>NC_090892.1:24824393-24861893 GCF_036669925.1 Montipora capricornis | reverse complement strand
TAAATGGCCGCCTAAAATTAACAACAAACATTGCGCTGGAGACTGACTTTTGTCAAATGATTCTCGGGTTGGTTGGTTGAACAAAGGCACTTGAAATAACTCGCCGTCTCACAGATGACAAAATAGGGTCGTCCATTATCTTAGTACCGCTGCATATTTCTTTTCCTCAAACTAGCAACACTAAGTGTAGTCTTTTGTACCATCGTCAAACTATTTTATTTCCCTTCCAGGTAGAATTGTCATCAATTTGCAAAAAATGTTAGAAGAGTAACAAAGAACTTCATGCATCGAGAAATTAAAATGCTTCCAGGGATTCTCCTCGCAAAAAGCAAAAAAAGCTGCTATTACACAAATCGATTCCACGAACCACTCACAAATTTTCCTAACATGAACTACGAAAAATATATGGACAAATGTAACTCCGTTTTCGTATTAGAGTGGCTACATAAAGACATCTACATGATTTACGCTAAGCCAAAAGCAAGGGCAGACATCAACCTTATCCAAGAGGGAACAGGGGGAACTATTTACCTAATTCCGCGGTTATGGAATGAAAGGAGACCCGACAGACCTAGTTCGCGATCGCAGGGCAACCTCTACTTGTCTGCTAAAAGCGGGAAAAAGGAAGACCCAGGGGAGTAGGTTTGGTAAATACTTACCATGCCTTCCTTGTTGTTGTGCGGTTCCTTCATAAGAGAAGTACAGCATTCTCTTACATCCTTCAAAAACGAATCTGCAACACCCTCCTTAGTGGTCAGGTGAGTCACACACAAGTGAATGCTAGAGAATGAATTAAGTTACATAATTTTAGATTTATTGATCCCTTTGTCAATGACAATGGCATGTAAACGGATCCGATACGTTAAGAAATACAGGTAGTTGGAAGCAATCAGCGTCACGAGTGTCCCGTAGCTCTTCTCCGCAACTTCAACATCAATCGTTTTTAGGAAGAACACAAGACTATCAACGCCACAAAGTGACCCATAAATTCTGTTCCTCAAGTAAAGACAAACACCAGCTGGATTCACCCAAACCAAGGAATAAAGCGAACCCTAAGGCGGCCTTCATAGGACAATCTACTAAGTTGGCAAACTAAAGTTGGCGTGTGTGAAAGACACAACAACAGTTGTCAAATATGTTGGCAAACTGTTGGCGACAAATAGAACTTGCCTCTATTCTCGCCAACTCTTTCGTGTTGGAAAACTCGTATTTGACGCGTGAACGATTGGCAAACGTGAGTTTGCCAACACGGGTTTGCCAACTTTAGTGTGTCGTGTGAACGAGGCGATACCCGAGTGGATCCGCAGACTACTTTGACAATGTTCTGACGAAATTCATTGTCAATAACAGGACAGACGCATGAAAAACTGACATCAATTTGTATTTTACAGTAACAAAAAGGCAGAGGGGTCAAAATTAAGTCAAAACACGAGAAGAACTGGAGACAACAATGCGAGAAACTTCAATATGACGCGAGCAACATCGCGTCATTATCGCATAAATTATAAATTTTTGTGCCTGTCTGCTTATTGACAATAAAAATTAGCCAATGAGCGCGCGAGAATTTTACAGTCACTGTAAAAATTGTGTTTGCTATCTATGATGTGCAGCGTGAATCAACGAAGAATCGTTCATTATTTCCGTTTACTTCAAGACCGTTCGCACCAATCCAGTTTACGATACTTTGCCCACATTTTAAAAGAACGAAATGGAATAAATGCAATATGAAAACACGAGGAAACTGCATGCATTTTTTATTTCCAGTACATGCCAAAAGTTAAATACTGCCGTGAGTCCGTGATTGCCTCAGTCCTTGCGCGGCGAAACCATAGAAATATAAATCTAATTGGATTTGTCAAAACGTGCCTGCGGAAATTGTGAAAACAAGCCAATTCTGCTGCTGTCACAAAGTAAAAAGAAGCTACCCTCCCCACCCCTGTGCTTTGGTCAGACAACTGCCAATCACCACCCCACGCCACACTGTGGGTTCACTCTAATTGGTGATCAAAAGCAAACTATCATTCAGTCCTACACTAGTCCAGGAAAAATTGCCAAGGCATCCTACACTGTAAAGTCTCACTTAACAAGTCCACAAACTCTAACTGCAGTTAAAGTCTCAAAGCAGCAACCCCCCCCCCCCTCCACCCCCCAGCCGTGTGCTTTTGACACACAACTCAGAGTTAGAACTGTCCCTGGGCTGTTTGGCAAAGCAGGCCTTGACGGCAAGCGCCCTCAATTTTGAGGGGCCACACTGGCTTTAACACGGGCTACGCCCATGCTCAAGCGAAAACTCCAGCGGCTAGCTTTCAGCGAATTCGCTCAGAATTTAAATTTTATTCTTTGTTGTTTTCATCGCTTAACTCCTTAATCTTACAGTGCGACGCGCCTTACCGTGGTCACCTAACAAAGTTTTTTTAAAACTTACACGCCAATCAGCGTGAGCGAATTTGATTGACAGCCACCCCTCCTTGCAAAGTTCGCACGGTTGTATTTGAACACCGTTAAATGGGTAGTTTGAGTTGACGTACTTACACGTAATTGTCAAATTTGAAAGTTTGTTGGGTGGCCACGGTAAGGCGCGTCGCACTGTAACCTGTTCTGTGACAAAGACACAAACCTTGAGGGAAACTGAAGTGAATTGAGATTCCAGCCTCTTTTAGTCAAAGCATTGGCAAGAAGGTAAACATCAAAATCATAGGATGCAAACGCCACTACACTGACTTCAGGCTCTCCCAGTACATAGATACCTTTGATCATACGCAAGCTGCAGGAAACAAGACCTTGTTATTTTAACTCACACCGTAGAGCACAAATACCACTTTGTATGCTTAAAGATCCCAAGCGAGCGTGGCCAAAACTCTCAGAATTTCCGTAAGAGTATATCTGATTATGCGTGTGGTATGGTCGGACAATTTAACCCTTACTTGAAGGGTTGCTGAAAATTCTGCGTGACTATATATGCCTCTATATAGAGGCAAGCCATCTGAATTTCTCAGGTGTCTATAAGATACAATTGTTTGAATTGCCCACTTACGTGCGCGGATCATTTCTCTTTTTCGTTCATACGTTGCGTGTGTTGCTAGGAGTGTCACGGCTCGAATAAAACCTCATGGTAGATAAGATGGTTTTTTCTCTTTCATTTTATCCTGATCCTAAAATTAACTTTACATTGAGGCTGCAAAGCTAATATTTATTGAGAACTAATTTTATCACACGCCTATGGTACAACTTCGCTGTGCCACTACCACACAAAATGCCACTAAAGCAACTACGTCATACACTTCTTTCACAAATGGCCGAATTTTTGTTTTTGAATTTTGCATTCTTAAGTTTGCCTAAAAAGATCAAGAGCTTAAAAACTGAAACTTTATTTGGCCGCCTATTGAAAGAGGTCTTCTCAAAACTGAACTTCAACGCCTTCCTTGATCAAGATAACCATACTTTTTGGAGACAAACAGACTGCAAAGAAAAAATGATGGTAAAAGGCTTGATAACCTAGCTTTTTGATATTTTCCCTCCAAAAGTTCGAGAATTACGAATAAGTTCAAGTATTAAGATAACTAACCCTTCTTCGATTTTTTGCCTCGTCTGTATGATTCTCCTTGTACTTTCAACATAACCTGAAAGAAAATAACAGCTCATTAGCCATCAGAAACTCTTACAAGTACTGATCACATTAGTGAGGTTTCTAAATAACACGCGACCCACCAGTCCACAGACAACAGATGATATCACCTACGCCTTCGAAAATAAGTTTTTGATATACATTTTGTCCTTGTTTTTTACAAATCAGCAAGGTGAAATGACGGATTCTCCAAGCACACAACGACAACTTTTTGATTTTCATTTCTCAGACGGGCATTGTTCCTCCTACCCACCACTCCCCCCCCCCCTCCCCCCCAGTTCATGAAGGTAACGCACTGATAGTGAGATTACTAGAAAAGAATCACGAAAGGTTTTAACGTCTCTAAAAAAATAATCTGTATAGATATACAACTTTTCGAAAGACTAGCAACCGTAACTAGTCGCATTACAAAATAACGCCCCCTACCTGCCTCTCCAAAGTACATCATCGTGGCCCAGGTTGCAGCAATGACAGCACCCTGCCTACTGCCGGGCATTGAAGGACATACATAGATACCTCCTGGCCAATCAGGAGCTACAAAGAACTGGTGACAAATAAAAATAGGAAAATTGATTACCCAAGCTGAAAAAGTGGTAATTACTGTTCGTTCCCGGCCCGAGCTGGTGAAACTGCAACAAACTGCTTAGCATTCCTGAACGGCTGATTTGCAACACAGTTTATTGTAAAAAGTCGTATTTAACGATTTGAGAAAATGAAATAATATATTTCTTCGAAACGTCGTTTGGATTTTTGCAAAAAGAATCTTTGTTCTCCATTATGCAGCCTATATGAGCAACTTGTTCCAAGCAAAAGCTAGTAATATGCATTTTAATCAATAAATACTTTTCTCAACGAAAAGAGTATACTAATGGGGTTTAATGAACGGGTCAAGCAAACGTTTAGCTGTTGATTAGCCATTGGTTGATGTACCCATTGGAGTCACTTTCAACGTGCTGGAAGTGTTGGAAATTTTTTTTTCACTTTCCCCTTGAGGGGTTCAGAAAAAGCCGTTGGTATATTTCTACCACTCAAGCCACTCTTCAAGCCACTCAAAGTGATGAAAAATCCCAATGGGAAGGCTGGTATTGGGAAATTTCCATCAAGAAAGTTCCTCATAGAAAAATAATAATAACAATAATAAACAGCAAAGCCTGCTTCTGGCTTTAAATTGTTCAAAATGGTTGAATGGTGCAATTGAATGCTTCCTTACTTGGAAATGTCTAAGTTTCTTGCTATTGTACAATATAACAGAAGATCCCTTTGGTGAAAATCCATACTGGAAATGAGATAAGATGGTATCCTGTTACCACTGATCATAAAACACAGATAATATAGATGTACATCCAAATAGAAATAACTGGAGGGAGATACAGAAACTTGCTAAGGATGCACAAAATAGTATTTTCCAGTGCCCTGGGAGTCCTATTAATATTTACTTCCTTGGTTTTTTGTGACATTAACATTAGCAAATTAATGACAGAAAAAACACAGAAGTTGAGTATTAATTTTTGTGACTATCAAAGATGATTGAATTGTGAGTCTTATTTTGTCCATTTTCCCTCCTCTGCACTCCCTCCACTTTAGGTGATTTAAAAAAAAAAGACTCTTGAGAGTTATAACATTCTCGCAACCACAAGCTCACACTGAAACTCTTTTTAGAAAGTTTAATATATTAAAAATATTAACTGACGTAATTGAAATTCAGATTCTTAATTTTGTTTATTTCTGGTTTCACTCATTACTTCTACAATCTTCAATGATTATTTTAAAAGCACCTCTTCTATTCACTCACATTCAACTCAACAGTCAACTAATGATAACTTAATTTCTTAAACATACTAACACTAATCAATATGGTCTAACGTTGCTTTGAAGTAGCAGTTCTCGGTTGTGGAATTCCTTAGACAAGTCTTCAAAGAGTATTTCTTCCCTCTGGGCCTTCTCAAACTTAATAGTTATAACAACTAGACAATCTCAACTCTATTCGAATTGTCAAACATAGTTTAAATCTTACTTAATAATCTATTTTATAGTTTCGTAATATTGGCAGCTTTCATACTTTCTTTATTCATTTTTATCATAACTAGGTTAATTAGCTTTAAATTCACTGTAAACAGCAATTAAATTTTAGTCTTGGGCTCCCCACTCGATTAGATTGACAGTCACCCACTCAGGTAGTCCAGACTTCTGGCAATTTCCTTTCTTTTAATTTCTTGTTATTTTGTATTTCAGTAATAAATTAAATATTTCATTTTAATTACTGTAACCTTGTAAATAGGCCTAGAAGTAAAATAAACTTCTTTTTCTTCTTCTTCTTCTTATTATTATTATTATCTGCAAATTTTCATGCAGCTGGCATACCTTATGAGTATCACATGATATACTAGTAACACCATCAACTGTAAAATCAAATGGAGAAAGATCAAACCTGAAAAAGGAAATGTATGAATGATGCAAAAAACCAATAGTAATGATCAAATTTTATTTATCAACTCTCACGTTCTGAAAGCAAGCTTTGTCTAAAACAGGGAAAAAGGAATCGCAATGTGTTAACAGTCTAGACAAATAATGATTTGACAAAAGTTGAAATGCACATGATGATGCCTCATGATGCCAGGAATGTAATAGCTATTATTTTGGTTACTTGACATGTTGGTGAAAAATACTACTGAGTAGGAATGGAATCCACCTTTTTTCATTTCCTTCAGTCAGTCAAAATAGCTCCTAATCAAAATAATGATCAAACTTTGTTTTGATCAGAACTGTGCATGCATGACTTAAATGAGTTGACCCTTTCCCTCCTACGAGTAAAAATTATAGTTGTGTTACCAACATGTACCTTTAAAGGTTTTGATGAGTAAACTGACTGACTCAGAAAGGACTGCTGGCAGTCTATCCAAAAAGTGACATTATAGATTTTACTCTAATGCCAGACCATTTTACTCATCAAAACCTTTAAAGGCACACTTCAGTATAGTACCGGTAACTACAATTTTTAATTTAACCAATTAAACAACAGAAACAAACGGTAAAAAACAAGGTTTCGACCCTACTTCGGCCATTATTATTATATATTCACTGTTTCAATTTTAACATTCACTTGATAATGACTGAAGTAAAGAATAGAATATTCTATATAAAGTGACAGTTGTGGAGTGGTAGTCCTGTTCCCCACAGTGGCTAAGCAGTGGTTTACACATGTACAGAAAAGTGCAAGCAAAGGTTAGCTCAAGGAACATGTCTGGACACTTCAATTTAGTGTCATGATTGGTGTCTTTTGTCTTAACAAGAGGTACATGTGCTACAGCATATGAAAACATGTAGGTTGCTTGTGTTTTCCCTCTAACAGTACCCTGCTTTTTTCATGAAGGGAATCAAAAATCCACCCAGGCAAGCATCTACATGAAGTCCAGTGTCATATTTTTTGGCAAGTTTTGCTATATCCTCAATGGGATCCATAACGCCATGAGGAAACTGAGGTGCAGAGCCAACAAGCTGAAAACAGAGGGAAAATGATAATTCATTGGAGGTACAATGTACTAATAACAAATTAAGTTCTTCTGTATGACTGGAAGAGATGCAGACATTTGAATGAAATGCGGGCCATAGACGAAAGAGAGAAATGGTCCTTGCACTTAGCTGGACAATTAGAGCAATTGTCTCAAATATACACCAGAAAAATTCAGGCCCCAGTTGTTGAAACAATGGATAGCACTATCTGCCAGATAAAGCACTATCCAGTGGATTCAACTCCTGTTGAAGCAACCTGAATTTCTCAGGTGTCTATAAGAGACAATTGCTCAAATTGTCCAGATAGGTGTGAGCATCATTTATCTCTGTAGTCTATAGCCTGCACTTCAAACATAACAGATTTCTCCTCAATGAGTCCCTTCACAGGAACAAGTGAGCCCAACAAATTGACCTGCTCCCAACTGTGTGGGTTCATAGCTCAGTTGGTAGAGCATTGCACTGGCATCGCAGGGATCATGAGTTCAAATCCCATTGGAGCCACCTGAATTTTTGCACGTGTCAACAAGGGACAATTGCTTACATTGTCCAGTTAGGTGTGAGGATCATTTCTATCTTAAGAGTGATTCAGTTTGCAGAACTTACCGCAATTGTGTTCTTTGTAATGGCTTTCTTCATTGCCTATGTAGAAGTCAAACACAAATCACATTTTGATGGCTCCCATTATTAATGCACAATTTTTATCAACAGTAATCTCTCTTCATAAATGAGCTCAAAAAAGGAAAAGACACTCCTCTTGTATTTCTTGTTGAAGTCAAACGATTTTAGATAACCAAAAACTTGTGCCACTTTATACAACGTAATTAGAGTCAATTATTTTCAGTGTGGCAAACAGTCTTTGTGCAGAACTCTTTGTTTAAAGAACATTCCATCACCTATTATCTTTTTTAGTATTTAAACATTTTTTATTTTTCACTTTTTGACTTGATAATGACATTTGCCAAACAATCGAAACATTGTCTACAAAGTTTTAATATGTTTTATTGCAATTTTTTATTGTTAAATCATAACTGAGGTGGGTACCCTAAGGTGATAAAAATGATTGACTGTGAGTATTGCAAGGAGCTTTGTGGCTGGCTTCAAGTATGCTAAATTGTAAATTACTCAAATAGTTCAATCCAGAAAACCCGCTAATGTCGACAAGCACTCAATTTCTAAACAAACTCTTGTGACAACCAGAGTACGCACCTTTTAAATCCTCAAGATGCACAGGATTGGTGACTGTAAGTAATAACTTGCCCCAAAGGTGGACATTAATGTGCTACCTCATCATCTGTGTACACTGTACGTTGGCATACACATAGGTACAAGTGCTCAAGTACACTAAGTGAATCCCATTTTTCTTGTTTAAACACAAGACTGAGTCATCTTACACTAATACAAGTCTTTCACACCTATTCAAATAATGCACCAAGAATTTCAGCCCTTCCACCAAAACCCAGCAGAGAGCAATAAATACTGTAAGTATGCTTAATTAGAATGATCTGAAGTCGGCCCTTTAAACTTTGTGTACCATAAATCATTATTTTTGTTTCATACCTTCACATCACATTTTCTTGTTTTTTCATCAACAGGAACATGAACTAACTTGAAGTTGAAATAATGCGCTGCCTGATAACATAATAAAAATAATAATAGAACTTTATTTTCATACAATAATGTTTAAAGCCGAATAGCTTGTGGGGTCATGCACAAATCAAATTAATACATAGCAAATCATTTTGGTTTTTGAGGAGAGGAAAAACCTCTCGGAGCAGAGCAGCGAACCAACAAACTCAACCTACATATCACACCGGATATGTGAATCAAACCCGAGCCACATTGGTGTGAGAAGAGTGCTCTCACCACTGCACCATAACTGCTCCCAATTTATAAAAATGAAACCCATATGATACAGTAATATGCAGGGGTTTCACAATAAGTTTTTTACAGGGATGGCACTAGGATTTTTCAGTCTGGGTCCTGGGACCCGCATGTTCGGCCAAATTGGGGTCCCAAGCATTTTTGGGGGGTCCCAAAATCTTGGTGACCCTCTGCGAGAAAAAAGAGTATGTTTTAAATTATGACAAAAAGAGAGTAACCAACTTGGAATTAATTTATTGATGCATATGCATAGGACCGGCCGACAAAGGCTTTTTCTAGAGCCATTACATTCATTCCTGGACAAGAACTCTGTTAATGAAAGAGCACCCTTTCCAAGGGTTTACGCATCACTGGTTTCCTCCCATAGGAGCAACGAACAGTGACGTCTTTTGCTATACATTTGCATTCAGTGACTTGCAGAGTACATTCCTCTGAAGAAGACCGCAGAAGGCGGTCAAAAATTTACTTTTAGCCTTTTTAGATGTTTTAAACCCCATTTCATAGAAATTCAATTATGATCACAGTTCGCTCCAACAGTTTTACAAACAACAGAATATACTGACAAATCAAAGCAAGTTGTGTGAGTTATTTAAGTCATTGCCTTGCGTCCTGGGACGCATTAAAATTTCGATCATGCATTTTTTGGATTTTATTTGCGTAAAAATGCACGATTTTTGCGTTAACGCGATCCCTGTTTTAGTGAACGGCTGGTTTTGTGAAATAGGTGGCTGTGGCCCCTTTTCCCTACGGGGGTCTAGGGGCCTGCTCCCCCAGAAATTTTGAAATCTAGGAGCTCGGAAATGGCATTTCCAGCAATCTGAGCAACACCAGCAATCACAGAAAAACACGTAGCTGCACATGGCCAAGTTAGAGGACAATTTGTTTGCACTCTCGATCTCTTGTTGAAACACGACAAAATATAGCCTTCAGCTGCACGCTTTCTTGTTTTGTCTTCCATTTTTAATGAACAAGAAGAAGGACGCAGTGAACGTGACCAAGGCAACATTTGGCACCAGTCTTTCTCCTCTATTCATCCAACATGGCCGACTGAAAAGAATTGCGTTGGCGAGTGGCTAAAGCAAGTGCAAATAACTAGGAATACAAATATCCAATGTCCAAAAAGGAGCAGAATATACAGCAAAAGGTTCCTTGATATTCTAGTTGTTTTGTTGTTTTATTGAATTTAAATAGATTGAAATGGATCAAACTTAAACGGTGAGAATCTTGTAATTAAATTTTATCGAAAAAGTAGGTAGCGATAATTTAAGGAGTAACCGGCGGAATTCGCCGGTTGCTGGCTTCTAATGAAACCTCTGAATATGGCAATATTTTTCAGCAGGACTATGCTATAAAAGGTGAAGTTATAATTTTCTCCAAAACTAGAGCATCTTGTTACCCTCAATTTTCTTTTTGGATACCAAGAGTACTTTTTAACATCTACTTTCTCCGGATAGTTTTAAACCGCGCAAAAATATCCCTGTATTAGTAAGCATCACCGATAGGAAATCCGAGTATCTTGAGATGTGCAGAACATATGTGCAATAACAATAGTAGGCACCGTCCTTAAAATGGCGTAATAGTGGAATAATAAAGACAGTTAATGTCCCCCAAAAAGTCCCCAAATGCTGCTCCTCAAGTAAGGAGATAAACTGCTGCATTTACCCGACCTAAAATAATGCTAATCTTTACCCTAACCTTATTGTTAGAAATAGGTAGGAAATGTCTAGACTAAAAGGAAAGGAATGGAAAGGAATGGAAAGGAAAGGAAAGGGTCTGAGGTCTGAAGGGGATACATTGTAATTGTGACAATTACACAAAACACCCTAATAGTTGTTCTCTCTGCCATCACTAAGAGAAAGTAAACTATCCATTTGTACAGTAGTCATGTCAGTAAGGAAATTTAACAAATCAAAAGTGGTTCAGCATTGTCTGTACTCTTATCGTCAACGATAATAATTATTATTGGTCATCACAGTGGCCAAAATGTTGTGGACACACGAGGCGCAGCGTCCCTGATTGTCTACTACATAGCGTGACAAATTGATGCGAGCATGACTCGAGTAGTGTTGGACATCAGGACTCTTATCAACAACGGTAAATTAGCCAATCAGATTGGGAGATTACAAGCAACTGTGGTAAAATATGGTTTGTTAATTTACCTTGTCAAATGCTGCATGTGCACTTATTGGTGCCACACTAAGGAATAATGAAAAAGCATTAAACAAATAAATTTTAGAATGAGGTTAATGCTAACCATCACAAGCACTCAAGACAAAACATCAATTCAGTTACAACATCAAATAAAAAAAGGTAACATCATGCAAATGAACTCTCAGAGCATTTCAATGTATCATCGTGATAATCATTACACCTTCATTGTAAAGAATTCACAAACTTTAAGACTTACATCTCCGGTTTTTCAATACCACGATCAGTTGCCCAGTCACGATATGTCTTGCAAGCCATCAAAATGCTCTCTGTACCACCGGTGGTCATCTAATAATGGTACAAAATCATCTAAGGTCATCTAATAATGGTACAAAATGTCGCAGACACATCGCAGCATAGTTTTCTGCCTTCTTGATTGCAAAATGATTTAATGTTACAGGAGAAGAAAATGATGCCAATATGCATACAAGTAACTTGTAACTGCTAATGAGAATGCAAAAACAAACACGAGATACACATCCAACGTAAGTGTAGGCTGTAGGCTTCAGGACATCGATAGTCAAAGGGTTGACAGACATACATGTACAGTATCACACCTCTCACCCTTGTAATCATTTATTTTTGTTTTGTTTTGACCTTCTTACATTAGATCTCACAAGCATGTTCTTTAGGTATTTCCTCTCTGTATTATAAAATTAATTATGGAGGGATTTTTGCATTTCTAGTGTGAGCCAATGTCGACTCTGCTACAAGAATTTTTATCACTGTTCAGTCCTTACATACAATGTCTAAAAGAAGAGAACAAGAAGGGAACCCAGGGAAGCTAAAAGCGAAGAACTTTTAATAGACAAAACACTGAGAGATCTGACAGTACAAAAATATGTTTGAAACTGACCAGCTAAAGTCTTAAATACGAATTCTAATTAGCAGTGGGACCGCAAATCATCACTAACACCCGTGTTTATGTCAAACTGCGGAACGATCTAACACATTTTCAGTAAAACACAATGTACTTGCACATGTCAAGAATAGTTTGCCTCCAAACCACTGTGAAATAGTGTATGTCGTGTCATAATATACATGAACTAAAAAATGAGTGTGCACTTCACCAGGGTTTCCAGGTACGGAGATTAGCAAACTAAACCAAGGTGTCTGGATATCTTAATAAAGCTCAAGGCACGAGGGCGCTTTCCTTTTGTCAGAACTGGCCTACCAGACCCATCAATTTGCAAAGAAAAAATGCACACTTGCATCATGAAAATCCCTTCCATTCTCCTGGAGGAGTATAATTACATCATCCACAAAGTGGGTTAATTTAAAGGTGTTGTAGAGTTACAGTAGTCCTTTCAAACGGCCAGTCTGGCGAGTCAGTTCTGTCAAATGGAAAGCTTCCTAAGGTACATGTACATGATATGGCATACATGTACATGTATATCTGTTGAATGGCAGATACTGTAACTCAGTGAATTATCAATGAGTTTGAAAAGTGATGATACAAGACAAATAGTAAAAATAGAAGTTTCAAAATGCAGGGTTGTGATTAGGTTGCAGTTGAAAGTTAAATGTAATAGTGATTACCGTTCCACATGCATCTTTTCCACCCTTGAACATGTTAACGCACATTTGCACAACTTCTGCTTCCATTTTCCGCACTGTTACAAGTCATTAATAAAAGATAAAAAAAAAGTAAATCCAAGCCTTGTCAAAATGTAAGCTCATCAGCAAAATATACCGGTATGCTCTTGCAGAGAAGTTCATAATGAACAAATCAACCACTGGAGTTGACTCACAAAGAAAATAATTTTTAATTATCAACCTTTTTCACTGCTTTAAGAAAATGTTAGTCAAGACACAACACATAACTGATACCCTGGGAGATACCATTGAGCTCTCAATCTACTTCTCCATGGCTGTAGGCAGGAATTTTGACAATGTACTGGCATGTTTGCATGTAATTTTTTGTTATCTTTATCAAGACTAAATAGCATTAGATACCCTACCCTTTAAATTAAGAGCTTCTCTCCACCACAACAGCATGAAATAGACAACATGTCAAGTTTGTGAATATTATTCCTGCATTTGCAGTTATAGTTGGAGCCAGGTCACTTGTATCAGGGAGACCAGCAGAAATTGAACATTAGTAAGACTGACTGAACATAGATGAGAGACACGAGGAACAGTGACATCAACAATAACATTGCTGAATACCATCTACAGACAAACCACAGAATCGACTAGGACTTGGCTGCATGTGTTACCTACAGCACTAACTACTACCATCGGATTGTACTGGAAAGCTGATGCCTACAACTTCCCGCACCCTACAAACGACTCATTGACGACATCAACATTTACTCTATCACAGTACTGCTCAACATATTCTGCAATACACGTACAGACCTTAGACCTATAGACGGATCAAAATGCACCAATCACTGTTTAGTTTTCCCAGCCAATTACATCTAGGCTTAACTGACGGTCGACCAATAACATCAAGAATAAGTTGACCAATGACCGGAGTTCTTATAGTATCTACTGACGTTACACAAATCACTTGACTCTGAAGATGGCTTCCGCTCAGGTTGTCGAAACATCAGTCAATGTCACCGCAAACAGTCCTTCTCAGGACTACACTCACCCGGATGATCGTACTTCCTTTATTATGATATGACTCCTGGGTCCAAACCGTTTACAATTTTATAATTAAACTGTAAAATAATGATCGTTCTCAAGGATCCTTATCGAAAATTGTAAATATACATGTAAGTACCAGTACATGTACTACAGGATATGAAATTCAAGGAGATAAGGGGTCAGTGTGTGCTTCAAAAATGTTAAAACGTCATCATAATGCTATCATAACCAATGCTTAAAAATAAAAGAAGATTTTTACCATCTGGAAAGATGTCGACATGAAGTGGATTACTCCAAGCAAACTTGGAATATACCTGAAACAACACAACATTAAAGCCATTCCAATGAGGTTTCTCAGGTCCACAGTCCATCTTGGGGAAAAATGGTTTTTTACCCCTGGAACACTGTATACATGTAGTACAATAATCAAGCCTTTCATTATTAGATATCAAGATTGGAGGAGCAGGGCAGGCACAGTGATAATAGCACTCACTTCCTACCAATGTGGCCTGGGTTCAGTTCTCAGACTCAGCATTACAGTGTATATTGTGTGGGTTGAGATTGATGGCTTTTTACTCTCCTTTTAGAGGTTTCTGGATACTCCAGTTTCACCTCATTTGCCAACCTGAAAACATGATTCATTTCCCTAACTGGGGAGACTGTGTGTGTAAGTCAAAATCAAACGAAATTAGAGCAGATCACCAAAAGTTAATATTGGTTTATGGCAAGAGGAGAAAGAACTCGACCTAGGTATGACATTGAGTTCAGGAAGCAAATCTAGGCCACATTGCGCAAAGGTGAGTCCTCTCACCAATATACCAACACTGCTTCCAACTGATTGCTTTAGTTATCAATATAATGCTGATACAATTAAAAGAGCCAAAAGGTAAACACATAACAATACCATAAAAATGGTAAATCTGTAACACATTATTACTCTGAGGTAAGGCAAAGATCTTGCAATTCTAATAATTATTTATCTCAAACTTTAAAGCCGCCGTTACACATTGAAACTTTTAGCTAAAACTTTCAAGTTTCAGCAGGCATTGCACAGTGTAACATAAAAGAATTCTGATTGGCTTACGTAGCGTAGTGTAACAAGGCCCAGTGAGACCAGTTTTAATTAAGAAGTGGTATTACACAGTGAAACTCTTGTTTTTATCACCATCGCAATCAATGCAAATGTTACAGAAGTGTTTTTCATAAAACTTTTCTCACAACAAAAGTTTAAAAAATAGGCACGCATTGCGCACATGCAGTACTGCAGTATCTTGACACAGCGTGTTATTCCATAACTGTCAACTGCTGTGTTTTGTTTTCCAGGATATTCAAGTTGTTAGCTCTAATAGCTCTTTAGTTACATAGTTACAAGTAAAACACTAAACTCAGAAAGACTGAAGAAAATATAAGGGAATCAAATAACATTGGCATCAAGGCAGACATGCTGATCATTTCCAAGTTCCCTTCATTTTCTTTTTTACAGCAAACTTTTCGTGTGAATAATACAAGATCACCAATTTGAAAACAGCTTTCACGGAAGTCAAGCCCTATCATGCAGGGTTAGTATCTGGATGGGAGACCACTCAAGATATATGACTTGTGGTCACAAACATATGGGATCGAAAATTCTATTTAAACGCTCCAAAATGCAAACCAAGCAAGCTACAGATTAATTAATTTTTTGTAAGCCTGCTTCATGCAAAACAAATACTGATGCAAAAGTAAATGTATTGATACACAGTTTTTAGGAAAAGCAGAGAGATTTGATTTATCAAAACATGACATCCATCAGACCAATGTGGTAGTGTGTTTCGACAGCATGGAAAGTCTTCTTTGGAAAAAAAACAAAAAAAGTTAGGACTTAAGTTCTACACAGTGGCTGGAATTTGCTGGTTCACTACATATACGTAGCCCATGTTTCCGTAGGGTTCCAAGTGAGAAAACAAAATTAAATTTATTTTTAAGAATCGAGAATTTTAAAACTGCCATCAGCAAGAACATTTGCGACAAGAAAAAAAAATATTTTCCGCCACGAATATAAAAGGTTAGCATGAGAAAAAACAAATTTGGGAGATTTTTGCTACATCCAATTTGTCTCTTGTACTTTAGGCTGCACAAGTAAATCACAAAATCGAAAGCAACATCAATTTCAACGGCCTACATTGTATGTTACCAACGACTAACAAAAGAAGGGATACATCTCTAACAAAATGACGTGGCAAGACACAAGCTTTTTGATTTTGTTATTTAGGTTTTTTTTCTTTCAAGTTTTATATTATTTTAGTCCAACAAGAAATGTGCGAATTCAACACAAAGATCACAATCGTCCAACCCTCAAGGTTGACCATTGTTTCTGCAAAGTCAAAAATTCACACTTCTAGACGAGGCTATTTATCAGCAGGTACAATGTTATTCCATTATTTTGAAAATAAAAGTGCACTACCACAAAAATGTTACTCAAAACATGGTGCAACCACTGCTGAAACTTGTTTCGCAGTGCCAAATTGAATGCACACAAGTTTCAGCTAAAAGTTTCAACATGTAACAATGGCTTAAATAAGCAGGCTTCTTCCCGTTTTGACAACTTTATTACTTTTGAATTCAATTCATATATTATTCTGTAAGAGACTTTTATGGTCTTCGTTTTTTACATTGAATACAGTATACATGTAGTAGACAAAATTACTCATAAGAAATTTGTGCAAGTTGCAAAATGCAACTATTCTTTGTAATAATGAAATTTTTTTTTTTTTTAAATTGTGTGATATAATTTTTTCTGTGTGTGATCAATGAATTCATTACAAAATAGTAAACTGTCTTCTACATGTACTGCTAAGTTATAACAAAGGGTTTTTTATGAGATGTAAACAATAATAATTTTTTTGTGTTAACTGTTAATCTCAATTTAGTTGATGTTACCTTGGTGAGTAGTTCAGTGAGTTCTTGCTCACCAAAATACACTGCTCCAGATACACGACCATTATCCCACTTTACTTCACCTGCAAGATATGATACATGTGAGCTACACTGTAGATACTGTACATGTATGAGCAAAATACTTTAATGTAGCTCAATACGAGGAAAAAAAACACAGTCATCGCAAGAGATGTTCTCCCAGGTGTGCCTGTATCCATTATGCACAATAATCTTGTTCACTATCATAACAAATCTGGTAGATATCTAAGTCACCAGTACGGTTGTCACCTCAGCCTTAAAGGTCCTTTAATCTCCAGTACCTTAGGGGGTACTGGTCAGTCTACACGTTGTTCCTGGATTCTTTCTTAGTATGCCTGTATCACTGGCATATCGTTAACTCTAAATAGTGACCTCTAAATATTGCAGCCTATTGCAAATACAGCCCCTATGAGTTCAACTTTTTCGGTTGCATCAATTTCAATACGTCTACATGGAGTACATGGACATAATTATATACAGTTTGAATTTTCACTATTTGTAGCTTTAGCCCAATCAGTGCAAACAACTACTGTTGCAAAAAAATATTACCGTATTTACCCGTGTATAAGTTGCCCTTTTATGGCCTCAAAAGAAGCTCCAAAAATTGCCTTCGACTTGTACGCGGGTCAAAGATTTAGAGCCAAGTTCCAGCTAAATAATTTATTCAAAATTAACATAATAATGTTGTCTTAGGCATAACAAACGCAGTGGACAAAAAAGACTTCAAAATGAATGTAAGAAATTCCAGTTGAAATGAAAAACGTATGTCCAACTTTAATGTTGATTTTACTCACTAGCACAAAATTAATATGAAATAGACACTGGAAATTTTCGTTTACCAAAGGCAGAAAGCTCAAAAAGGCATTTCTGTTTCTTTAAATAAAACACAGCCATTCAACTGCTTGTGGGAGGCGTGGTGGCCTCATGGTTAGTGCGCTCGACTCCGGATCGAGTGGTCCGGGTTCGGGGCCTGGCAGGGGACATTGTGTTGTGTTCTTGGGCAAGACACTTAACTCTCACGGTGCCTCTCTCCACCCAGGTGTATAAATGGGTACCTGCGTAAAGCTGGGGGTAACCCTGCGATGGACTAGCATCCCATCCAGGGGGGAGTATAAATACTCCTAGTCGCTTCATGCTAATGAAACCGGAGATAAGCGCCGGCCTGATGAGCCTTCTGGCTCGTAAGCGGAGACTTTTTATTCAACTGCTTAGTAACCTGCCACAATACCTCATGTTTGAGTGCAAGCATCGTCACTCGCATTGCCTAAAAATGCTGGTTGGTAATGATTGTTATTTATTCTTTATACAAACCTGGCTGAGTTAAATGCTTTTGCAAACTTCGTAGTGTTTGGTTTACGAGTTTTTTGTTTTGTTTGTCACGTGAGATATTATAAATCAAGGACCAATTAAACCTTGCACATTTCTGATCCTTTTTGAAGTCATTTTCAAAGATTGACTCCTGCTTCTGTGATGTTGTGCTTATCCTCTAAAGCCCTTTATCCCTGAACAATGAAACAGGTTAGTGTGAGGTTTACATGTTCGATTTTCTGAGAGCTTTTTCGAAACTCAAGGAAAAAACACCCGCATATACAACAACTGCTGAACCACAAAACTATTAAGCGCTTGAGGCCCTGATTTTTTTGTGTATCCACAGTTCCAGAAATCGAAGAATACAAGATTAGTACATCACATGAACATTTAACAAAAAAATTAAGAAATTGCCTTTTTTCCATCAAAAATGGGGCGTCGACTTATACACAGACCTGTAAATACGGTAATTTTTTTCACAGCCAAAGAACAACCAAGTGATTCAAAATACCCACCCTGGGGAACCTTTTTGCATGAGAGGTTACATGATTGTACAAATGCTAACCGATTTTATATAATTTATAAAACTTATTGAAACAAACAACATATTTGCTCTTAGAGGCGAAAACCTCTTCCTATTTCATTGCGTGCGTGAAGACAAGAAACTTGATCGTGTTAAATTACCATGTACTTCAGGTAAATACAGCTCACTTTGATTTCGGCTTGACGGGCAATAGATTGTTGTCGAAGTCCAGTACTCGTCGCTTTTAAGATTCCACCGCCTGTATATCCAATTGACTTGCCATTATTGAGCTTCATAAGGGTATATTTTGTTCAAAGATCCACTAAAACACCATTTGTGTTACATGACTTTCGACGCCATTGCCGGTTAAGCTAATGGTTCTACTGTGTCCACCAGAGAAATCTACGCATTTCCCACTACCCTCTCGATCCTAAGAAAATACGCACAGAAGGCTCTATGCACAAAGCCACCACTTAGCAGGGGAGTGACAGGCAAGACTTTTCCCGACACCGAAAATAAAAAAACCCACGAAATGAAACCGAGATTCTGACTGGGTTTGGCAACCCAGTAATTAATAAAATCAAGAAAGTTAATATTGAACAACCAAAAAGACTTACCCATTTCGGTGTATCTCTCAATTTCTTTCATGAGGTCATTCTGTCAAAGGAAACCAACACAGCAATAACAGTTCTTGCATTTTAATTTAATTTCTTTTTTGATTTAATTTAATTCAACTTTATGCACTCAATTCAATGAAAAGGAGGACCACAGGTTATCCCCATTGCAGGCATCTGCCCGCAGCCATATGTAATTGACTGAAAGTCGACTTTGATGAGGGAGGAAAACTGGAATACCCCAAGTCATGCATGCCTCCATTTAAGGCTAAAGAACCTGATGAGACCGCTACAAACTGTTCATTCTACATGAATACCTGTTTCTATTTGTCGCTGAATAGAGCCAACTTCAAGTAAACTTTCTGCTCCATTTAATTAATGAATATAATATATGTGATATTATTCTAACAAACATTTTATACCGGTATGTGCAAAACAAACCATTGCACAATGCAGTCTTCAACTGTTCAAAAACACAATGACTTGTTATGTTAAAATATACCTTGTTTATTCCTTTAGCTGGTAGCTGAAAATAAAATAAGATACTTTGTCACATGATTACACATGCACATGTACATGGCAGTCTTTCAAGTAAAAGACATATAGCAATTTTTAAATTCCTAATAATAATAGCAGAGCTCCACGAAGGCACGCGCACAGAGCACCATAGTTAAGAAAATATGGTAACCCATGGATGTAAGAAATGTCAGTGATCATCCGTGGGCTAACGTTTAGAGTAATTGTGCTCAACATGCTATTTTACAGCATACCTCTTTGATATCAATTGGACATTCATGTTATGGTCAACTGACACCTGTCAAAACAAGCCATCTGCTGACCAGTATCACATGACCATATGTGACCCTTCACGCAAAAAGGGGGCTTATCCAAATTTCACGCTATGGCTATTTTCACGGTCCTGGCCGTGAAATTGAAAAAAATTATTGGAATGTGAGTGAAATTTCCCTTTCACGGCGTGAAATATTTCACGCCCGGCGTGAATATTTCACGGCGTGAAATATTTCACGCCGTGAAAAAGGCCACAGTCACCGTGAGAATATTTCACGCCATGCCGTGAAACAAAGTGAACTTCTTGAGTAAACATCAATCTGTTACCCTAAACATCATGCCATCACCATGTCACACCGCCTGCAAAGGTTTTACTGCAAGCATTGTTGGAAGTCTTTTGGAATCGCCAACTTGAGATTGGGTCCATTTTTTTGTTAACGTTTCTGTTTTATATCGTGGTTTCGGGAAAACGAAAGAAACGAAAATAACAGAAGAGAAAAATCGTAGATATTAAAAATCTTTGAACATTGCCCGACACCCTTCCAAATCGATGCACAATAAGATAAGCGTTTCTTATTTCGTTTCTCTGCAAAAAAGCACACAATTTCAGTTTGCCGGAAATTGGTTTTAAACGTCGAATATTTGTAAAAGAATCTCCATGGTAGTTGAATCTTTACCAGAAATTCAAAAGAATGAGCTCAGTAAAACCATAACAGAAATCAACATGTCATGCGCTGTCTGTAGTACAAATTACCGGTTTATGGGATCAGGAAAAAATTACGTTACCTTCCTGAAATAAGAAACAGACACGTTTGGCACCACGGAGTCTGGCTTTGTTGGCGTAGCCAAAAATTATTCTCTTCGCGAACAGTTTTTATTCGCTTGCACAAAATATTTAAAACGTGATTGGAATATAAACTCGCAAGCTCTATTGGAAAAGATTAGGTTATGGTGAAATTGCGACATAATGAGTCGTGTAGTATTATTTACCTTTCGTGAATTTTGGCTCAGCATTTTAGCAATTAAATTACAGATAAACTTGCATGACAAATTTAACAAAACGCCTTTTGATTCGACTTGTCATTATGTTGCTGTTTTTTACATTTAAAATGTTGTACTGCAAATATATATACGCTTCTGGTAAGTTAGCCTCAAATAATTCGTTTGAAGAATTCAAAACTAAAAAAGAACGCATGCATCTTACATCGCGTGTAGTCAAACCCTGCAGGGAAAAGAGCAACCTGGTTTTGAATGAAAGACAATGAAAAAGTAACATTTTGCGCAACACGTCTAATCTGCGGTGAGGCCCTCTTTTCTTTACAGCAGGCGCGAAAAAGGTAGGTAAATAGTCGCACCCTCTGAAAAGAAAAGAATGCCTGATCGTATGTTACAACACTTCTGAAACCCACTGTTTCACATTTTCAAATCTTGCAGACAGTGACTGAAAGTTGCCGTCTTCATGCGAGACACGTATATGAAAGACGAGGTTTATACGCGATCCGACGTTCCACTTTATTTTATTTTTTTCTGCTGAGTGCTACTGAGTACAGTGCGTCGGGAGAAATGATCGCAAATTTTAGCGATTGCGTGAGGAAAGCCAGGGAAAGCCAGTCGCTGAACTAACAAAGAAAGTGGGATACTGCACGATTAGTTGAGCCTTCGTTACATCGAAAAAAAAAAATTTGCACGGCACGGCAAGAGAAATGCACTAAAAGCGGTAAGTCACCGATAATTACAAACATCAATACTCGGACAATTTCGGTAAACATTTCCATAATAATCCCCCTGAATAATATACATGTCGTCCCAAAAAGATTAGTATTTCACTTGCTCTGTTTCAGTCATGTCAAAAAACCAGTGAAAATGTATGAGAAAGTCACCAGCAAAATAACCGATTTTGCAATTCTTTGTCGCTTTCCGGGGGTAGAATTTACTTTTTCCTGAGCTTTATAACAATTAGGTGGTCATCAGAAATTTCTTTACAATGTGACATTTTCCAGGCGTGAATATTCAGGAATGAAAATTCTTCCTCTTCTTGGCGTTGATCAGCTATGAATAAGCTTTCACAGATTTCTCATACCCTGCGATCAGACATTCTTTTTGTCCTGAGTGCCAGTAGATTATCATGGTGTGACTGATTTCTGAAGAATCTGATCAATTTCACGGCGTGAATATTATTTTCACTCCCAATTTCACGGCGTGAAATTTTACCCTTGTTTCACGCCGTGAATATTAATTTTTCACTCCCGATTTCACGGCGTGAAATTTTCCCCTTAATTTCACGGCGTGATTAGTTTCACGCCAAGAGTGAAAATTGAATTTCACGGCGTGAAAAATGAATTTCACGCACCGTGACCGTGAAAAAAATTCACGGTTTTCAGTGAAATCCATAAGCCCCCTTTTTGCGTGAAGGGTCACATATCGTGGTCTCAAGTTCAGCACTCATCGAGGTCAGCTGCTTTTTAAAGTTGACCACTGACCAGGTACTAGTTTTCGATTGGATTGCAGGCTCAAGCCAGGTATACTTCTTGTAACACAAACGAGGCGTAACTTTTTGCATGCTTTTTGTGACTCAATGCCGCTTCACGGACATACTACGTCAACTAAAGCAAGTCGAGGCTTTTTGTGTTCAGATGGAAAACGGTTTGGAAAATGTTTTTTTCCTGCATATTTTGCCAGTTTCAATCCAGGTTTGACATATATACATGCAGCTGTGGTCAGGACCACACTGGTGGCAACGCAGTTCTTCAAGTCAAGCACCGGTGGGATATAAACTGAAAGGTAAGTGTTTACTTTTAATTTGGTTTTGCCCTGTATTGCAATTTTTGGCATATCTTTCGAAGATTTTAAATTTTGAATCTGATATTAGGTTGCATGATGCCTGGATGGCAAAAATGAAAAGAGAGAGAGAGAATAAGAACGACAAAACAGTATACCAGTAATAGCTCAAACTTGGTGGAAGAAGATACTCCACAAATTCTTTTCTTGGACACTAAACCACATGTTATTTCTACCGATGCAATATTTCAAGTTGCGTATTTTTGAAAAGTAGTTTAATCGTTTTTCCTTTGAAAGCAACATAACCTAAAGTAACTTGTACACTGTAGGGTTACCTGCAATAAAACACCTTATGCAACAACAACAACAACAAAGACATTGACATTGCACCCAACATCTGACACCAGGTTGAAAAAGCAAACCTATGCCACATTAGCCAGTTGAGGTTAGCATTCCCAGCATTATAATTTTTATACAATCACAATTATGTTTATTCAAAACCACAAAATAATCACCCAGACCAGTCAAAAGTAAATACCGGTAATACTATCCACTTATTACATGAAATGTTGGAACATCAGTGCAGCTCCTCCTTTTTTATCTGTAATATCATCCTTTGTTGTAATATCATGTTGCAAACTACATTGTCTAAAGGCTAAATGCCCCGGCATCACGTACCTTCAGGTGGAAAGTCTCTCCTGGTCTTGCTGGAAAGGCTGACTTTTCCATTGTTTCAAGAGATTGTTGAATTTCTCTGTCTATCTGATGAATGGTGTTAATAAAAATGAGAGAGTTCTTCATACACCCTGTTCCATCCAAAAGCATTATGCAAAAGGTGGTATATCGTTTTGTGAGTACAGTTGTAAATAACTGTTAAAGTGGTCCTACAAATCAAATCCTTTTCTTCTTTGGATTTCGAAAGCTACACACTTATGTTAACTAAACACTACATGTATGACCCAAGTTTTAAGCCTTAATTATTATAAACTGGAATTTTCCTAGTTTAATAGTCTCCAATTAATAACTTGAGAGAGCTGGATTGAGGAGAAAATGATGTCAAAGAATCACTAGTTTAAGAATGCAATGCACTTGTACATGACTGAATTAATGTGCAGCAAGGGAGTTCTTGGGCTTTCAGATTTTTCTAACTTGTGTTTTGCATATTTTACATAATACACTGCGTAAACTAGTACTTACACGCTGAAAGTTTAAGCCACAGGGTTCAACACTTGCTTTCTTACTAATTTGCCTGTTGGGCAACCAGTTTTGTTTTTTTGGTTGCCCATGGTTTTTTTTTGGGGGGTTGCCCACCTTCTAAAGACCTATTGCCCATTAAAACTCAAAGGAGGCTTGTAAAAATGTCAATTTTGTGTAAAATGTGTGTAAAATGGGTTTGACAGACCAACGTGACTCCTGCTGTGTCCATGGTGTTCTAGTAGCTTTCACAGTTTTGCTTTGACAATCATATCTTTAAGCCATTTTCCTTTTATATAAGAGATCAAGGGGATTCCTTATTTCTTAAATATCTCTCTGAGATTAGGCTGGTTTTGAATTAAACACCATTTGTCCTGAATACTTATTTTTTTAAGCCTTTAACCCTTTCAGGCCCGAGGGGTTCCCCATTGACGAGTAAAATCGTCTGGCGTTAGACAGAGTAAAATCTATAAGTGCCATTTGGCACTATCGGGCCTGAAAGGGTTAAACGGGGACATAGTTTTTGGATGCTGTTAGCTTAAAAGCTGGTTGAGAAATTGCATGACAAAAAGTAGAATTTCCTTATGCACTTGTTTGATATACATACTATACAATACATACTTAATTGACCGCTCCCCATAGGGGCTTTTCAGGGCCAATGGAACACAACGAAACGACAGAACAGAACAACAACAACAACTGTTAAGAATCCCAACTGGCTGGAGGCAAACCAGTTGGCTATTTACAAGTGTGGCTGGGAAGTTGAACCATTTGTCTCCTGGTCTTGCTGGAAAGGCTGACTTTTCCATTGTTTCAAGAGATTGTTGAATTTCTCTGTCTATCTGATGAATGGTGTTAATAAAAATGAGAGAGTTCTTCATACACCCTGTTCCATCCAAAAGCATTATGCAAAAGGTGGTATATCGTTTTGTGAGTACAGTTGTAAATAACTGTTAAAGTGGTCCTACAAATCAAATCCTTTTCTTCTTTGGATTTCGAAAGCTACACACTTATGTTAACTAAACACTACATGTATGACCCAAGTTTTAAGCCTTAATTATTATAAACTGGAATTTTCCTAGTTTAATAGTCTCCAATTAATAACTTGAGAGAGCTGGATTGAGGAGAAAATGATGTCAAAGAATCACTAGTTTAAGAATGCAATGCACTTGTACATGACTGAATTAATGTGCAGCAAGGGAGTTCTTGGGCTTTCAGATTTTTCTAACTTGTGTTTTGCATATTTTACATAATACACTGCGTAAACTAGTACTTACACGCTGAAAGTTTAAGCCACAGGGTTCAACACTTGCTTTCTTACTAATTTGCCTGTTGGGCAACCAGTTTTGTTTTTTTGGTTGCCCATGGTTTTTGTTTTTGTGGTTGCCCACCTTCTAAAGACCTGTTGCCCATTAAAACTCAAAGGAGGCTTGTGAAAATGTCAATTTTGTGTAAAATATGTGTAAAATGGGTTTGACAGACCAACGTGACTCCTGCTGTGTCCATGGTGTTCTAGTAGCTTTCACAGTTTTGCTTTGACAATCATATCTTTAAGCCATTTTCCTTTTATATAAGAGATCAAGGGGATTCCTTATTTCTTAAATATCTCTCTGAGATTAGGCTGGTTTTGAATTAAACACCATTTGTCCTGAATACTTATTTTTTTAAGCCTTTAACCCTTTCAGGCCCGAGGGGTTCCCCATTGACGAGTAAAATCGTCTGGCGTTAGACAGAGTAAAATCTATAAGTGCCATTTGGCACTATCGGGCCTGAAAGGGTTAAACGGGGACATAGTTTTTGGATGCTGTTAGCTTAAAAGCTGGTTGAGAAATTGCATGACAAAAAGTAGAATTTCCTTATGCACTTGTTTGATATACATACTATACAATACATACTTAATTGACCGCTCCCCATAGGGGCTTTTCAGGGCCAATGGAACACAACGAAACGACAGAACAGAACAACAACAACAACTGTTAAGAATCCCAACTGGCTCGAGGCAAACCAGTTGGCTATTTACAAGTGTGGCTGGGAAGTTGAACCAGGGACTACCAGGATCAAATTCAACGAGTGGTCAGAGCAGGTCTTGAACCCAGGATATCCGGATCTCAAGGCAAGCGCCCTAACCACTGGGCCACACTGCCTCCAATATCAAAGTATCGCAGCGTATTTGGCCGTGCAAAAACTGGGTACGATTCTTTTCGTGCAGAGAAAGATGGCGGCTACAAACACGTTCCTCCTTCTAATCTGTTTTCATGTTTGTACCATTATATTTTTAACAGAAAAATAAATGACTCGGCATAGAGATGTAACGTTGTTTATTTTTTCTGATAGTGTTTGCAGTGACTATGTCATATTACTAGTCACTTTCTTCGTTGCAAATCAAATCGTTTCTGATTGCCCAATCGGGCAAGTCTTTAGGTTTTACTAGCGCACAGATATGTTTCACTTGCCCCTCGCAATCGGGCAAGCGTTAGTGTCAAACACTGAGCTAGTGAGTAAATCACATCCTTCTTCCCTAGATCCAACCCTCTGAGGTCCAGTCGGTCAGTTTTGAACGTGAGTTCGTGGACCGTGAAATCCAAAATTTACACTCAAAGTAAGGAAAGGAACTTTATTTAAGTGTCTAGTCGTTCTAGAGCTGGAGCACTGAATTGGGGACACTGTAAACTGAAATTAACAATTAACACAAATCAAGTCAAATGTTGGTTTTTGAGGAGGGGAAACCGGAGTACCCAGAGAAAACCTCTCAGTGCAGAGTAGAGAACCAACAAACTCAACCCACATATGACGCGGGAACTGGGAATTGAACCCGGGTCACATTGGTGGGAGGCAAGTGCTATCACCACTGCGCCATCCCTGCACCCCAGTAAACAGCCTTTGGATAAAAATCAAAGCTCAAAATTTTGCCAGGCAGGTATTAAAGGGAAAGTACAGTCTAGAAAATTTTTCTCTAAATTACTACACTTTTCCTCAGGAATTTGAAAATAATTGCCGTTTTGTCCAGTTCCCTATTAAAATGTGACAAGAGCACCTTAATATACCGAGTTCTTCGTTCCCTGATCACTTTCTCAATGTTGCTGGAAATATTTTTTTTTTTATTCACAGGACATATGTCCTTTCAAATCTTCCTTTTGGTCAGACATTTGCCAAATTGGACCGGGCATAATTTATTGACTGACAACACCTTGAGAACTCAAGAAGAGAACTCAAGATGTGATGCTGAGATGTTCAGTCATCGTGTCTGATCATAATGTGAAACTGGCCGGACATTTTCAAAATTTGGTTGGACAATGTCCGATGACCGACTGTTATTTCCAGCACGGAATGTAAGATAAACTATAGTAAACGGTCTTGCAGTTCTATAGGCAGTAGACCAAGTAGGCCATAAATATGAAAGGAATTCAAGCCACTAAATACTTGCACATCCTCTGATCAATCAAACTGGGAGGTAAAAATCAGCCACAAGACAAAAACCTTGAACATGCGACATAGAAATATTTGACTAGCAAACATGTACCCTTCTTTTCTTTTTCACTTTTCTTTTTCATTTTTTTCTTTTTCACTCACTTGTGCGATAGCAGTCTTTGATGCTTCAGCAAATGTATTTGTTCAGTTTCACACAGGGAAGCATTTAGAACAGGCCGACTGTTTAGAACAGGCCTGACTGTTATGTTGTCTGTTCGGGTCTTCATTTTACCAAGGACGACTTCAAGAGGGATGAATATTGATCTTCGTGACATTCGCTTCAAAAATACTGAAATATCAGTCAGCCATTCCAAAGTATCATTATATTGGAGCGAGAAACCTGATTTAAGCACGTGTGCCACATACATGTAGACAACTTTCACTATTACATGAATGCACTTTTCCAGGCAGTAAAATAAACTTAACTTGAAATGTGCTAGTTAAATTTTGTTAGCTTTATAGAAACTACTGAAACGATTTACACTCACCATATTCAATGGAAATATAATTATAAATCGATTGTTTGTTTTGAAGTTGTCACAGGGGTCTCATAGAAAGCTACGGTACACGGATTAAACTTGATTCCCAGGCGTATATATCACAGCAATGAGCGCGGGATAGCACTGCAAACTCTCTTTCGCTTTCTAAAACTCCTGCAACCCACATATAAGACCCTATTTAACGACCACAAGGACTCTATTCTGATGGTGGAACCAATATCAATACAATTTACCCTCTGGATTAAGATTCAAGTCTACAATGTATCACTCTCCTGGCCTGTGTTTTCTTTGTTTACATCTAGTACATCTAGTCGTCCGGGAAAATCCTTGACTATTGCTACGTCATAGCCTCGTTTGCATGCACAAAAACAAAGATGGCGGATTTAATTTATTTTTGAAGCATTGTTGTTGGCTATTTAAACACATTAAGCCAAGCCCAAATGAGTGGTCAAGTATCGGCAGGTAGAAAAAGGCAGGTCACAGGGCACAGGGTACAGGTCATTGTTTTACCTATACAGAAAGTATCCTAAACATTCATAAAAGCTAACCTTAGGCTTAAAAACGTTTCTTTAAGCCTAATTTTAGGCCTAAACTTAGCTTTTATGAATGTTTAGGATACTTTCTGTATAGGTTAAATAATGACCTGTGACCTGTCACCTGCGTTTTGTACCTGCCAGTCAAGTATGATAATGCAGGTAAAGAAGTTTTGATTCAGAGAAACTTTTTCTAGACCGTACTTTCCCTTTAAGCAAACACACTTTTAAAATCTGAAGGAAAAAGGAAGTGATTTTTTTTATCATAGCACCATTTTACAAATAAGAATTCAACATCCGTCAGTGGGAGAAACAAAAAAGTCTCTTACATGCTTAAGATCTGCCGGGATCTTAAGTAATCACAGTTAACTCAAGTTTACATCAACATTAGGCCACCAGAAAAGTAGTTTAACACTGGTAGACAAAATAATTGCATGCAAAAGCAAAATCCTAATAAAAACCAGCAGCATATGTATCACAAGGAAAATGTGCTACATGGAAAATGAAATAATACCAGTACTAGTAATTAATATCAAAACAGATTCCTTACCTTGTTTTTTACGAATGGCATCTTTCTTATAAACCTGAAAAATCCATTCTTTACCCGTACCTTGAGGCCTTAAAGTAAAACGAATTAAAATCTTCTTAAGAAAATTAATAATAATTGGAGAGAGAGCCCGTAACTAGGTTCATTACCTACATATAAACATAATAATATCCTAAGCCTTGTCACAATAACTACTGTCTCTATTCCTTGCTTACAGAGTACTAGTGCAATGGTCTCACCCTTTTGATATTTAATTTATGGAGGGGACACAGTTTTTGACCGGTTAACCTATTCAATGCATAGGTGCCCTAGGGCACCTCCAGTTGACAAGTAAAATTGTCTGGTATTAGACAGAGTAAAATCTCACTCCAAGAAGAGTTAAGGAGTTAATTAATTAACCGATGAATCATTTTCAAGAGGAAGGCATCCTTGAAATGGCACACCATGAGGTCCTGGAATTTGACTGTTGCAAAAGGAAATAGTTTAAGGTTAAGGGTTCATACCTTAGTTAACAGATAGGGCAAAATTAATTAATGCAGCTGAAATCTCACAACAATGGGTTTGAATTCCATTCAAGCCAAGATTTTTTCAGGCCTGTTGCCAACTACTAAGTTGCTCATCTAACTGCAATAATCTTTCTAACTGTCATTTTTAATAAAGCACATGTATTTATTATCCAACTGCATTAGTTATTGTATAAAAACGCATGAAATGAGTACAAATTGTACAGTTAGGAATTTGTACACTTGGTTATTGTACAGTAGAGAACTGGTTTGACTCATTTCGTTTCTGACGTTGCCCTGCACGCACAAATCTGTCACACCTCGGTTGTTTACAATTCATTTGCTAAAAATTTGCTGCAAAATAGTTCGGTAATAAATAGCTTATTACCATAAAAACTTGTGTATAAGCCACATCTTTTTGCCGAAATATTGGGCTCAAAATCATGGGTGCGGCTTGGGAGAATGCCATGGATGCATCGTAATACTAATCCAAGGCATTCTCTCATGAAGTATATACTGTTCCCTGCGCCTTATTTGCACTCAACTTTCACTGCTTTTATTTCAACCTTGGGCAACATATTTGAAACAAGTGTTGTCAGTCCCGAGAACTGGGGAAAGCAATCAAAGATAAGTTCTTAAAAGGTATTTTAAGAGTTGATTACCTTCTTAAGGTCACTTTAAATATATGGCATTTTATTTCAGCAAGTTTATCACAAACAAACAAAACAACTTTTTTGCCAGAGTGCTTTTTTCAAGTTTATGTATTTTTTCCGATATCATGCTTGAAATTTGGGGGTGCGGCTTATCTACGAGTGTGGCTTAAACGCAAGTTTTTACGGTAGATGTTTTGGTGTGAAGTATCACCGAGTATTGCTACTCGTCCTAGGGGACTCGTCAAAATAAAGCACAAAATACTCAGCGATATTACACACCAAAACATCTAATAAGATATGTATACCGCACATGCATGCAATGGGGAACATAACAAAAATTTATCACTATCTGTGCTCCCTTGAAATGAAAAATGATATGAGGCAAGTTAACATGCCACCACACTTCTCAGCTTGATACTATTGGGGCAGAAATCAGGGGCGTAGCTAGCTGTTTGTGGTTTGTCAGCCCATTCCAAACTTTGCGATTTTGTGGAAGTTAGACAAGTGAAAAACAGACTTGTTAACAGATGTAAAGTGATTTTTTCGTGAATTTTATTGTAACCCTGGATAGCTTTACAAACAAGTAACCATATTTTTTAATGTCATTGTGTCTCAGTGACTCGTTCTTCAATATCAATGCTATTTCCACAACAAAAAGAGGTTTTTCGAGAAATCATTTCAACTCTGGATGTCTTGACAATACATGTATTTCTTAGACAAAAACCTTAGTTCTGTTGAGTTCTATGGATACCTACGGAGTTCTTTGGAAACCCAAGTTAAGGAGCCTGTTCTTCTGATGTACAAATCACAGGCCACAGCCTCCATGTCTATGTTCATTTTGTGGTACGCATGCATCAGAGCAAGGGAAGATAGCCATTCCATTTTCATGGTGGCACCCAGGTAGGTTTTACTCTGCCCATTGAACTGAAGGAGGATTCCGGAGTGGCCGCTGAGACCAGCATTGTGAGGAGAATGGCGAGTACTGCATTTACGTTTGGGTAGAGGACTGGATTTGTGTTCTCAAGGGTTTCTACCAGGGTGGTTGGGCTCTCACCAGGAGGTGAGTACTGCCACTTCATTTCCATCTAAGGATCTCAGTATCATATTCTCTCTTCTCAGATACGGTAGATCGGTTTTGTATGTCCCATATACCAGTACCTTTTCCCTTTTCAGGAGTTGCGGCTCGGACATTTGCCCTACGTTGTTGCCTTTCTTTTGTTCTTTGCCTGCTTAGCTCTATAACAAACTCGGCTGTCTTCTGCTTCCCTCGCTCATACACCTCTCCAAACTACGCAATATTTTTTGCATCACGCACATGAAATGTTTATTTAACTAACATTTCAGTATTTCTTATCAGACTCCATGCAAGTGTCAATTCCATATGTGAAATTTCATCACTTTAAATCTCCCAGATTGCACTAAATTGCATGTGTGAGTGTCTAAATTAAAAAAATTCCCTAGGGGAGCATTCCCCCACACCCCCCTGGAAGCTTGCGTCGTTTGCGCACTCGCTTGGGACTGCCTTTAGCACCAAAACCGTCTCCACTTTCCTTAGGACCTGCTCCCAAAAAATATTTTGAGAAGACTGCAGTATTTTAATAAATTTGCTTTCTTGGTCAAAATCAAAAATAGAAATCATTCACAAGGAAAAATGCTTGCATTATTATGTCCAAAAGTTTGTAAGACCGGGCTTACTGGCTTAAAGGTTGCTACTCCCCTCAAGATCACTCATGTACTTCATGTCAGACAGAATCCAATAATTTGTTAGACTGCAACAAGTACATGTACATGATATTTTTACCACCATTTAAAAAAAAAAAAATTCTGTCTCATCTATCAAATCAAGTCCAGGGATTAGATTTTTAGAGGTATAATACATGCTAGACTACGTAGCAAGCATTTTTGTGGAAGATTTTTAATGTTTTGGCCACGCAAAAAATCCAGTGAGACACTCGCCCTATTCTAGCACAGCCAGAAAAATGAATTCACTACTCATTCGCTGGAAACGCTTGCTACGCAGGCTAATTACATGCCTAATACTGCCAAGTTGGCACACTGAATTTTTGCAGCATGTGTTTACACCACATGTAGCATACAAATATAGCTAATTTTAAAAACCTTCCTACTTTTTTCACGGAAAAAGGCCCATCCAATGAACCAACGAAGAAGTTCTAACACAAGCCATACACAAAAACAGTACATGACTGTGTTCACCACAATCTGTGAAGGGAAAAAAATGGCAACCAAGTAAATATGCATTGTATGACTCAGGCAATCCAATGACCAATAATTAAAAACAAACAGTTCAAATTAATTGCTCAAATTGCCCCTCAAGTATTTTCAAAGTATATGTAATCTGCCACATAAAAGGGAAAAAACATGAACGTGTACATCGCGGTTTTAGTGTTTATTTGAAAACATTATCATAAACACGATGATAGCAGTGATCGGCTGTATTTTCATTGCACTAGAATTTCGCATGAAAATATTAGCTGCATGGCATTACCACCATTGAACACATACTGGGCAAAATTTATTTTTACTGACCAATCGTAAGCCCTGCCATACTTTCCCTCTGGCACATTCTCTGGCACAACAACATAAAAATCTACAATCCAAACGACTAAACATGACAAATGCAGCTTATTCCCGGCTGCTACAGGAATTTCGTAAAATAAACATCAAATATCAGCCAGGGCATCAAAAATGGTTTTCGATTAAAGAAAATAAAAAAACATTCTCAGCTTTTAAATAAATGGACAGATACCCTGTAAACTTGTTAAAGCTGTTAATTCTCGAACTGACTTACATACCTCCCAAGCTTCCATTCCTCTACACCACCGATGTATGTGCCGTCTAGCTTCAGCCAGATAATAAACGAGCGTCCACTAGGCAAAGAAATCGAACGTCAGCAGTTTAAAGCAACAGTGTAAATTTTAAGCGTAACTGAAATAACGTGAAAAGACCGGCAACAAATCTACACAGCGTGATCACACGAATTTAGTTTACTTAAGATCCTAAAATTTAACAAAAAAGAAACAGTTCTTACGCATAACTCATTCCAATGCAGATATTCGGGTAAATGAGGCTCCACGGTTTCCAAAACGCGCTCCCACAACGTTTTATCAAGCATGGTGGAGCAAAATTTGCGAAGTTGTTTTTCCCTTTCCTCACTCGAAGCTCGCGGTCAGCGTCGACGTTTCGCGTGCGAAAGTCACGTGACATTTTCCACCGGAAATTCAGTGGCGGTGAGAGCAGACAAAAGTTCATTCATTATTGGAATAAAAGGCGAATTGTGAAAAAGGATCCATCCTCACCTGTTATTTCCAACAAAACCTTACATCCTTTTTTAAATTTTTCGTTATCATTTTGCCGGGGATGGAAAAAGGATTGAGAGATTAGAATTGCGTTTATGCAACCACGGCTCCCCGAAACCCGGAACGCAAAGGGGAAGCAACGAAAAGGAAAGGAAAGGGAAAAGGAAAGGAACATTATTTAAGTGTCTAGTCGTTCTAGCGCTGGACCACTAATTGCGGACATAGTAAACTGAAATCAGCAATGAACACAAATTAAATCAAATATTTCTTTTTGTCAGGAGAGGGGGAAACTGGAGTACCGGGCTGAGTACCAAGAGAAAATTCTCTGCCGAGTAGAGAACAAACAAACTCAACCCAAATGTGACGCCGAATCTGGGAATCGAACTCTGACCACATTAGTGGGAGGCAAGTGCTCTCACCCCTCCGCTATCCCTGCACCCCAAAAATGCAACAAAAGAAATTAAATGACAGCAGTGGTTCTAAAACAACTCTAAAAAAGGTAAAGGAAACATAAACATAAGCATAAGCAAAAGCTGTGTAAATCGGGAGTGACATAAGCATAAGCATAAGGAATGCTTATCATCTTATGCTTATGCTTATGCTTATGTCACTCGTTTTTAACTGTGTAAACCGGGGGCAACATAAACGTAAGCATAAGACCGAGGTGTCAGCTGTTTTTATGCCAACGGATATTCAACTTAATAATGCCTAATACGGCGTCCCAAGGTACTATTTTCAGGGGCACCCAACGACCAATTTGTTGTAAAATGTATTATTATACCCCAGTTAATGAAAATAAATGTTATTAAGGCATTTTCAGGTGTCTTTCAGTGTTGCTGAGAAAACATTATCTGTTCATTTTTCCCAGCAAGACACACAAGAAATTTTCCAGCCAGCTAGATAAAATTGGTTGGTTTCCCAGCCAGCTGATCAAATTTATTTCCCAGCCAGGAATTCTGCGCGCTTTTAAATCCCTCGATCCAAAACGACCGAACAAAAGCGACAAAACCGGGACAAAAAACTCTGACCAGCGGTAGTATGTTTGTGACTACTCTCTGGGAGAGGGAAGGGGTTCTTTTTTGTTTGTTTTTTTTTTGTCGTCCTCAGTCTTCAGAGTTTCTACAGCCAGCTCGGGTTGAAATGCTAGAAAAAGTCAGTAATTCCCAGGCAAAACCTCTATCAATAACAAAATTTCCCAGCCAGCTCATCGAAACACCTGTATTTTTGCCAGCCAGCAAGATTCCTCTGGGGAACAGATAATGTGAGGAACGGATTCGTTGGGTGCCCCTGTATTTTTTTTACAAGAAACTTGCTGGGTTCGCAATCCTGCCTTTCCGACAAATCGCCGGAAATAAAATTCTCAGTCCCCGAGTCTCCTTGTTCTTTCCTCTTTCGGAAAATATTCCTTAGAAAATACCCAACAGGACCTCTTCAGTCTCTTTTCTCGTTCTCTTTCTTCTCGCCGTCGTTTTCTCTAAAAAGCAGAAGAAGTAATAGTAGGAGGAGAATTTCTTCTTCGTCCGTCATTTTGGAGACGTTGCTCGTCCCATTCTCCAGCGAGTTTTTTCCGGAGCAGACTGCGCTTGCGTATGTCACTCCTCTTATGCTTATGCAATATACTTATGCTTATGTCGCAGTGTAAACCAGGCTTAATGGATGGATCATATGACGAGTAATCAATATCATCAGTAGGTAATCAATAACATCAATGAGTAAATCGATGTCATCGATGAGTAATCGATAGCCCACAAAATTTTTGGGCTTCGATTACTCATCGATTACTGTCATTACTCATTGATCATCGCCAATAATAATCAACGACTAATCAACTGATGACCCATCGATTACTCATTGATTACCAATTGATATCATTGATCATCGATTAGTAATCGTAGACCGCAGCAACTTGACTACCCATTCTTGAGAGCCGAGTGCAAACTGGTCATTCCAAAGCCGTGAACTGATTAACAATTAGACCCGTAGCCCTTGCGGGCTACGGGTCAATAGCCCATGAGGCGAAGCCGAATGGGCTATTGACCAGTGGCCCTTGAGAGCGAAGGGTCTAATTGATTTAGTATCACCCAACTAGTCGGACCGAAAAGGCAATAATAAAGTTAACAAATGCAAGTTGAAAAAATATTTATTTGGGAATAAACCGAAAGAAAGCGTCACGCTTTTCGCTACTCGAGGACTATTACTAATAGTCCTCTAGTAGCGTAGCCAATCAAAATGCAGGATTTGCATTAGTCCACTAGTTGGGTGATACTAATTACAGTTTTGGTTATAGTGGCCGGCTTGTCGAATTCACCTTTATCACTCTGGGGCCATTTTGGAGTCCGTGGGGAATAAAGGCCGTCCAGCCTCACACTGAATGAGAGGTTCGACGGGCAAAATCTTTTGTTTGGACATTGAGTGATATGGGTCTATTGCGGCAAGCAAATACCCTGAGTTCATTTCGTTCAGGCTGCAGCGGCTTCTTTTAGCTAAAATAAGTATTTTAATACACACGACACTCCTGGAAAGCAGGTCTACTTTAGAACTTTTTAAATTATGAATTTTCACTTGTAGATTAGAATTATGATATCTGTTCTTAGATTTAACTTTTAATTATATTAGAGTGTAGATTGGTCGACATTTTCGGAAAGTGGAGGTTTGAACGTTGTAACTGGCTTTGTAACCCTGCTCCCATTAACAAACCGAGCCCTAACTGGGGTCCTAGACCGTAGTTTGGTCTAATTTGTCATCGACACAGTTTTTTGAATTTATGACTGCATTGCGTCACTCGTCCAATCACAGTCACGCCTCCTTCGTGTTGGCAAACTTCGAAAACGCATTTTCGAAAATGTACCGTTAACAAACTACGGTCTAGAACCCGAGTTAGGGCTCAGGTTATTAGGACAAGCAGGGTTACAAAGTCGGTTACTAAGTTTAAACGCTCAACATTGCTGAGAAATGCACTTTCCACCTGTGCTCCTAGAGGTTTTTCACCGGGTACTCCTGTTTTCTCTCTCCTCTAAAACCCGGCAACATTTGATTTGATTTGCGTTAATATGATGATTTCAGTTTACAGTGTCCGGCCCAATCAGTGATCCAGCGCTAGAAGACTAGATACCAAAGTTCCTTTCCTTTCAGTCCGACTATTAAGCTAACCGCATTTCTAACTGAAACTGTGGTGCTGCGTCGGTGGCAGAGTGAAACATGAAAATTTGGTATTATCAAACGAGTTGATAAAGGTCGAATTACCACCGTGAAAGATTTGAAAAGCTGACGTTTCGAGCATTAGCCCTTCGTCAGAGCGAATAGAGGAATTGCGAGTGTTGTTAGTTTTTATGAGGGTGTGGAGGGGCTTTGCCATTGGTGGAAATATGCTGGCATGAATTTGTGAATGAATTAAATGAATGAAAGACGTTCATTGATTCCGCGAGGATAAAGTGCACCTACTTGAAAGATGAATTTTTGTTCGAGATTTTTGCGGCTTTCTGTGTTCCTGTAGCGTAAGGATAGACCGCAAATTGTCATGTTGTGGAGGGAGTGATAAGGAAGATTAAAATGGCGCGCAACTGGTTTTGACGCATCTGTGTCGTTTTTCTCTACATCTCGTAGGTGTTCGCGAAAGCGGTCCGCCAATCTTCTCCCTGTTTCGCCCTATACAAATCTTATGCAAATACATAGTGTGCGGGTTATGCAATAGATGACATTACGGAGATGCGTGTAAAGTGGTCAGTGATTTTAACGGATCGATTCGGCCCTGAGATCTTAATCATGTTAGGTGAAATAAAAGGACACGTTTTGTAAAAAAAAAAGGGGGGGGGGTACGTTTTTAGATTGATTAAATATCATTTAAGGATTGTTGTTAGTCTCTTTCTGGTTAAGTATAATGTAACGAATGTAGTGAATGCCAGTGGTGTTTTAATTTTTGCCAATTAACACTATTAAAAACAATATTGTATATACGGTGGCTCCCAAAAGGTCCCAAGTGAATCCTTCTGTCCAAGTCAA
>NC_090892.1:24794393-24811893 GCF_036669925.1 Montipora capricornis | reverse complement strand
CACAAAGGCATGTTGGTTGCAGTTATCTGCCATTAATGATGGTAATAATTATTATCATTACATTTGTATGCTGTACACTACAGTTCAAAATCAAATGAGACCTTGGTTAAAAGGATTTAAACCTACAATCCTGGTCAAAAGTTGTTGGGAAAGTTGCGCGCATCACTTCACTTCACACCTAATTGAATTATTCTAACTATTGGCTGAACTATTCGGGAAAGAGCATGCTCTTGTAGCCCCCCTCCCCCATATTCAATGTTAGAAAAAAAGGCACCATTTTGTTTGGTGCAAAATTCAACATTGATAAGGGGGGCAGGGGGGCTGGGGGGCTATCTCAAAAGTGACGCTACCTTCCCAACACTTTTGTCCAGGATTGTAGTTTGATTCTCAAATTTGGTTGCATGCTCACTCTATTCTAACTACTACTACTACTACACTGTACTACTACTACTATTACTACTACTACTACTACTACTACTACTACTACTACTACTAATAATAATCATAATAATAATAATAAATAATAGCTGCCGCAGCAAGTGAGCCTGGAGCAAGCGACCGAACGAGGCAGCTCTCTAATTGGGAGAACTCATTTTTCTTTGATTCTTTGAAACTCAAGGAATTGTGGTGATGCGCGAATGGAAGAATTAACATGTGTGGTACGAAGATTCTCTTCTCTGTGTATCCTCAAACTGAAGAAAAGATAGTTGCGCTGTTACACAGCAAAAAAATTAATTGGAAATCATTCAGTGAAAAAGGCCAAGAAATTGGAATGTTGTGGGAAACAAACTTTTTAACCACCACTCCAATTCTGAGGTCTGTGCAGTACATTTTTTCTGAGTTATCTGTCGAAGCATTTCACGCAACTTCATAGAGTTTTGTAGGGAGACGCCATGTGGTCCACCAATATGGCACCTGGTAATCAATGAAACCATCCGAAATTGCACATTGAAAATAAATCCTAAAGTCCAATGAAGATCATGCACGATCCTCCAGTCGCTGAACTTACAGATTTTTTAACATCATGCACAACACGATTCTTGTAGCGCACAATGCGATTCACGTAGCGCAAGAGGCGATTCCTGTAATGTGTGACAGGAATCATGAAACATGTCTGGAAAATTAAAGAAAGTTGTTATGTTTATACGACTATCTATATTGTTGCTGCTATCTAGACCTTTTGGTTACACATGCACATTATAAAATGTGGCAAACATACAGTATGCTTCAATAATAATAATAATAATAATATATTATTATTATGTTATTATTATTATTATTGTTATATTATTATTATTATTATTGTTATTGTTATTATTGTTGTTGATGCCAACAATATGGATCAATAAGGTTTTATGTATAATTAATTTTCAGTTACATATATTGTCATATACAGGTTGCTAATGGATACATGTAGTGTTTTTACATCCTGCAGTGATCAACATCTTTTAACTGTAGAAAATCTTGTCTCTCCTCTGTTGTAAATTATACATTTAGGTTTTCGCTGGGGACGTAATACTGGAAGTTAATGGTCAGCCTGTTACCCATTTCACCACAAACCAAGGTGAGCTGTTTGAAAAACTCCCATTTTTGGCATTTTACTAATGTGCAATACTTGATTGTAAAACAAATCTCTGACAACAGTGAACAGGCTATTTTAAGGTGATTCCCTAGAAATAGAACTTGTCATAAATTTTCCATGAAAATTCGCAGACAGTTGTGTGATGTCAAGCAGATGATAAAAATGTAACAAAAAAGGGTGCTCACCGTGCAGCTACAGCTATTTAAGCCACTTTGACAATTGCAGTGCATCCCCGATGTTGGACAAATTTAGCTCAATTTTATAAATGCAATCCATGATATAACGCAGAGCCTTGTGTCATTTGAACAGCTTTGGGAGTACTTTTAATCACTCCAAAATAGATTTAATTAACTGGAGTGTGGGCTGTTGGACTTGTAATGGCTCCTTCTGTACAATATTATGAAATTGCCAAAAAACTGGCTGTACGTGTAGATTTTTGCTGATTTTTTTACTACTCCATTGAGACACCATTCTCAACAAAAATATGAAATAAAATATGGGGGTCACCATATTCATTCAGGAGAAAATAGCCATTCCTTGACAGATTAAGCTAGGCATCAATGGAAATCTGTCATTTTATTAATGTCCCGCCACTGCACAGGCCAATGATGCAAGAAATTATGCGCAGTAGGATTGCACCATGCAAAACCCGGGAATCACCTTAATTAAGAGACTAATGAATAAAATAATTTAATGTAATGATCAAGGAGTTTTGTCCACGATTGTATATTAATTTTTAATACATTTTTAATACATTTTGAATCTTGTGCGTCTTATGGTTTTTTCATGTGTGTAAAAGCAGTCACAATTGCAAATATGTCCCAAGAACTTTGTCCATGATTGTACAGTTGCTGTAGGTTATTGATAAATGTGATTGTTTGCCTTCATTCTGTGTGAAGGAGAGAGAGTCTTAGGTGTGATAGTGTGGCCTTTGTTGTGTACTATGATTTGGTGGTTTAATGTTTAACTGGATCCTTGTCACTGGAAAATGTCAGGTTGAGATTCTGTTGTACGTAGCTCATGGTTTCTAGCCTTAGCTGATAGTACAGCTTTAAGGGAAGTTTTCGTACATCTGCAGTAGGGATAGTTTTAACATGGTAGAATTTGTCATGGTCTTACGTTGTATGAAAAACAGAAACCAGCAGGTGGCTTGTTGTGTGCAGTAACAATCAACTAGGATTGTATGTGTAAATCTCTCTGTTCGTTACATACCTTAACATACTTTAAAATTTGTGGTTAAATAACATCCACATGTAATAGATAATGGTGATGACAATCTTTTTTATGGAATGTGGGGAGAAGGTCATGATCAATAATGTAAATCTAGACATCTTGGACTCTTCCCTCTACTGTAGCTCTTTCTTCTACAGCTGATTAATTTATTTAAAATTAATGCATGCTCTGACAAACATAATGTTTTTATCTTAGTTGTTGAAAGTATTCGCAACACACAGGATAACTTAAGACTCCGACTGAGGGATGGTAAGTTAACATTTTCATTTTCTTGCACATGTATCTTTATAAGCCTTAAGACCAGTAAATGAACATGACCACTCTTAATAATAATTATTATTATTCTCTAGTGAAGCATATTTTTAATAATTACGTTGTATTTTTTTTTTTTGTGGTCCTGGTTAGGATTTATTTGACTGTCTCTTAATCCATATCCATGAAACTGCTTCCAGTCCTTTTTTAATGTAATCAGTTCTTTCCCTTAAGTTTGCTTGCTGTAAATGCATGGTTATGCAGTGTTCATTGTACAGTACCTAGAATAAATATAGTGGTTTTTACTCATTGATACCGTGCAATGATAAAAATGCATGAGTTCCCGTTTGTCCAGTCGTGGTTAGATTTGTCCACTTGCATTTACTCACTAGACTGAAGAGTACAACACTTTCAATTTGTTTTGTGGACTCTCTGGTTTTTTCTGAGTTAAGAGAACATGTTCAGTGAAGTGGAAAATCGGCATTACTTATTCAATGTCATTTAGGGTTCAAACATTTTTTTTCGGTTTTCTTAAATGCATACGTGAAAGATGGTGTAAAATAAAGTTGTTCTGCAATATTTGAGTTAATGGTGTTTGTAAGTTAAAACATTATTAGTCTGCAACAAAGTTCTAAACAATTGCTATTTTATCTTGCTGTTTAAGCATTTAGTGACAGATGGATTTGCAGACAGGTCAAAGTCGATGGCAATTTTTTCCCTTGCATATTTTGGGAACATTGTCATAAACAATAATACTGCACAGCATTTGAAGTGGTGCTGTTTGGAAGTGACAAAATAGGCAATTTTATGTTATGGTTAGACCTTCTATTTATTGCATATTTGTAAACTGAACATTAATATTTTGCCTGTTCAGAGTGTTGAGATTTATCTTTTGATTCTTTACCACTTGCATCACACAGTCAGTGACAAACAATGATAATCATTCAGTCTTACCTGTGCCTCAGGAAGGTGATGTCAATGAATTCTGATGGTAAAATGCTTGCATCATAGGCAGTCATTCAAATTTTCTTGTCACAAATGGTGGGAATGAGTTAATTACCAGTAGTCAACTGTTATTTTGTATCATAATATCATGGTTAAAAATATGATGTTATAAACACTCATAAAAAAAGCAAGAAATTGCTGATAGCCCCTGTAAGTATGGAAAATCTGACATGTTAATAATAATTATATTACCCATGTATCTCAAATGTATACATTTTTTAAATGTTTACAAATGCATGTAGGTGTTTATAACTATTATGATGTAGAGTTGTTTGAAAATTATACTGATTACTTGCTTTACATAATTGTATTGTAAGCACTCTGGACATGAATTGTATTTTCTACCTGTATACCTGTTACAACAAACACGATCAAGTAATATCTTTGAAGAAAATTAGCCACAAGTAAGCTTTCCTCAGAATTAATTCTTCCTGAGAAAAGAAATTGAAACACATGATTAATATCATAAGCATCAATGGATCACCAATGGTTGCATGACTGTAGCTAGTTATTTATTTTGCCAAACAAAAGTATTTATTGATATCACAAAGCATTGTGAATGGCAAAATAATGGTGCTGTAATGTTTGGCATTTATATAATAATGGAATCTTCTTAGCTGAAGGAATTTTGTTCTAGATGTGTTTCATGATGGGAGGTGCCATCCGGTTTGTAAACCATAAGTTCACAGATATGACCTTGAGGATGTGAAACTTGAATCCTATGATAGTATTGCACACTTAAGTGTATCTCATACATGTATGTGGGTTTTAATGCTAGCAGAAGGTTGGTTATATGGTATTTATCTGTCATAATATAGCATCTTTTAATTTCAATTTTAAGATTTTGAATTATTGATTTCTCTCTCAACAAGACATTATACCTTTGTGGGGGAACTTGAAGTGTTATGTCTGAATGTTGTATGTTTAATGTCTAGGTTTCACCATGTTTGTTCACATTAGAATCCTTCTCTTGGGACACTTTTGCAGTGATTAAGTTTATCTTGTGTAGGAAGCTAGTGAATAGCAGTTGTGTTTTGACTTTGCCTGAACAAATTTCAAGGTAAAAACGTGATGCCAGTATGAATTTTATAATGAAATCAAACTTTAACATCTTGCCCAAGAAACAGGAACAGGTCGAAGTTGAAAATTTTGTAAAAAGTGTACGTGTATGTGAACACAAGATTTTATATATATTGTAGAATGAAAGGTCACACAAGCATTTTGTGCAGCACAGTTATGTGTGGTTTAAGGCAAATATCAAGAAAATCATGACTACATGTACGTGGCAATCATGTTTGAGTTAAATGTCAAGTGATATGAATTCCACTTGGCCAAATCTACGAAATCCATAACTTTGATTCAACCATAATGGCTGTAATATTATTATTCCACATGTTGACTGTTATAAGAAATTGAAAATTACCATTTAATTTTATCTTAAACGATTTCAGAACTCTCTCTTTCCATTTTCATTTTGTTTAGTAAGAGCAATGCATCATTGTGTTGTGTTACTACATTTTGTTTTGTTTTCCAAGTCAGTAAGATAACAAAGACCTGTTTAGCAGCTTGCATTGGGAATTCATATCTTTGCTGGTATTATTTTATCATTATCTACGGCAGTAACTACATGTACAGTATCTAAGAGATGTAATTTTTGCACTGTACAATGTAGTCAAAGGATACAAAACTGAAATATTTACATGAGTGAATGATTGTGTGATAGCCCGTGGAGACGAAATAAATGTACATGTACGTAATCATACATGTTTATCATGACACAGTAATTAATTATTAAAAGTCAGCATCACACTATTTTAGTCAAACTTCAAAACCCTAAAACATGTCTTTGCATCATTGAAGACCAAAAAATAATGCTGTGCTTTTGTTGCCAATGACCATTGAAGTGCACTGAAGCTACATGTATTCTTTGTTGTCTGCAACTAAGGATGGAGGTGATGGAAATGGATTGGAACTTTAAAAAAGTTAGTTTGGAGACTGCGTCTACAGAGACTTGTCAAAAATATGTACAAATGTTGTACATGCAAGCTGAACCACTAAAATTATATTTTTATCCAGTTTTGACCTAAAAAAAGGCAAATTTAGCGTGACAGTGCCCCTTTAATTTAATTAGTTAATTAGTTGTACTATACTACTAATATACATGTATGTGTTATTCATGATAATAAATTTTTGTGATAAAATTGGAGTAAATATGGTAACTTGCATATTGATTTGTTGCCCATTGATTTTTTGAATATTAATAAGAGGGTTGACATGAATGTGATTTGATGGATTGTCTGTTTTGGGGGATACATGTACTCAGTAGTTGATAGGATATTTATAAAGAACAATTTTGGCACAGGTTTTTTTTTCTGATACATTTGCAGCACCCTTGTTAAAAAGCATAAACTGAGGACATTAGTCCTATACACTTTAATTTAAGTGATCTTGTAGCTCTATGCATGTTCAAATCCCCAGTGATCATAAATGTAATGCAAAGAAGCTGTGTTCATGGTTTTCTGATAAGTGGCTCCAGTTTGAACTCTTCATAATTATTCTTCATTATGAGTTATAAAGGTAAGATGACAATAGAGAATGAAACTGCTATAGTTTGAAACCATTTCAACCTGAATTTTGTTTGTCAACACATCATGCAGATGGTCTGGTGACATTTTTTTTTTAACCAATCGGTCAATCTTTATTTGCCTCTATACTAAATAATATAAACTTGAAAACGTACAGTTAGTGGCAAGGAGACCTCTAAAAAACCATAGGGCTCTAGTGTCTTAAGTAATAAATGGTGGTGGTACAGTCTAAACATAAATTTTGCGATATGGAGAGAATTTACTTTAAAAATGCACAAGTTAGATTGAAGGTTTCAAATTTAATGTTATACTAGGCGGCAAAAGTTAGGGGTGGCGAATGGTTCATCAAAAACTCTGGGTCTCGCAAAATTTTAGTCGAATTTCACGGGTCTTGCAGTCCCGTTTTTTGAGCGGTTATATGCGTCTCGCAGTCTCGTTTTTTGTATGAAGGTGTCAAACACTTTGAAGTCTCGGTCTCGCAATCTAAAAAGTCAAAATGTCTCAGGCTCGCAAAGAAAAACGCTGGTCTCGCCGTCTCGCAAAGTCTCGCATTTACCATTCGCCACCCCTAAAAGTTCAATGGTCTTGTTTTTTTCTTGTTAACCTTTTTGAGCTGTTGGTTTTTCCAACAGACCCAGGTACAAGGGAACGTGCCCGGCCATACCTCAGAAAATTTACAGTAGCAGATCCCAAACTAGCTATTTGTCAGGCAAGAGTTAAAAGGTCTGCCTCAGCTCCAAATTATCCACGGAGCCGCACACTCACCGATCAATTGCCCAGAAAGGGTATTATAAGGAAGGAGGAGAAAAATATGCACAAGGGACATAGTACAAGCTCAGAAGACATGAAATCTTTGGGGCAGATGAGTCTATTAGGACTAGATGAAGGTGTTAAGGGAATTTTTACAAGGAGAAATGATTATGTTATTGAGCGGGTGATAACAGACTTTCCAGTACACAACAATTCAACTTCAAGCAGAACTGATGAACTTTACAGACCTGAATGTTTCAAGGGAGGGAGTGTTTCTGATGACATGACTACCACAAGTCCAGAGTCTACACACAAGACCTGCATAAACTGTGGGCAGTTAATACATCTTTCAATTGACTCTTATTCTAATGCATCCACTGATTCAGCAACAAATGTTAAGCTTACATGTAAAAAGTGTGGATATGGTTGGAATTATTCCTCTGGAGGGACAAACCTCCCTGGAACACCTTATTCAGCACATCAAACATTACAACCATCGCCTTCTGGCCTACATTCTACACAAAGTGCACAATTACCTGGTAAAGTCAATGGTAACATGAATCATACAAATGGACCTGCACAGGGGCCAGAAGACAGTGAACGCTGTTTTTTTAATAATAGAGATCTGTCAAATGAAGGAAAAGCTGTTTTAAATGGTGGTATTAGATCTGAAGTACCAGTAGTTTTTAATTCACCTTCTGAAGGCTACCTCCTGATTCTAGTGGGAGATACTTCACAGACTTGCTTTATGAAAGTCCAAGTGCTTTGGCACAGAGGTTGTTTAACTTGGAAGGATTTGACAGAGAGGAAGTTGCACCTGAACTTAGTAAAAAGTAAGTGCAATGTAAAGCCATCAGTAAATTGTTATGTAATCATACCAGCAGATAAAAAATTGATAATCATTTATATCTTTTAATTACACCACTCAATCAAAACCTTTTCCCCACTTGTACAAGTACAAGGAAGGATTACGTTTTTGCAAACATTGGCCGTTAAGCACTTATATTTGTGAATGAACAGACTCAACTGATTTGAGTGTAATGTGCAGTGCTAAGTTTTGACCCCATATGAACCATGTGAGCGTTAGCCCTACTGACGGAAATGGGCCCACACAAGGACAGAGAAAAACTCTGACCAGGGTGGGAATTGCTTCTTTGTATGATCTTGTAGCTCAGTCGGTAGAGCAGCGATGATCTAACCCGAAGGTCGTGGGTTCAATTCCCACCATGGTCAGAGTTTTTCTCTGTCCTTGTGTGGGCCCATTTCCATTAGTAGGGCTAACGCTCACATGGTTCATATGGGGTAGAAACTTAGCACTGCACATTACACTCAAATCAGTTAAGTCTGTTCATTCACAAAATAATATAAGGGCTTCACGGCCAACGTTTGCAAAAACGTAATCCTTCCTTGTACTTGTACAACTGTACATGTTCATTGCCGTGACTTTAACATCTTCAGTTCCCACGGCCTGCTCCCGTCTGACCTTGTAGCTCAGTCGGTAGAGCAGCGGTGATCTAACTCAAAGGTCGGGGTTCAATTCCCACCCTGGTCAGAGTTTTTCTCTGTCCTTGTGTGGGCCCATTTCCATCAGTAGGGCTAACGCTCACATGGTTCATATGGGGTAGAAACTTGGCACTGCACATTACACTCAAATCAGTTAAGTCTTTTCTCCACTTGCCTTGAGATTGGACCTACACTGTAATCAGCAAGCCTCTTGTGAGATGTGGGCTATTATACATGTAGACTGATTTGGCTGACTCAATGTTGCACCCAATTCAAATATCTCAGGGTTACAGTGCTCGACGTTGTGACCACTGAGGTCACACACACTTACTGTAGTCACCAGCATGGCCGCTAAGATATTTGTACTATATTATTAGTATTTATTTTTTATTCATGAAATGTGTGCAATGGATGTCCAATAGCGGACCACATTGTATGCTTTACGCTTTCAAGCATATGGCCTTTGAAAACGGTGTTTGTACATGTATGATTATGGAAACTCCAGCGACATCTTTCATTTAACTTCATTCCAGAAGTGACATTCAAGATTTTTCAAAAAACTCTTATGGTAATTGTCTTTGGAAAGTGTTCATAAAAGATTTTGAATACAGAAAAAGCCATTACAACTTTAACATACGTAAAGGAGCTACATGTAAATGGAATGACCACGTAATTTTGTACACATTGGTATTCCTTGTATTTGCTCAGTATTAGAATTGGTTTCGAGCTTACGTATGTACCTTAGCACTTTTGAAAACTGTAATTCTCAGAAATAATGTGAAAGAAATGACATTGTTGTTCATGATGAATCGTGTTAATATATATATTTTAAATGTACCACTGTCGCAAATTATATAAAACTTAATACCCGACGTTTCAGCGTCATTGTGACACCATTCTCAAGTCATGTGAGTAAGTTAATGTGGAGATGTTCTCCAGAATTAGCATAAGTTAGAACAAAGGCTCACAAGTTTTTCAAATGAATGCCTTTGAGCCAATCAAGTCCGTTGGCACGTTGAGAGGATCAAGAAGATTAATTATTATAATGAGGATATCATATTATGACATGTGGAATAGTTGACTCAGTCACAGTCAATATTGTTAGCAATGTTATGACTGATGTACAGTAACTTTTTGTTGAATTTATTTCCAAGTCAAATTATCCAGCATTTAAAATTTGCAACTATTTTTACCCATCTCAGGCAGTCAAGGCCTCTTTACATGCTCTTATTTTGTGGCTCGGGTTTCGCTTGCATGTTACCTTTTGTTGAAATGTACAAGGCCTGACGGGCTGAAATCTTTTTGGCCACTAAAAATTAATACTTGAGCTGGGTTAAAGTTCTTCGTGTGTTGCATTTGCATGATAATGTAGCCCAATTCCCAAAGGATATCAATTGGGTACAACGTTGAGTTAGCCAAATTGGTCTATTGATTTTTAATTTTGAGCAAATTCGATCTGGCCACCCTGCGACTCACTATTCCGTCACTCTAAGAGAAAAAAACCTATGGCATCCAGGGTAAGTTCTGGCTGACTAAGGAAAAAGAAAACTAATGAAAGAAGTGCATATTTCTGGTCCATTTGGTGAGTGATTCTCAAATGCTTTTAGGAGATCTCTTTTAGTGTCTTCTGCAATATTCATTTTTGCAAGGAGAGTGCACATGTCTAGCTGACACGTGTGTGTGTTTAAAAAAAAAGGGAAAAATAATTAATTACTGTTGGTTTCTAATTCAGCCTACTGCTTTATCTCGTTTTTGAGTGGCAGCCTCGCCACTAAATGTCTTTAATAGCATATTATAACATTGTCATTGATAATACTGAGAATTTTGCCAAACAAAAAAAATGAAACTGAAACTATTTGTGACACGGGGCCTACGGTTTATAATCCTTATCTGAGAAGACTTTAAAGTTTAACCATTTGCTGGTGTACATGTAATTACTAAGGCAGCACTTTCTCCTCAGTTATTTTAAGACCCTGAGTGTTGGTCCTGCTGGAGTTGAATTCACGACCTCCTGCATGGTAGCTCAATGCTCAACCAACTGAACCACGGGTGCGTGGTTAAAAAGTCTGTATGTGTTCTCTTATTGAGTCCACAAGACACCAAGTCATGGTGCATCTGCATTAACTTGGATTAGTCTGCAATAATAGAAAATTTTAAGGAATTTGATTATTTTTCTGGCCACACCTCATCCCCATGGATGAGATCTGGCATGACATGGAAAGGGTACATGTAGCTTGGAAGAAGGTCCCAGCTGCCCATTTGCACAAACTCAGAAAGTGCTTATGAACAGCATGTATTATGTTCTGTACTACAGTAATGCTGTTTTGCAGATAAATTTTGCAATGTCATAAGCCAAGCCTCAATTACAATGTATCATTATCTGCAGTTCATGACACAGTTCATCTTTTTGAGTTGATAATTTTGTTTTACTGTGAAAATCTAAAAACCATAACACTAGAAATATACAGTCAGGAGCAAGAAAGCTAAACCGCAACCAGAACTGGAAATTGGTTTGTGGTTTCTTGTTTCTTCTGATTGGTTGCTGCTCAATGGAAAATGTCAAGTCAATGTGGTCATGGTTTTTGGATTCACTCAGTAATATGAAAATGGTGGTATTTTAATCTTAAAAATTAATAGATTAAAAATAACTCCTTGTGATTTCAAGTACACTCAAAAGTCAATCATTCAAAGAAAGAAAGAATCATTTTTGTCTGTACATTTTAAAGTGCATTACCATAATATTGTTCTTAAAATTTCAGGATAGCTTTCTGACTAATTTTGTCGTACTTACACTGCATTTCTTACTTTTGCAGTACTCCTTATGGAAAGTTAGTGGCTATAGAATACCTTAAATTCTTTGACTTTAGCCAAGAGGGTATCACACAATCACTTCAAAAGTTTCTCAAAGCTTTTCACCTGAGTGGAGAAACTCAGGAGAGAGAAAGAATTTTAATTCCTTTTTCAAGAAGATATCAGGAATGCAACAATCCTGATTATGGGTCAGAAGGTAAAAAATACAATATACTTTCTACATGTATCTTTAAATAATATGTTGTTGTAAAGGAAAACTACAGAGAACTGTGTTTTGTAGGTGAGTGCTAGCATGCTTGTAAGAAGCAAGCACATTGTAGTAAGTTATTATTTCAGCTCTGCTCACCACGTGGTGTACACACAATGTAAAGAAAACCGTTATGTTTATTTTGGTGGACTAGGCCCAAGCATGAAAACAAAGCTGAAGTTACTGTTCAGTAAAATTATTACAGTAAAACCAGTTGTTCATTTGCGCACCACTTTGCGATAATATTATGATACGCAATGTTGGTGTTTTGATTGGCAGTTTGCTGCAAGGAAGTTCAACTTGCTGCCAGGTGTTTACATTCCCAGAGTCAGGTATTTGGATCAGTTCAAAACAACCTTGAACTCTATTTTTACAATGAAAATTTACGGCACAATAACTCTAAATTTGGTTAGGATTTGCAAGGCTGTGCAAAAATTAATTCTCAAAGAACAAATCCATGATGTATTTATCACTGGCGTGATGTTGTTTGCAAACCTTGAATTATCGCAAGTTCTGTGAAAACTGTTCATGTTGTCTCAAATATGCCTTCATCGACTTAAAAACTCGCAAGAATTAAATTCAGGACTGTAAGGAGGTTGAAATATCAATTCAACACCATGACTTCTTAGCATTAAGCGCGATTGATTGGTTTTCCACGAAAACTACGTGGTGAAAGTCCATACAACAACATCTCTGTTCACCATTACAGGATTCCACAGGTAAACGCTCTTTGAAGAAATTAAAATTAATAATTTCAAATCCATTTGAAGGGCCTCCAAAATAATGAAGTTATCAATTCCAAAACAACAATTTCGAAGGTTTACAATGTAATAAAGTACACTTCGAGACATACCTGACTGGACTTCAACTGTACATAAGTTGGAAAATTTGAACCTTAAACTTGTTTGGAGCAAAATGCCAATCAAAAACCCAACTTTGCCAACAAACAACTTCTTTCAATGTAAAAAGCATCTAGAAGTGTAACGAGTACTTTTAGATAATAGAAAGAAGAGCCGAGCGACAATTCACAAACAAAATACTTGTACGGTCTGACGGACTGGCCTACACTCAAAAAAAGTCATGTGGGAAAAAACAATTGGCTGGAAACCGGATTAGAAACTACACTGCATGACTCAAGCTCTTGCTAGTTAGTCCATCCCATGGGGCTACGGATTTCCAGGCTGTGTACCCAGGTTTGCCTTGGAAAGTAATTAATGTCTAATATCATTAAGAAACATGGTTTAAAATAGATGCCCAAAAAAGTTAAGAAATTAGGAACTGTGAATGAGGTGTTTGCCTAGAGTGAACACTCACATATGATATACATCTTATATTAATATTCCATCATACCCATGTTGTACTTAAGCTGTTGGCCTACTGCATTAATAATTTTATTCAAAACATAAGAACTTCCATATTATTACTTTGGTGAATTTTGATATTAAATACAAATTATGTCATATATTGTGAGGTGAAGGAAATGTAAAGAAAGAATAAGAACATTAACTTTAGTTCACCAAGGATAATTCTCAGTCTATACATCAAATCCCTACCCAAATTGATTTTATGAACGTGTGTATGAGTGGCTTGATATGCTACATTAATGTCATTCATTCAACAGTGTAACATCATGTCAAATTTATCTTTTTCCCTTTCTTCAGATGCAACACACACGTTGGTGTGTGCTATCCTTTTGCTCAACTCTGACCTTCATGGTGAGGTGAGTTTTGACCTCCTAACCTTACGGTGCTAATTGCTTTGCTGGTCACTGTGTGAACATTAAACAACATACACTGTGGAAAAAATATTTTCTTTTTTGTGTGAATTCATTCAAGGACTCATACGATGAATGTTGGAGTTGTTTTGTTTAAGAATCAAACCTCACAAACAGTAAAAGCTGTGTATACATGTTGTGGTTCAGTTTTTCTCAAACCAGTTCAATCTTGATTTTCATTAAATTTTAAACTAAGAAAAAAATTTGAACCACAACTTCAATAATAATGTATGTGTTGGAGGTTAAAATTTAAATATGATTTCAGGTCAATTTGTTTTAACGTAGGTTAATTTGTTTCAACCTAGGTTAAAATGTTTGAAACCTATGTACATGTAGGTTATTATGAACTGTTCAAAAAAGGGTTTTCCCTTTTTTGGGGATGTAATTAAAGGGGGGATAAAAAAGAAAACAATAAAAAAAAGAGATTGATTAAATTTCTCCTCTATCCTTCTCGTTCCTTCCATTCTTCCTCCACTTACCGTCTCTCACTTTCCTTCCCTTCTTCCTTACTATCTATCCTTGCATTATTACTCACAGACTTTGTCACTTACCTTGACCTTCCACAGCATTCCATGCCATTCCTAGAATTCGAACCATTGCACCATTGGACATCCAAGATTATGTCGCTTCTGAATTAACCGCTAAGCCATCTAATCAGCAACATAAATTCGCAGGATATTTTTTCTACCAATGAGTTTAAACTACATGTATTTCCAATCCTTCACGGCAACCACCATTTCGCACATGAAATGGCACAAAGTGCGACTCAGAAAAGTTTCAACTCATCCACAGTTCTATGGTCGCCAATGGAATTTTATGAAGAAGTTTTTAAAAGGGTGGTTTAATTTATCTGAATACAAAAACTGTTTTCTAGAAGTGGGCTCTTGATTCTGAAGGACAAATCATCGACAGTGACAACAAATACTGTACAAAGTTTATTTATGTCGCTATGCAAAATATACCAGGACTAATGTTAGCACTGGCAAGCGTTTAGGGTTTTTTCTGTACTGGTGCAACAATGACCTGTTGTTATGCTCCTATGGTACTGCATGGTTGGGAAGTGAATCACCAAAATTTTGTTTTACTGAATGAGTTGATAAAGATCTGATGAAGGGCATATACTCAAAGCACCAGCTTGCACATCTTCCTACTGAACTAAATTCTCCATTCATGTACATTAATTTTGTAGGGTCACCATTATACTTATTTTATATTGATATTATTTCCAAAGAATCTTCATAAGAAGATGACTCAACCACAGTTCATAGAAAACTTATCAGGACTATGTGATGGAAAGGACTTCCCAAAAGACCTACTCAAGGTTTGTAACTAATTTAGGCAGCATGCATCTTTTTTTACTTTTATTATTTTAAGCTAACATATCATGCATCATCTATTTAGGGAATTTATCAGGAAATCAAGAGTAAGCCACTAGAGGGATTTAGGTAGGTATAAAACTATTTCTATATACACAAGGTCTATTGCTCATGACAAGGAATTTGTCACTCTTAACTGTAAGTTGTGGTTGGTTACATGTTTATACAGTGTACTTACATTATTTTCTGCATTGTCCTGAGTGATTTGATGCATTTTTGGGACGCTTCGATTTTTCCCTTCAGATCCTACACGTGGTCACTTACAATATAAATAGACAAGGCATGCAGCTTCCAAGACTACTCACAGCCGAATGCCTCCAGAACTTAGCCGAATTTCTCCCACTTCAAAAGGTCACTCGCCTCCAAGGCTCAATAATTTTGCTAACATCTTGCCAAAAATCATTGCATTTTACATTTACACGGCCCAGCAACCTCAAAATCCTGCTTGATATTCAAGCTTTTCTCAGGTTTTTGCCATCGCCATATTATCGGGGCAGGAGTGATCAATCATTGGAATTTGGTCAAAATCAATTAGCCAATCAAAAATCTCAGATTTCTCTCACGAGAGACAAAATTATCAATCTGAGCTTTTTGATTGGTTAATTCAGCCGTGAGCGGTCTTGGAAGCTGCATGCCTCTATTGTGATGATGTGTCGGATCTGAAGGGGAAATCAAAGCGTCCCAAAAACCCATCAAATCAATCAGGACAAATTATACAGAAAATAGTGGGTGAGTGAATAGTTATTTTATTCATGTGGCTTTCCATAAAATGGATTTTTGGAAAAGGTCACGATTTGAGGTTTTTATGGAACATTTTCCTTGATCATTTAAATCAGCCATTGCAATTGTTTCAAAATAACATGACATCGCGTGCTCTCGCATCCTTAGGGATGTCTGCCTGTGCAAAATCCATTTTATTTATCTTGAAAGAACATGCCTCACATTTACATTTTTAGCTGTTTGTAATTAACCTGCAACGTGATTTTTTGGTTTGTTAGTTGTAGAGAAAAGGTACCAACGCCCTCTCCATCCAAGAGAACACTCACGCCCAATAGTTCCAAGGTAATTTGATTTGTCCCAATTAGCTCACAAACAATTTATTTCTTTATTTATTCGCCACTGCACTGTATAAATGGACTTAGAGATTAAAAATAGATGACAGAAAGAAGAAAAAATGACTTAAATGGCGAGGAAGCCTAATACATGTAAAAGCCATTAAGGCTTGTGAGCTTAGGTATCCTCATGTGAACTTAAGATGGATATTACAGCGGTTATCAGTTACATGCGCCCCTCAACGACTTTTTTGCATGATGATACTCCTGTTCTCTTGATGGCATCTGAATTCATCATGGAAACATTTGATTGACATCCTCCAAGATTTTATTTTCGAATATGAAAATATGTTGTTGAGTGGTGTGTGTTATTTGATAACTGCTGTAATATGACATACAAAAGGTTCAAAGCAAGAAGTTTTTATCTACATGTATGACCAGAGATGGTAAGTCAGTTATATCAATAGGGAAGGAGTTGAAAAGCTTTGGACCTTGATAAAAAACAGAGAACTGTTGAATATTTGTTCGGCACAATGGAAGACAAAAGGACTTTGCATCCATGTGTTGTAGCCATGGATTTGGTATTTCTCCTAAATATAGTTTCAAATTTTCTAGGGTGAATAGAAATTTTAAATTGGAACATGAAAAAACCAAGCTGTACCATATGAAGATCATGAAATTTAAGTAAGAGTTTCAATAGGGTCTGTATAAGCACAATCATCAGACTTGTTCACTATTCTGATTACACATTTTTTGTAAAATTACTATTCTTTGGAGACTAGTTTTATAACTTTATGCCTAAACTGAAATAATTGAAATAATGAGCATCTACTACACATGAAACATCCCTTGTCTGCTCACTGTTTTGGAAAATTGTTAACAACTTTTTAACGCTTTGTATTTAAACAATAAAATAAAAAAACAAAGACACCATCTTTGGCATTAAATAGGACTGCCGTTGGAGGGTGCACCCTAGTACATAAGAAAGGGTGGCAACAACACACCATTTGAACGAATGTATAGGGGTGGCATGTAGTGTTCTGTCTGAAGATAGGCATGTGATGTGCAAGGTATTTGGGAAGTTATATTTCAAACACGAATTCAAGTGTTTCATTGCGATTTCAAACAACGAGAAAACTATTGAAACACGAGGGCCTCCGGGCCCGAGTGTTTTATTGTTTTCGAGTTGTTTGTCATCGCAATGAAACACGCAGAATGAGTGTTTGGAATAACTTCTCAAATGAATGAAATGGAATCAATTGTTTTTCCTGGTATTTGTGCACTCTGGAATGCACTGCTTACCATGATTAATGAATATGCAGATTAGGAG
>NC_090892.1:24784393-24786893 GCF_036669925.1 Montipora capricornis | reverse complement strand
GTAAACCATTAGGTATCCGAGTTAGATACTAGTCTTGTATTGATTCTGTTTAATATGCACATGTAGACACCAGGAGAAAAAAACATGCAACACAACGCCCACACACACACACAGAGCCGAAACACAATAGACAATACGAAAAGAATATTTCACACAAACTATTGACTGCAATAATTAATTTGCTTGTGTCTTATGTGTTAGGTCAGTGGGTTATTCTTGATAATATTGTGGGTGACAAATTACTCCTTAATTTAGGCGCAAAATTTCAGCGTTAATTTATAATTTCACATGTGAAATTACAAAATTGCCATGGTAACATCTCTTGTATCTCGATCAGAGCCAAGATGGCGTCTAGATTTAAGACAGTGACCATTGAAGAAGTTACGAAATTAAAAGAAGTGACAGAAAATTATGTATGTGAGTATGTGAAAGAGCACAATTAACTGGGTGAGAGTTTTTGAGAAGTGGTGTGACGAAAATAGCCTTGAGAAAAAGCTGGAGATGATTCTTCCAGAGCAGTTGGATAAAGTACTCGACCGATTTTACAATTACGGTTGTGAGCGTAATTTGTCACCCACGACATTAAAAGGTAATCAAATGGTTTTCTTGTGAAATTAGGAAATAATTTCACTTGCGTTTTGTCAAAATTCTGATAATTTCCCTCGCCTAAAGGCTCGGGAAATTATCAGAATTTTGACAAAACACGTGTGAAATTATTTCCTAATTTCACTCGTTGCCATTTGATTACACATACTAATTACATACTCCAGTTAGCAACTAAAACCCAGCCTCTGTTTTTTTTCAGTCTGATGAAGTTACCAGCCCAGAAAATACGAGACACTGTTTAGGTGTACATCATTCTTTGGCCAGTCGAGCGACAGATTATATCAAGAGACCATTTGTGTTCAGATTTGTTACTTCAGATTGGAGAGAGTTCCTCTTTCAAGGAAAGTATGTGCCAAAACTCAACAGATTGAAGTAAATACTGGAATACTGTACATCTAACTGAAGTGTTGCACTGCAAACAAGCTGTAGCTCCTCTCAAGTTGAACAGTTTTGTCATTTTGTCACTAATTTTCAATCTCATTATTGATCGTTTTGTCAAATTAATTTAACATACTTTATTTGCTTGTGTTCACATCAAGTGCATGATTACTATGTTAATTGTTTAATTGTTGAAAAAAATATATTTCATGATTAGAGTGTGAGTTGGGGTTGTTATGGAGAACTTTTTGTCTACCAATATTTGTATCAGTGGTTCCTTAAAAAACCCTTAGCCATTTGATGAAGGAAACAATGCTGTCAATTTTACACTGCAGACACACTCAAGTGTTCAAATTATGATTTACTCTGGAGGGGCTGGGCAATCTTCGAGTCAACGAGTCATGCGAGCTATGCGAGTGTTGCATTTAAGTCAAAGCACCCAGTTAGCTTTCAATAACTGTGTGACTCGCATGTTGACTTGCATAGTGCACCATGTTCACTCGCATAACTTGGAGCCATGGCGCATGACTCGCATTGACTTTGGAGCCTCACTGAACTTTGGAAGTTCTTTGCATATGTAGAAACACACTATTCTTTGTGTTCTCTCAGGGTTCTCCTTATCAGGCGGTAACCGGTAAAATTTACCGCTTGTAAGAGCACATATTGCCGCCTGCAAATGCTCAGAAGTCGCTTATCCTTTGCAGAACGTCCAACATTAACCAAAAGCTTTACCGGTTTGAAAAGGTCCCTTACATGTTGTGCTGAAAACTAGGGAGAACCCTGTCTCTGTAAGTCAAATACCTTAAAATAAACTCTAATACATTGTACTATTTTGTCTTGCCGTGTAGGAATCTTCGAGATATGAATGACTGGATTGAAGCCATCAATCTTGTTGCCGCCACATATTCCTCTCCACCGTTGCCTGCTCCTGTTGGTTCATGGTGTGTTTAATATCAGTTCCCAGTGACTTTCTCCTTCTAGGTTTTTTTTTTTTTGTTTCAGCTCTTTCTTTTGGACACTGAAGAAGTGTATTCAGAATAGGCAGTGACATATTCTGTCTCTGTCTCTCTCTCCATTGCATTATTTTATTTTTGATTGTTTTGGTGCAATGGAGAGTGCTATTTTCATAGGATTTACACTTACATGTACATGTAACCTACCACAAAATGTTGCTATAATTTTTATTGTTTTTATTTTGTATTACAGCAAAAGGTTCCAGAGGCCTGTAATGCCATTTTCCCGCACACAGTTACCTCTGGTAAGTGGGTTACATGTAGGATGATTTTCTTGAAAGTGTATAGTAGTAATAATAATGAATTTTATGTACATCGTAAGTGTCAACTGTAGGGTACTTATTGGGGAAACTGTACAGTACAAAAGTTAAATCAATTTATATCAAATTCTAGGTTGGGTTTTGAAGAGAGGTTAAAACCATAGTACTGTACCAGGATAAAAACCTCTTGGAGCAGAGTAGAGAACCCTCAACTCCCACCCCCCACGTGACGCTAAGGCCAGG
>NC_090892.1:24766893-24779393 GCF_036669925.1 Montipora capricornis | reverse complement strand
CACTGAAGCATCACACAGACCAACAAGTTTGGCCTTTCCTCGCAGGCCGAAGTCACACATCGCTTCTTGTTGCAAAATCTGTTGAGAACCGGTGTTTCGATTTGTCCAATCAGAAACTCCTTCGAATGTAATGTCCAATCAGCGAACTAGGAGGTATTTTTTTCCCTCCTCGACATTTGATTTGGAAACGCTGAGTGTTCTCTCTGAACTTGAAAACGAAAATTCTTGTGGCACCCAGGGTAACTGTTGAGTCAACCTTTTATCCTTTCTCTAGCTAGAACAGAATACACCACCCCAAGGGCAAACATACGAGTGTCCTGGATCATAAACACCAAACTTGACTCCTACAAGGTGATCTGGTGACGTAATTCGGAGGACTGGGGAGAAAAATTTTAGCGCTGTATCCCACAACCGCGCGCGGCCTTGAATGTTATTTCCGAATTCAACATGGCAGAGGCTAAATTAGATCTCGGCAGTTTCCACTTGAATGTTCATTCAGTAACAGGTAATGTGGGAGACACGGAATGATCTGTTGAGTTTTGGCAATGGAAATACTGCAGGAAATTTGGAAACAAAACCTAAGGCCGCTCGCGGTTGTGGGATACGGCGTTAAAATTTGTCTTACCAGTCCTCCATATTACGTCAACAGATCACCTGGTACTTGCTATGATTAGTTTCTAATAAGCTTCGGAACTTGTGTGCAGTGTAAGTTAATTTCAGTATTTTCTGTGATCATTTTCTAGTTTTCCTGTCGTACCCCAATACCACCTGCATTAATTTAATCAATAACTCTAAACCCCCAACCTTTGTTGGCAAAATTAGCTGAATTGATTCAATAAGTTGTTTTTGTTTTGTCTATTTTTAAATTTTTTTTTTTTTAAGTCTTGACTGCAATTTCGAGTGGACATTAACCTATTCAAAAACCATTGTCACTTTAAAATTTGGTTTTGTTGGAGAGGTTGATAAAGGTAAACTACCTAACCGTCATAAAAAAGATTTCTGAACTGACGTTTCAAGTGTTAAGCCTTCTTACTGGAAGGCTTTTGAGAAAGAGCGAGTGCTCAAAATTCAGCTTACAAATCCTTACATTGGTTAATTTACCTTTATAAAGTTGTTTGATAAAACCAAATTTTTTGTGTTTCCTCCCCACCGATGTAGCACCAAAGTTTCTTTTGGAAACGAACACACTCTGGCCTCATTGTCACTTTTGTTTACAGTACAAAAGATACAAGATGTATGTTAATGTACTCCGTGCATCAAAGCTGGAGAGCAAATTGCGTGACAAGCCACGTGGTGCAGACAGGTCTGTTGACTCTATCATGTTACAGATGAAGCGCTCTTGTTCCTTGGGTGATTTAGATCTTAGCAGTCGCTATAAAGGAAGAAATGGGCGAGAGAGCTACTTTCTCGCAATTTACAAGGAATGAAATTAATACAATTACGACTTTCAAGTTCATTTTTTAGTTCGCAATTTTTTGTCTCCTTGTCATCTTTGACATAGTCTTGTATTTTCAGACACCATGGCTTACCCTTGTCACTGTTCATTAACACTATCCTCCTTGCCATCTTACTTGCGTGGTTTCGGTATCTCTTTTGAAATCTATTCCAATAGATTAGTACTTTTTTTTTTCATGATACTAATCACCTTGGTTAGATTACAAAATTAATATATGGGAAGTTATTGAAGACAAATTTTTTTAAGACAGTCAGCCATGTAAATGTAGATCAAGCAAATAACCTTTCCAGACAATTTTTTTTTTCATTGTTTCCTTGTACATTGTATGCAATGAATTTTTGCTTTATTGGGTAAACAGACCAATTTGGAAATATTAAAATTCAGTGCTAAACAAAAGGCATCATCTCGAGGCTCTGAGGAATAAACTCATACAAATCCTTAAGTTTATTCCCCAGAGCCTCGAGATGATGCCTTTTGTTTAGGACTGAATTATAATTGTAATTGTATCAAAATAATGTTGGCATGTTAAATAAATAGGATACTATAATAATAATAATCTGAGGTGCATTTCATTACTATTGATCTTGCAGTTAATACAATGAATTTTTTTATTACATGTTGTAAAAAACAAATTTTGCATACTAGATTACAATGTGAAACCACTTTTCAAAGAATTTTGCACCATGCATATTTCAAGAGCTTTTTTCCACTTATTGCTGACTTTACTAGGAAGGAATCTGCCACTAAATGCTCAGGATTTTGTCTAATGGTTATGTGAATACCTGAGGAAGTGGAATGAGATGAAAGCTAGTAACAAGAAGTTGATAGCACACTAAAATACATGTAGCAGTTAGATTTTTTTCATTAGGCAGTACCCTGAAAAAAAAAACTGGTATTTGGGGGGCACATAATTAAATAGACCCTCGCGTATTCCTCTACTCACCAATAAAAATATTATAATTATAGTGGATTGGTTAAGTAGGAAAGACTGGAAAGATTAAAAATGATGCATGAAAGTTTGGATAGTCACCCAGAGTTTTGCCGATGTACATCGTATATTTGAGAATGCAGTAGGTGCATCACATGAACATCAAGGAACCCTAGCTTGCATTGTGTGTAAAAACACCAAGGATTTTAAAGGGGTGAAAAACCAACTCCACGAGAAAAACTACCGCTTTAATTCATGATAAACAAGAGCGACAACCAGGTATACATCTTTACGTCTTTTGTAAATAATTATTGCTCACATCCTCATTTATTTAATTACGGCCATTATAAAAGTTACTGGTGTGGGATTATACTATATTGAATGACCCGTGCATTAAAAAACAACGGTTGTTACATCTTCTAAATTGCTCTTGATAAATAGTGAAGGTATGCAGCACTGTTCCTGTCAAGTGTAGTGTACTTGAAAGAGTTCCAGTAAACTGCAGTTTAAATCTAGTTCCAAGAAATTTTGGGAAAGCAGTAACGTGCCCTGTTCTGTCTTTTCATAAGGTTTTCAAACAGTTTTTTCTTTCCATCTCTAATGAAAAAAACACTTCAATATCTTCCAAAGCGCCATTTATGTCTTCTACATGAGAAACTAAAAAAATCTTATGCATGCACAGTATCTTCTTTAACTCAAAGCTGTTTGCTGTGTTTGTGATTTTAAAGTGAAGCATACTGGGTTTCTTTCTGGTGGTTTGACACACATATATGCGACGTTATCTTAATTTTACGTGTATTTATACTGCCAAACAGTATTGGCAAACGTTTTCTTGCTGCAGACCTATTGAAAGAGAACGTTTGTAGCTAGACAAAGAATGTACAACTATTTTGCAATCTAAGGTACCCTTGTACATCAAGATTGTTAACTTTGATTGTATTCCGATTTATATGATAAGGTCAAATAAAAAAATCTGAAAGGCACAAAATGCCAGAAGATTTTGCGAGTTAAGGCTGTTTTTAATGTTACAATTTGCACTCACTTTCTTCTCCTACACAACCATGTGACTGCAATTAGTTATACATAAAACCTTTAACTGTGCAGGCTATGGTTATAATACAAAGAACTAACTGCTTCTGTAACCCTACCCAGCTTTCCTCTGTCTTACTTGTGTCTATGCTCCTCTTAATCCTAGCTCAATGGCCAATGTCTGGTAGCTATGTCTCTGAAGATACATGGCGATTCTGTCTCCTGGACAAGAAAATGATATCCAGCACTCCAACAACTGAACTCTGACCTGCATGACTTAATCTAACTGAAACTTGTTACATTCCTGAACTGTCTGGCTATGTTGAAGAATTTAAATGAAAAAGCTAGAGATGGAAAGATGAAGAACATGTAGGTTTTAAACTTGTTTAATAGTTGGATCAGAAATGGAATCTATTGTTGGTAATGTTTTGATATGAAAAGATGAAGCAGGAATTTTCAACTCATTAACACTTGTACACTGGTCTAGTTTATAGATTTTCTCGAGAGATGGAAAATCAGTTTTTAAAAGTGCGTTTTTGAAACTGTTATGGTTCCATAGGTTTATTTAATGTTCTAAGTTTATAGGTTTATTTAATGTTGTAAGTTAAGAATACGTGTTATAAAACTGCCTGTTCTTGCAAATCTGTAAATTGCAGTTTTGTAAGCCACAGTAATTTAATTTGGCATTTATTTCCTTAAACATAATTGCAGGATGGGCTAGCCTTTGATGCATGATCAGTAGTTTTGTGAAATTTCTTTCTGCCCGTTCTAAATATATAACCTCCACTTTCCCCTTTTTGTGGGTCATTCAAGTGTCATCTGTACCTTTATTTCTCTCCTTGCCTTATAGTGATGACCATAATAGTACTGTAATTACGAAAATTGTAATTTGTAACATTTGTAATTTTAGCCAAAAAATGAAGCTGAAAAAAAAAAACCAAGACAGGCTGTATTCTACAGCACAGTGCACCAGTAACTTGAATTCCTGGTGTGCTTTTCTACACAAAGTGATGAAATAAAAATCTTAGTTACTGCAATGAGATACTACTACTTGTTTTCTTAGTTCAGTTTATGATCTTGGTGTACATAATTACTTTGGCTGGAAAAACGGCAACTGCAATTTGAGTAGCGCTCAGATCTCTTGTTTGAGACTTAACAATAATAAACTTTAAGATTGTTGTTATCACTTAAAAATTAAATTTGAGTGGCCAAGCACACCACACAATCTACAATATATGTGGCTAAACGTTGAGTCCTTTTGTGTAAGCTTATTACGATTCTTGTGGTCTGCAGTATACACTCTACAAGATGCCACCCCAAGCAGATCTTGGCTATACCAGTCAGAGGCCCAGACCTCGTTTATCTGTGATAGTGTGGTTGGATTTTTGAATGCCACCTTATTTTTTTGGCTGCTCCCACTCAAGACATGTGTATTCCACTCCCTTATGATTGACTCGATTATTCCCTTCCCCACCCCGTCTTTTCTTTCCAGTCTCCTTAACTCTTCTCTTCACCAACGGAAAAGATTGATTCCCTAGAAATAGAACTTGTCATAGATTTCCGATGAAACTTCGCACTGTGATGATAAAAATGTCAGTAATCAAAAAGGGGATCACCGTGCTCGTTTCCATGGCACGACGCTGACGAATACGACTAATTGAGCTACTTTGACAATTGCCGCACACCCCCAAAGTTGGACAAATTTAGCGCGATTTTAAAAATGTAATCTAACGGATAACACAGAGCGTGGTGTCATTCTATTGTTAATTCAAGTACGTACCCGAAAACTTTATTTGAATGCGTTTCGAAGCACTTAACGCTCCAAAATAGACTTAACATTCGTGTGGGCTGTTCGACTCGTAATGGCTCCTTCCGTACAATTTTATGAAATTACCAAAAAACTGGCCATAGATTTTAACTGATTTTTCCACTACTCCATGAGGACACCATTCCCAATATATGAAATAAAAAATGGGGTCTCCACACTCGTTCAGGTGAAAATACCTATTCCTTGACCATTTAGGCTTGGCAAGCAGAGATCTCATGCGCGCCATTTACGCAAGAAATTATCCTCAGTAGGGTTATGCAAGACAAAACCAGGGATATTTCAACACTTGCAAGAGAATCTTTTCGAAAGGATGCCACACTCTTGATTTTGAGTAGATTCAGGAATGCCTTCACAATAAAGTTCATTCCAGGTAGTGTATTTTATTTTGTAGAGAGCTTCGTCTTTGCCTGCTAATCACTTTCCAGCAATAGAATAGACGCTCCGTGAGCGTAAACTGGGTTGCCTGTGTCACGTGTTGCAAAAAAAATAGAGGGCACGAATTGGGTGGTATCAGAAACCCTTATGGGTTTCTGGTGGTATTAAAGGCGGGGAAACTGGATTTTCCCAGGAGTAACGCTGGCTGGGCAAATCCAAAAATAACAAAGAAAAAAGCCAAGGAATCCAATAGGTATTTCCTAGAATGGCCTTTTGACAAAACTTCTCGTGTGAAAATCAGTTTCATTACAGGAAGTTTGCTTACTCTCTAAAACCATGAAATTTTTCTAAAAACATGAAATAATGTCACGTGACTGGTCATTTGACTGAAAATGCAAAAATAAGCTTATTGGAAAGTATTAATTAGTTTTGCTTTCCGTTTACAACCATTTGCCTACCATCTCAACGGAAGAACGACTATTCTTTTGTTAGACAAAATAGATTTGCACTAAATTCGATTTTAAAGAGTTATCCTCTCGGCATGAACACTAGGCTGGCTTATAAAACAGGGTTTCCATGGTCTTTGGACTGGTTTTTTTTAAAGACAACTCCTTGTGTGAAGTCAGTTTCATAAAATGAAGTTCGCTTACTCTGTAAGACCATGAAATCATGTTACGTGACTGGTCATGTGACTCTGAATACCCCAAAACGTTATTTGGAAAGTTATCATTACTACAGTTTTACTTTCATTTACAAACATTTGCCTATCCTCTCGAGGGAAGAACTAACATTTTTGTGTTAAACAAGATTAATTTGCACTAAATTCTTATGTAAAAAAACAAGAAATGCTTTCTTAAAATAAAGTTTAAATCGTTATCCTCTTGGCATGAAAACGAGGCTAGATAGTGTGTGAACCCTTTTCACTTTGTTTTGAGGAGTATGAAATTGAATGAGAAATCATGTGAGTTTTTATTCTTATTGTTTTTCATAGCTTTTGAGAAAAAGGGAACTCCCTTATCTACAATCGACGAGTCTGTGACTTTACTCAAACGTTTGTAGTATGGGCTACATCGCGATGAGTCCCACACAACTTATTACAAATACTTCATGGAGCAAGGTACAAGTTTTGAAAGCTCCTAACTTTTTTAGAAGTTACGAAACAGGCATCAGTCATCACAGTCAGAATCACTGACACCATCTTGCTCCCATTGTATCTCGTTTTGATTGCAGCATGTTTCCTTCGCCATGCAAATGCAGGCCTCGGTGCAGGAAAGATCGACATTGGCGCAAGAACAGTTGGTTCGACCCTCAGTTGTTCTTGTGTTTCTTTTGACAGAACATGTATCTAAGCTCATCAGCAGTCTGCGGTCTCTTCTTTGAGGTTGATAGATGTCGCAAATGAATGCTTCGCATTTTCTGAGTGTCTCTTCATCAGCTTCTTGTTCTTGTCCAAGAAGATGAAGACTTCCCTGATGCACTTGGCCTCGAATCATTGCTTTCCATGCTTTTGTCTTACCAATCCTTGAGATTGAACTGTTGCTATCACATCTGGTGATAGCATGAAGGACAGATAAAGCAGCAAGGGCCCTGTCTCCAAGCCTCTGGCAAACATTATTAACTGATACAAAACGCATTTGATCTTTTACTCCGGTGCGGAACCACAGTTCTTTTTGCTGTAATGCAAGCAAAGTGGGCTGCACTCAAAACAAGAACGTCTGTGTCAGGTGAGTAGATGATGATTCTTGTTTCTGGACTCGCAGCGTACATAACATGAAGCAACATTCGGGTATCTGCTTCTCCATGATCGGATGTAAGATCTGTAACATTACCGTAGGAATCTCTCGTCATAGCCACACATCGCCTTCCATCCTTGAATCCTCCTGCGATGATCAGTTTGGCGTTCTCCAGGAGCCTTCCTTTGTCAAGACTGCACATAGACTTTGATATGAAGTCGCTCAGGTTCTCCTTTTTCTTGGGGATGTGCCTCTCATTGATTGCTCACCAGCTTTGATTGACATCTCAAAGTACTGGTCGAAAACGAGGTGAACGCAGTTACACTTGCGTGTGAACTGGGGCGAAGAAAAGATGCTGCAGCCAGTTCGCCAAACGTTGTTGCACCACCAGACTTCGTCATCTGTGCAACAGCTGCCATTCCATCTTCGTGTAATGTATGCTGTGTTCTCAGGAGGTGCTTGAAGTCGAGGGACGACATTGACTAGTTTCTCCATGATGTTAGCCAATTGGCACTTGGCGTTCTTTCTGAGAGTTCCAGAGTTTTGAAGCAAGCAACCGTGGATAATCTTCCTGTCGGTGTACGTTGGATCAGTGCATGGTTTGATCTGATCGGCGTAATTGCACGTTGAGAAGCTAAATATTTTAAGCAAGAGCCAATACAACGTAGATTTGATTTTACTGGTGTGGTATTTCGGCAGGCCAAACCAGCCTTCTTCAGGTACACTGAGAGTTTACATTGGATTGCTTCTATGTACATAGTAAATGGATGTTGACGTAATAGAAGCGACTGTAGTAGGTTTGGATTTGGTGTTAGCGTTATCTAAAGTGCGACGGTGTTCATTAAAACGGTCTTTTAAACTACTTTCCTCTGACCGCTGCAAAAATGCTTTCCTACATCTACCTGTTGTGGCTTTCAGACGCTCCCCTAACCTTCGAGACCTGCTGGTAACAGCTAAACTGTCCCCTAATATAACTCATTCTAATTCCGCACTTCTTTCCGGTTCTTTTCGCTGTGGCAAAAACTGCGCTACCTGTCCTTACATTTTCCATGGACTAACCAACTACACATTCGCAGCACGCTCCATTAATTCCCACATAACTTGCAAAACTAAAAACCTTATCTACATGATTCAATGTAACAGATGTCATCTACAGTACATTGGAGAAACTAAACGACGTTTAAAAGATCGTTTTAATGAACACCGCGGCACTTTAGATAACGCTAACACCAAATCCAAACCTACTACAGTCGCAGAACCTTTCCTCTCCTCTCTCCACAACATTTCTAAGGACATGCAATGAATTCCTATCGAAAAAATATTTTCCAACAGAGACTCGATCTGTAAGGCCAGGGAAGCTTTTTTAATTTCAAAAGGCAGGACAATTGATCCCAACGGTCTTGATATCCGCGAAGAAACGTATTAGATTTCAGTTTATTTATTACAGTGCCTTCCGTTATTTTTCCGTAACTACCATATTTTATTACATTTTTCCAGTATTACGTCAACATCCATTTACTATATATATATGTACATAGAAGCAATCCAATGTAAACTCTCATTGTACCTGAAGAAGGCTGGTTTGGCCAGCCGAAATATAGTACACCAGTTAAATCAAATCTACGTTGTATCGGCTCATGCTTAAAATATTTACTTTCTGAAAGTCCCATCTTGGTGGGAGAGTGCACATGGAATGGGTGACAACCAGGGAAGTAGCGTGGGATTTTGAAGGTCTCCGCACACGAAGAATGTTTCCAGGGCCGAAGGCGCTCCAAAGTAGGGGGGTCTGGGGAAATACACCCCCAGAAAATTTTGAAAATTAGGTTCTCGGAAATGCCATTTCCGACTATTTCCGACTATTTTCGAAGGACAATTCAATAAATAAATGCGAAGGAAAATGCAGTAGTTACCCATCTGCCGAGTTTTCTCTGCAGCAAGCAACAACATAAACAGGGGGTTTACAGTACAAGCGGCAAGACGTCGCAAACTGTTATAACATCATCATCATAACCTTTCTTTAAAAAATAACCGGGAACCGGGGAACTGGTGATACTGAAAACTGACACTGTGTGGGGGCTTCGAAGGGTAGAGTTTGTTTTTTTGCTTTCGTCCACTATTACGTTTCTTGCCGTTAAGGCATGGCCAAACCGGTCCACTAAACATGTTAGTGTAACATCATCCAACAATGTTGAATCGAACATGTTGTACTCGTTTGGCCACCATGTTGTATGATGTTGGAAGTTGTTGAACGAAGTTTTATTTCCATCAAACATCGTCTTCAACATCATCCAACGTTTTTTTTTTTGTTCTAAGATATGAACAACAGTGTTGCATTCGTTCGGCCATCACAACAGTGTTGCACGCGCACGTGCGCTGCGGCTATGGGTATCCATGGTGATGGTTTATTTGTTACATTTGTTTCACGCGTTGCCACGTCAGTTCAAGCTACAGAATGGTGAACAAAAGTCTTGAATGTCAGAGCGCCCTTCTTGTGTTCAAACCTCTCTGGGGCATGGCGCCAATGTATCTGCAGGATCTTTTGCAAGTCAAGACCTCGAGACGCTACTCCCTCCTCACACCCGCATGGTGCAAAGACCTTTGGAGACCGGGCATTTGTTGTTCCCGTTGTGTTTTAACTTAACACAAGCCAAGTAAACATGACCATGTAAGTTACGGAGCCGCAAAAGTAGAGACTTCCCAGAAAGACAAATTAACACACCTGTCAACAAGCTTGGAATTCCACACAATCACCGATAGCAGGAAAGCCGAAATTTCGTCATGTGAAAGAAGAATAATCAAGAATTCATCGGACAAATTTGTGTTTGGTGGTATTTTAGTTAAAAAGGAAATATAACATACATCATACTGTAATTTGTTGGAGCGGATCTTGTTTGAAGTTCGTCCTTTCTTGTTTCGCGGATTCTTGTTCCAAGCCAAGCTGGCGTGTTTCAATGAAATACGTCAAATTGAAGGAAGTACATCAGTAAAACTCTTTTTTGACCTTCAACTGGTCAAGTTTCCGGACGGTTTCTAATTTCCCATTCCCATTCGCTGGCTATTCACAATTGCCTCTGAAATGGCTTTTTTCCTTTTCCATTCGCTCGCTGAGGATGGGCTTGTTTTCTTTTAAAAGTCATGCGATTCAAGAAAAGGTCATTGCCAACTGGTGAATTCCAAAGTAAATTTTACTTGAAAAACCGATAAGGCACTCATCGCTTCGTGATTCATGCAATATTGGTTTTTTGCTAGGTTTTTCACTAGCTAGGCAATGAAGTTTTCTACAGAAGAAAGCGAAGAAAAAGATTTAGTTAAGCAGTAACCGGAAACACCAAAACGCGGACAATTCGAAAACCTTTTATTTTCACTAACCCTAAAGGCAGTAAGAATAAATAACCAGGGAGCTCCGCTTTTCCTTTTTAGCTGAATCTATATATTAGCCAAGCACAGAAAAAGAGCAATCCACGCATTTCTCATTAATTAGCTCGACGCCAGTTCAAAATACCCAACCCAAGGTCCCAACCAAATAACACATGCTAAAAAGTATAAAACATTGACACTGATGCATTTGGTATCTGTTTTGTGGAAAAACAAAGCGAAAAGGGTTCACCCACTATCTAGCCTCGTTTTCATGCCCAGAGGATAACTCTTTAAAAACCATTCGAACTTTTTATTGTAAGAATGCAATTCTTGTTTTTGTGCATACGAATTTAGTGCAAATTAATTTTGTTTGAAAAAAAAATATTCGTTCTTCCCTCAAGACGATAGGCAAATGTTTGTAAATGAAAGTAAAACTGTAGTAGTTAATACTTTCCAAATAACGGTGACTTAATTTTTTGCGTCCTACATTGTAGACACTTAGCTACGGAAAAATGGATACTTTGCACGTTATAGACGTTCAGTTTGTTGATGTTCATGTTTTGTTTTATATCTTTTGATATTTTGCTCCAATAAAATGTTAACGATACTGTATTTTTGACTCAATTTACAATGAACCCGTTTAATACGGACACCCCGTTAATGCCGGACACTGTCCATGGTCCTTTTGGTGTCCGCATTAACAGGGTTCGACTGTACATATTTATGAAAATGCTGTTGGAAAATGAAAAAACATTCCACTAGGTAAGACATGCAAATAATCTGGGTAGATAATGCTTAACATTTCTAACAGAACTTCTTTCCGGTCACCCATGATTCTAATTCATGAGCTGACACGAACTGAGTATTGCGCGTGTGGCATGTGCGTGCGCATGCTCATCTGAAAACCCTGTTTCAGCTTCCTTAAATTTTCTTGCCAAGTTCAAGGCAAGATATTCTTCGGCATCTCATGTTCAAGGTACCCTTCCGTAGAGGGCACAAGAGGAAAAGCCTAACCATTAAAGTGATCCACAATAAAGTTTATTACAAATTAAGGTAATTACTAATGGATTGCGAAGTCCAATGCCCAGCTGCGGCCTATAATTCTCTGACAATAAGCATGAAGTTCTATTCTCTTACACGTTATGGATATATTGTAAGGAACACATTTCTTTTAGGGAGGATGCCTACTGTTTTTTGTCAGGGGCGATGACATCCTGCAAGCACTGTATTATTAAAATACTTTCTATTTCCTAAATCTTAGACCTTAAATCCACTACATTAACCCTTGCAATCTTGTCCCATACAACATGTGAACTCTCCTGAAAGATAAACAGAAAGATGAAAAAAAGACATTGTAATCACCACGGCCTGCTCTTTTAATCGAAACAAAAGATCATGTAAAAAGTGTGTGCTGATCCTGCCAACCTCTCTGACCTTCTGATTTTAGTGCTACGGTCTAGAATCATTCCAAGCAAGAGTGCTTTTTGTTGCCCTGATTTGCTTTGCATCACAGCAGCCAGCACAACAAGCCCAAGCAAGCTGATAAACTACTATCATTATCATTATCATTATCGTTATCGTTATTATTATTATAACTATCATCATCATCATCATCATCATCATCATCATCATCATCATCATCTAAATTTCTGTATTCCCAGACCTACATACGCTGATTGGGAGGCACACCGTAACCAATCAACGGGTAGACTTCAAATCCTATGAAAAACTCTACTACAATATATAAATTCAACAATAAAATAAATTGCATATCTCTAAAATATATGAAATTCT
>NC_090892.1:24736893-24761893 GCF_036669925.1 Montipora capricornis | reverse complement strand
CCCACAAAGACCTGGAACCGACCTGTTACCAATGCAGTAGAGCTGGGCACTTTGGCAGAGATCCGGCCTGTCCAGCAAGAGGACACTTTTGCCATAAATGTGGAATGGAGGAACATTTCCAAGAGTGATGCAAGACACAGCAGAAAGGTGGTATAAGACAAACGAAAATCAGACAACACAGGGACCCCAAGAAGGCACCGCAAATATGTTCGAGCTGCAAGATAATGAATGTATATACATTTGCAGTCAACAATAAAGCAAGAAAAGATTGAAGTCACCGTCAGAGGTTGCATTGTAGAATCTGGAGGAAGCACCAACATCGTAGACAAACAAAGGTGCGAGTGGCTAAAGAATAATATCAACTCCTCGGATAGAAAAACTCTACCCGTACGCATCTCAGACTCCACTGGATGTAATAGGAACATTCTGTTGTGACGTCATCGCCGGAGGGAACTCTGATAACGCCGAGTTTTTGCATGATTAACGGAGAAGGAGATCCCCCGCTAGGAAAGGAAACCGCAGTGAATCTCGGAGAACTGACAATAGGGATAGAAGTGGCGGCAGTTCACGCACGCTCTAAGAACATTGGTGAGATTCTGCAGGAAAAACAGCTACAAGTCTTCAATGGCTTTGGAAAGCTGAAAGGCAAAAGCTCCACATCAAGCCAAACATAAAAGCGGTGGCTCAGCCAATAACGAGAAAACCATTCAGTCTTAGATCAATGGTGAAGAAGATCCAGGAACTGGTTGGTCTTGACATCATACAGTCAGCTCAAGGGCCCACCCCATGGGTCAACCCAGTAGTTGTCGCCTTAAGCCACGGGGAACATCCGCCTTTGCATAGGCATGAGCAGGGCCAACCAGGTGATACCAAGGGAGAGGTACCCAATCCTCAACGTTGATGAGATAAATGCAGAGAGCTTGAATGGCAGTGACTCGACTTAAAATGGGGTTACCACCAAATGGAGTTGACTTTTGATTCGAGGAAATCAAGACACTTGTGACACATTGCGGACAGTTTAGATACAAGAGACTGTTGTTCGGGGTTAATTCAGCCTAAAAAAAAAACCAATACGAGATCCAGAGCGTCCTTGCTGGCATAGATCGGCAAGAGAACATCTCAGATGACATTATCGTACAAGACAAGAACCAGAAGGAACGCGCTTGGAAAAAGGAATCAAGAGGCTCAGGGAATGACACCGACACTCAATGCAACAAAGTGCCAAAATTAACAAAGTGGACAAATTAACAACGGTGCTGTCAGGAAATGAAATTATTAATGTGCAGCAGAGAAGGTTGCGGCTATCACCAGTATGAGGGAACCCCAGAATGCATCAGAGACACGCAGGTTTCTCGGATCAGTAAACTAACATGGGCGGTTCATTCCCGACCTGGCAACGATCTCCAAACCACTGACAAAAGTGGGGACCCCGTTTGTGTTCAGCAGAGGGCAGAAGGAGGCATTCAAAAGAGTTGAAGAGACGCATGTGTTGCGTAGAGACTTTGGCTTATTTTGACAAGGATGCCTCAACGCAGGTCGTTGCTGAAGCCAGTCCAGTTGGGCTCGGGAATGTTATGTCACAGATGCACAAAGATGGTCCAAGAATTATCAGTCAAGCAAGCCGTAGTCTCACAGAAACAGAACGGAGGTACTCGCAGACAGAGAAGAAGGCGCTCACACTCATATGGCTTGTGAGAAGTTTCATTCCTACATTTATTGAACACCATTCAAACTTGTCACTGACCACAAGCCACTAGAAGTAATTTACAACCCAAAATCAAGACCATAAGCATGCATGAAATCATGGTGCTAAGAATGCAGCCATACAAGTTTAAGGTGAGGTACCAACCAGGACCAAAGAACATCACTGACTCATTATCAAGGCTGGTGAGCAGTGAAGAGAGTGGAAGCAAATTCATTCGCGCAGACGGAGGAATATATACGATTTGTAGCAGTATCTGCAACACCTAGCGCAATGACGACTCATGAGGTAGAAGACGCATCTGCTGAGGATGAAGAACTCTCAGCAACCAGAACGTGCATCAATGGAGAGCCATGGGATCAACTAGTCTACAAACAGTACCTTCCATGCAGTGGTGAGCTGTGCACGATCGTACAGTTGCAACTAAGGGGAAAAGAATCGTCATCCCGAAGAAAAACTCAGACCAAGAATGTTATCCCTCACTCATGAAGGCCATATGGGTATCGTTGGGACTAAACAAAAGGCCTGAAGGCCTGGGCTAGAAAAAAGACGCTGAGAAATACTGCAAAACCAGTTAGCGGTACCAGTTGGTCAGTCGTCTCAGTCCCCCACAGCCTATTAGGGCAAAAGCGCTACCAACTGAAGAGATTTGGCCTGGGATTTGGCTGACAATCTCCTCGGACAGTTACCAACAGCTACCAACTGGCCAGTCCATTCTGGTTGTCGTCGACTATTGTAGCCGTTACTACCGTTGACTTACTCAGACAACGGGCAACAGTTCATAGCGACAGAATTCGCAGAATACACGAAGCAGTAGGGCATCGGACACCACAGAGTTACAGCAAAGTGGCCTTAGGCAAATGGCGAAGTGGAGTGTGAAAACAGTTCAATGCTCAAAGACTCCAGATTGCTCATGCTTAGAAGAACTGGAAGAGAGAACTGACGACATACCTCGCAGCTTACCAAAGTCTGCCAAACTCAACAACAGGGGTAAGCCCAGCTGAATTGTTCTTTGGCCGCAGAATACGCATGAAGCTTAGCTAAGCTTCCAGAGCTGAGTGACATACACGTAAAACAAGAGGTGTTTGACCGAGACAGCAAACAGAAGACTAAGAGCAAAACCTATGCAGACACAAGGGGACGTGCAGCGTATTCAGAAGTACTTTCAGGTGACCAGGTCGGTGCAGCAGGAGAAAAGAGACAAGCTCCGCACAGTCTTTCCCCATATCTCACTCCACAGATTCCTACTTCCCTCAGCATTAGGCTTTATGCCACTTTATCTCTCTATTCGCTCCATCTCTTCAACGAGATGCTTCCGTGAAGCATACAATGGGTTTGCCTGTGGTACGTGTTACACAAAATCAGAAGGCACTGAATTGTGTGGTACTGAAATACAGCATTCCAGTCTCTGAAGAAATAACAAATAAAAGAGAAGCGAGAAACTTTGGCTTCTGGGCTGACATGTTGATAATTTTCAAGTTCCCTCGCAACTTCTTTTCACCACAAGTGTGCCCTCTGAGCATCTGACAGCTTTGTAATACTGAAGTTAATTATTATTTATTATTATTATTATTATTATTATTATTATTATTATTATGCTGTTATTAACAGCATATTATTATGCTGTCTCATGCTGTTTTATGGATGAATTTTCTGATGACAAAATTTAAGACGCTATGACTTTTTATAATTTGTATTTTTATCTTGTTATTACGAATCTTCAGCTAACAGAAATCGAATGATGTTTTGAAATGTTTTACTTTTTCTCTTTTAGAATTTAACTTTGTAAATAGGATTTTGATATTTAGCACCGTTGTCTGTATAATAATAATAATAATAATAAATATTTATATAGCGATTACTATTATTATTATTATTATTATTATTATTATTATTATTATTATTATTATTATTATTATTATTATTATTAGTTGTCTGTGTCAGCAACACCAGGAGACAGGGAAAGACCTTGTTCATAGGAACGATTCTGCTTCTGACATCACTTACACTGTATCATTGCTTCATCCCGTGTCACTTAAGAACATGACAACCTTTTGTGGAGTACCAAAGCATATTAAACCACACAGAACAAAATGAGAGTAGTCTGGCATTTCAAGACAGCGAGCCACTAGGTCTTACTCTATTCCATTCATTTTTAATTCCAACGAAGCAAGAGCAAGTAAAACTATTTGAAGGAACTGTTAAGAGAAAAAAAAAATCAACCTGCAATGCTCACAACAGAAAAAATCAAGGAGTCATCCCTTTATGATTGTTTGCAAGAGACTAGTAGCTCATATTCATTGCCTGAAACAAAATGGGAAAGCTCCTTCAGCATGTCTAAAGCACAGAGCACTTGCTTCCTTGAGCTTCACTGGAGCTTAATTAATAGTCCACCCACCCCTGTCTGTTTTTGATTTTGGGGTTTTTGCACCACAGAGTGCAGTTGCTTAACATGCAGTTAGTCTTATATCAACTTTATTAATTTGCAAAGAAAATAATATGGTACCTCATAAAGAGGAGGTTCTTTGGGATGTGGGTGAAAACCTGGCTGTCTGCAGTTCAATATAAACTGAAGACCATACTCCTGTGTAAGTGAAAAAACCCCAGTCCTGCAAAATACACAAGCAATAAGTTATTGATATATAATACAAATTTGCCAACAGATCACTCCAGGAGACAGAGAACCCATTTTTTTTCTCCTCTCCTGGCATGAAAATGTTAATCCTACAGAGCAATATAATTTGCGGTCAACATACAGTGTATTCATTTTTGTACTTCCCCATAGAAGAGTAACAGGCTCTGTCAAGGGAGCAGCAGAGGTCGTTTCTTCATATGTTACATGCATGTCATCACTGTGTGGTGTTGACATTCCCAATTCTCAATTTTTACTAAATTACTGTCAATTCTTCCTCAAGCACTGTAATTTATTTTCGGTATAACCAGTCAACATTTCTAGGTACGTTTTTTAGCCTTTGGTGTTTTTAAAATTATGTTGCAAAACTTTTTGTCACAGGTAACGACTATTTTATTTCATTGATATACTTAGTTTTTAAACAATCACCTGCGACTAAGGTATCCACACTTGTGATTACAGCCAAGCAATTCATTCATGTTGTTATAGTACATTGAAAAAATACCAAAACAATGATGAAAAACATACTTACTCACTATACTTTGGAGAGCAAACTATAGCAATTGCTTCAGGCATAATCAGTTGATAGCTGCAATGAGTATGGAGATCTACACTGGACATAAAGCTTGTCTGTGATGGATGAGTCTGAAGATTTTGAAAACATGGTAATAGTTGGTTTTCACTATTTAAAGTGGTACTATGATCAAAAAATCATTTCCTCTTTTTCTTCAGATTTTGAAAGCATGTTCGCTTAACACCTAAATTGTGAGCTTTGAGTTTTATCAAAAGGCTGTGTACTTTGAGTGTGAGTTTTTGATTTCACGTCCGCCATTACTCACGTTCAAAACTGACCAATTGGACCTCAGAGGGTTGGCTCTAAAGAAAATGACATCATTTACTCACTAGCTTAAAATTTCAGCATGTAAACACAATTATTATATATGCAAAACACAGGTTTAAAAGTCTGACAGCCGAGACTCCCATGCTGCATATTAATTCAGCCGCGTACACATGCATTGCATTCTTAAACTAGTGAGTCTTTGACGTCATTTCCTCCTCGACCCAGCACTCTCAAGATTTTAAAAATTAGTAACGGCGGACCAATAAATAAGAAAATTCCAGTCAAAATAAACACAGGTGTCTTTTCGAAATCATAACTTAAAACTTGGGTCAGTTTAGTGTTTAGTTAACATAGTTGTGAAATCCAAAGAAAAAAAGAATTGTTTTTTTTGGTCGTAGTACCACTTTAAAATACCAGTTTTTGCAATGGTATATGGCATTGTTTTTTTTTTTTTTCAAACAAACAGGTAGACATAAAAGAATGAATGTGCCCAATGTCTCAACTGTTACAATTTTGAGATTTCCTGTTTGCCAGAGTTTGTTATGGAGTTTCAAGGGAGTTTCAAATAATGCTGTGATGTCAATCAATCATTCAATGTACTAGCCAATACAAGCTAATTGGGGACACTGAAAAGAAGAGGACTTGTTACAGCTACAATGTAGAGTAAGTCATTAATAAACCATAAAAAATAGAAGAGAGATAGAATTTCAATGGCACATTAACACTGTTCGGGTACCATAGCATATTATTTTCACTTTACAGATCATGAGGACAAGAAAATCTTATTGCCCACTGCAAGCTTGGTAAAATTAATTTGGACATGTAAGTCAACTAGTGATGTCTTTTGCCTGGGCTTTATAATACTAAGGGCATGTTCTTGCACCCTTTAGATTTTCATACAGGTGTAGCAACAGAAGCCTTAAAAAAGTGCCAAAAGATTACCATACATAACTCAAAATTAAGCATAAGTTGATTTGGGTAAACAAAGGTTCTTGCTAAACAAGAGCAATTGTTTATAAAGGGAACAGAGGCCTGTTTTTGTTGAAAGGACTGAAACCCTCTGTAACATAAGTGAAAGACCAGCTTTTCAAAACAAGGGGATGGCACATTAACAAATGCCTTTTCAGGTCCAAGAACTTAGAAGATATCAGGACTTTCAAGAGCATGGTAAAATACTCTCTGATCAGTGAAAAAGAGAGAAAATTTTGCTCTTAAATTATAACTTCCTAGAAAAAGACACCTTCTGTAAGCAGTTTGTACATGCTCAGTCCATTTCATTACACCTGACAATCACTGTAAATAACCTAGTTTTTTTGTGGAGATAAGAACTCTTCACCTCTACTAAACATATTTTTGCAATTTAAATTTAAACTTAAACTTTCCCTTTAAATGCACATTACACTCATTATATAAACCCTGTGTTGTTTGTCCCAAGGGATTCATTGTGAGTGAGGCAAAGGGCTGTCCTGAGATGATGTAACAAACTGCATGCAAAAGGTCTCTAAAAATGGAATGGTATGCAAAGCAGTTCTTGATATCATCTCAGGGAAGAACCTATGCTTCTCAGCACCTGTAGTTTACCCTGGATGCCAGATGTTTTTGCTCTCTTAGAGCGAGGGAATAGCGACATGCAAAGTGGAGAGAACGGCCTGTACCAGAGGCTTTTCCGTCGCTATTCCCTAGTCTTGGCATCCAGGGTACCTGTAGTTTGGCCATGAAACACTGATTAGAGACAACATCACAAGGATTTTAACAGAATGTTTTGTTCATTTTGTGAATTTAAAAAAAAAATAGGTTAAGGGCACTGGAAATAAGATCTTCTGAAACCCTTGCTGTTATACTTACATGTATCCAACCTAAGGGTAATGAGATCATTTGAATCCTGAAATTCAAACAAGTCTTCTTCATTTAAAGTTGTGCATGAATCAGAAGTTGAAGTTTGCTTGGGGATTAATAAATGTGTGACACAGAACATGTTGTTTTGCTGGAAATAAAACACAAAAGCAAAAATTAATACCCAGTAACTGGCGATTCCACTTTGTTTGCATTGCATAATACTGGTCGAGTACAGCTGGATTTGATATGAGAATGACATTGAAAAGTGTAAATTATACATGCATAGAGAATAAAAGATTGAAAGTCACAGGCTCATGTTGTCATCAAAACCTTATGACAGGTCACAGAGGATGGGAAAAGAAATTACATAAAATGCACACATGTACTCCACATGGTGGATGCTAGTGATATGATATTGTTGCCATTGCTGTCTTGCATAAGCAGGCATTTGCAGAAAATTACATGCAAGTTAGTCCAGATGCTTAAAAGCCACGCAAAGTAATGGTTTCTGTAATGTTTTGTTCACAGTTGCTCAAATTGATAAAAAGCCCAATCTTCAGTTCAAATCCCTCAGCTGCATTAAAACACTTGTTTTCAATTCAAAACAACTTTTAAATTCTCCTCTTTTTCTTCAAGTGCATTGTAATATATGTCAGACATTCAAGTAACAAACTAAATTGTAAATGGTTTGAAACCAGGAGTCATATCATAATTAAGTGAAGTACAATCGTCGGGTGAGTGTAATCCTAAGAAGGGACTGTTGGAGATGACATTGACTGACATTTCGACAACCTGAGCAGAATTGCAAACCCCAGCTTCAGAGTCAAGTGATTTTAGTAACGTCAGTAGATACTGTAAAACCTCCGTCCATAGAGTGTCATGGCGTCAACTGTCAGTTGCGCCTAGATGTACTGGCTGGGAAGACTAAAACAGGGATTGCTGGTGTTTTCGATTTGCTATAGGTCTAAGGTCTGTAACTGTATCGTAGAATCCATTGTGTGCTTAGGGTTCAGGGCTTAGGTGTCTATTCTTTGTATTCTATTTAACATTAGACTGTTCGCAGTCCTGTCTGAGTTCAGTCAAAACCCACTACAACCCTTTGGTCAAAATCAAGTCAAGCTGAGTCCGAGAATGGTGCTTGGCAGCACTTGGCGAGAATTTGGTGATAGATCAGTCAACAAGGGAACCCATGATCAGGAGCGAACAACTCCTACACTAAGCCTATGCTACAGGCGAATTTTAACAGACCAAACCTATTTTTAGACTATGCTATTCCATGAAAAAAAAACAAAGGCAGTTTTTCCAGTTCAGTTGCGACTGCTTATGAACGTCAATTATTTTTCTTGGTGACTTGGTCATTCGGGCTCCTGAGGGAGTCTCATCCAATCAAAAATTCAGTCTAAAAATAAATCCAAGTCGTTGTGAAAACACCCTGACAGGAATTCTAGGCGCTGTTGTTCCTGTCCCAGTGATATGATCTCCTGAAAGCGAGATTTATAGGGACTGCACACCGTTCTTCTTGTAAACCGACGTGTGTTCAGGATCTAATTAGTGAAATGTGAAATGTACAGAGGGTTCCCGCCATCTTTTACATTCCTAATGGTAATAAACACTCAATGGACTGTGTGTGTGTAATATTTCTGTGCATATTCTGAAAGGAAACTGCAGAAAAACTACTGAATCATACTTACTTTGAAAGAATGACACTCCAAAGAAAGAAGCACCCCAGGTAAAAAGAGAGGTAGCCGCCCTAGCCTAAGCAGAGAGAGGCCTTAGAACATTTTTGCCCAGGTTTTCCAGAATACAAAAATGTTGGAGTGTTTTGGACAAGATTCTCAACCTGGGGTATGTGATGTTGCTCTACAACTATCAGAGGACAAAGTCCTTGTTTACAAAATGGTACGGACCTCTAATAATCTATACCCGTTAAAAGTCAAGTTGAAGTCCAAAAGACAGAGCTTCTTCTGCACCATTAGATAACTCAAACACATGTACGTTGTTTTCAGAGGCCTACGTCCTTCAACAAGGATTCCTCCCTTTTCCCGCTGCTTGAAGGAAACTAACCCATAGATACTTTATATGTCATTATGTGATCCAGAAATCAGGTGCTTTATTTGGGTAGCGCTCTTGTGTGAACACTCGAAGTTTTAATTTTTTCCCCATTTGGAGAAGGAACATACACAGGGAATGGACCCGAAGCCTCTGGAGCTGTCCAGGGGAGGTTCTTTGGGTGATGCTGCGAAGTAGAGAGAACCATTAACCATGATCGATTGGCCGTTGGATCTTTTTGGTTCCACTACCTCATATTCTCCTTAAGAGGACGAAAAGATCTCAACTAATAATGGTCTTGCCGAAATACCCACACTGTGTGAAGTCATCATAAGTTTAGCACGCCACGCCATTAAATACTTCGCTAATCAGGGAGAGCTTGTCAACTTATGCTGCAAGTTGCTGTTTTCTTGTTGTGGCGCCGTCAATGTGTTAGCCATTTTGAAGCGCAATCAAATGATCGAAAACCACAAACAGTCATTTATTGTGATTTATACTTTTCCCAAGGAAAATCGAAGACATTGGTGTAACAACCTGAACAGTTAGTGACATGGACTAATTAACTTGTCCAAAAAATCGCTGACAACCGCGCTCCATTGTCAACGACCCAATCCAAATGTTTGACATACCATGCGAATAAAAAAGCCACGTAAAGTGTTGCAATAACATAGAGCCTCCCGCGTAACGGAAAGTGAAGCGTGGTTCTGCGAGTCCCTATATCTCACACTCTATCACCATTTCATCCCCCCTCGGCTTGCTTGGTGTGACCAAATTGGACGGTTTAAACACTAACTATGATTAATTCTTAAGTCACTGTAGCAAGGCGTCCAGTAAGAATGCCACAGGTTTCCACGTCTTCTTCTCGGGTAGTTTGCTGGATGCAAGGTGGACGGCAGTGGCTTAGTAAGAAATCTCCAGGATGTAGATTTTTTCGGGCAGAGTACCACTCTGTTGAGGGCACGCCTGGGTCTGTTGGTTGTCAATAAACAACCATCAGTAAAAAAAAACACAACAGGGGACGCTTGCCAAGTTCCCAGCGATGCCTTAGCCAACATTCATTACGGTACAAACCAAAATTAATTGTAATTTCACAAACAAAGCTTAGACGCTTTGTAGAAGGCACAACTTGGAGTGGCCTGCTCGTGAACCTGGTTTGCCAACAACCTGGGGCCTGTTTAGCTCCAAAACACCTCACAAAAAGACACTGTCTGGAAAGTTGTATATTCAGGAAAAACTAAGCATCGTGCTTATGCTCAAATAACTGATCTTTAATCAGAGAAATGCACGAACGCAAACATCACGACCTTAATCATGACCTTCGTATGACATTTGTTCACCTTCTGAGTTCTGCGCACAAAGCACATTCTGTCAGTCACAGAAAGATTACCACCGGGACTCTCGAGAGTAAAATATTGCACCCTCCTCCCCTCTAACAGTACATTTTCTATCCCTATAACTCTGAAATGCTAGGGGAGCACAGCCAAAGTTTATCAGCTTAATTTGTTCTTTGTGGATCGTGTTTATTGCCATTACCCTTGCACCTGCCCTGAACAGGCCCAACGGACATGAGTAAAATTTGTCCGGGCAAGCCATACGTGCATATGCTATCTCACTCTTGGGAGAGGAGAACTGAGTTAAATGGTAATATACACGGCAAAAGCAGTTATTCTAAAAGTCTTGTTCCAGAAATAGCAAAATGGAAAATAATAATCATGGCTCTACAGTCCATTTAATCAGAACATTCGAGAAACTGCTTGTTTCCTTTGGGATGATTTGTGCAAAGATGCAGGCGCATGTGCTTTGGTCAGAGACACCCAGCAGCAATGATGAATCCAAACTGTTCAGCCCGAGCATTAGTATTCAGGACGCCTCTGGCAAAATCTATTTAAGTCAAATTAACATAAGTAGTCCACCAAATCTTACATCTGATCAATAGTATGTATTCTTTTTAAATCGCTTCCATTTTCCCCATCAGCCGTCAAAACACTTATTTTCTTACTTTTGCTGTGTGTGGAAGTCTTCATAATTTTTAAAAGATATATCAAACTGTGACAACCACAGTAACTAATCAAGACCTTGACAAGACCAGTAAAAGAAGTGTTTCTCTTCAACTTCTGTTGCATATGACTCCTGGTAAATTACACTTTGAACCAATAAAAAGGCATTCCACTGGGCCAAAATCCTCAACATAATTATGATACGGTAGAATGAAGATTACACTCCCTTACCTGAAGACATCACTGGTTTAGTTGATCTGTCTACTTTTGGCACACTGAAATGAAATATACTGCTATGTTATCACTAAAGTGAATGTGAACCTGCAAGACACTGATCCTAAACTAAACCTAACATGAAATAGCCTTAAAGCTTACATGAATAAACTTTAAAAAACTGAAAGTTCAACGCAAATACGTGTAGCAAGGGCGAACAACAGTAGCTGTACACCTGACTGAAAATAAAGAAAATCACAATCCAAGCTTAAGGGGATCGACTCCATTGAGGCAATTATTATCACCTCTTGATAAACCGCAAACCAGTCACTGAAGGCTCAATGTTATTCTCAATACACTTTGTCCTTTAAAATAGCATGCAGAGTCTGTTTGGATTTTCATGCATGGCCAAGCACAAGTCAAACTCATGGTTACAGTAAAGTACAGGATTTTTTCCAGCTGGTCAACGACAGAAATTTGCCCCAGGTCTTTAGGCAAGTGTTCATCACAGTTATGCAAAAGAAAACTGAACAAATCCAGGATTGAGTGAGACTCCAACCCACAACCACTGTGCAATTGCACTGCACTTGCTCTACCATCTGAGCAACCAAGCTATCTGGCAGCTGGAGCACTGCTGAGTGTCCCATAATAGGTGAATGTACATACAATAGACACAAAAAAAATTCTAAATTCTTTCTTTTGCACATTCACAGGATATATAATTATAATAACTTTTATTATATAGACAGCAGTGTTATACTAGAAAATACACCACTCATAAACCCATACGAAACTACATCTGGAACCCAAGAGGCATATTTTCCATATCGTCACTAGCATTGATATTGATGACGTCATTTCCTGCCTTTGCATGGTTGTTTAAGCAAACAGTCAGTCAGTAAAAAATGGCGAGCGATAGATTAGTGAAATTCTCTGAAGCTGACGTAAAATACTTCTCTGAGAAACAGGAAATGCTAACGCAAAGAAAAAACTTTGTGCAACTTAAAATTATACAAGGAGTTCCTTACAAGTGAAGAAGAAATGCGAAAATTGAAGACATTCCTGCCACCAAGCTGCAAGAATTTGCAATGAAGTTTGTGCTCGGTGTTAGAAAGAAAAATGGTGAGTAAAACACTCCTGTCTATGTAATAAAAAGAAAATTACACATTAGCTCGAAGCTTGTGGCAAGAACAATAAGTCACTCATTGGCTGCATTGCTCACTTGAGAGATATTGTTCTTGCCACTCAAATTGTGGCTGCAGTTCAGCCAAATTGTGTGTCAGTGGACATTCTTCAAGTGCTAGGTAACCACTCAACTCTTACACAAAGAAGGGTGGTACAGTTCTGAGCAAGGGTCTATCCAATGAAAACAGAAAATAAATACCAAGAAAAGAATTTTTTGACCTGTGTTTATATCCTACATACACTGTGTCTGTTTGACAAGTAAGACAACAGTTGAGGCCCTAGTTGCTGTCACAGCAGTCAGTTACTTTTGATAAATGTGAAGAATTCAGTGTTGATACATCCAGTGGGCAGCACCATCCACACTTTAAACAACTCAGGGACTGGAACAAATTTATTTATAGTGCTATTCTTTTACTTTGTTTGCAGAAAAGCATTCGGCTCCATATTTGGACTTAAAACTTTTTTTTCGGTGTCACGATTTGGCTGCACATGCATAAGATTTATTTGCTTCCTAAACACATTTTAGAGAAGGCAACCCAAGTAGCATTCAAACTCAGTATCCCTCATTCAGAGGCAAAGGCGATGACCGCCAAAAACAACAGAAGACTATGTGACTGATTAATGGGAAAATCTGTATTAAAGAATTGTGTGCGTGACCAAAACAGGCTAATTACATGTTTCATAATTATCCTGGTATTGCTTTAAAAAGGTATTTTTAAAAAATATCCTCATAGAAAGTTCTTATTAAGCATCTGTTTACTGGTTTTGCTTGGAGTCAACACCGTTAATAACAGTTTTAAACAAGAACAACATTCTATGATTACACTCAACCATATGGCTGGGTCATGGAATGTGGACTTTAGACGTTGGACTACAGACTACGGACTACGGAATTGAACTGGATATTGATCAAGATATTATAACAAAAAAACCCTGAAATACTGTGAGTCTTCAAGGAAATCGGCTAACATTTGTTCAAACTACAGCTGTAAGTGTAGCTTCCCATAGCCTGACAATGGTTGCCCAAGACTTTTAGCTTCAAGTACATGTACATGTAAACCATGACAAAAATGTAAAGTTAAAATCAAACAATAAATGTTCATGCGTGCACTTACCTTGTGACGGGTACAGAATAAAGTGAAGAGAAGCTGGGTGGCCCCACAGCATCTCCAGTACTACTGGGTGCACTGTGTTGACGTTGATTGTCACCCACTGTTGCCTGGTCACTGACAAGCACTTCCTGGCGTGAAGCTGGTGGAGCAGGATAATCACCAATCAATGGTGGTGCACTCGGAGGAACTTTAGTCATCTCAATGTCATAACTTGTTGTGTCATTCTGATGTTGAGTTGCTCTTAAAACCTCCTGTTCTTTTCTTACCCTTTCTTCTTCATTTGCTTTCTCAAGTTCTCTTCTCTTAGCTTCTTCTTCTTCTTCCCTCTTAAATAAAGAGATTTCAAGAGTGACAAAAGTTGAGGTAAAGTGTTTGTGTCAAGACACCATTCACAGCCTAATCTTGCATAATGCACCTGATCCAGTATTACATCAGAGTGAATGTGCAGTCAAATAAATAAGACATTAAGTACATGTACATGTACATGTAAAACTTGGTTGATCTTATTCTGTCCAATCTCTCTAAGTGACAAGAAACTAATAATGAAAGTACCCAGTATTTCACTTTTCTTGCTCATGTGCATGTACAACTGCGCCATCACGTTTCTTTCGTGAACATAATAATGGAAGAGGAGGTGACAACACTTTGAGTCAAGCAACGTTAATGCTAATGGAAACAACTAAGTGAATAACGATATTACTGTGAAATTTATCACTCATATTGATTCAGAAATACTGCGTGTTTCAGGACATTTCCATGTAATTGTATCTTTAATTGTTTTGCACTCTTAGTCAAAAATGCCAAAAATGCCAAAATGTAATCACAATCAGAGAAGTTAAATTACTGTACAGGTACCTTTTTAGCCTCTTGCACCTTGAACTCTTCATATTCATGTTGGTATTTTTCCTTTAAAACTCCTTTAAGCTTCTCTGCCACAGTAAACACTGTTTTGAGACTCTAGATTGTTTACAATGAGTGGTATATTATTAATACATGTACTATCATAATTTTATTTACTGTCGTTAAATGTATAAAATAATTATGTACTAGCTTAACTTATTTTTAGTCTAGTTATTAAAAGTGAGGCCAAGCAGGAGAAGAGATAACAAGGAGAAGAGAGGCAGAGAAAGGTATTTTGTGAACCTGCTATTCTTTTAAAACCCACTGACACCTCAAACGCCCAAGGACAGTACTCAAAATCAGCGGTCATCTGGTCATCCCAGACAACCAGAAAGTTTACCGGGCATCTAGTTTTTGACAAAATGAAAAGGTTGGTCGCCCAAAGAACACCAATGGACAACCGAGCCAAAAGTAGAAAATGTACTACAGTGACATGTAATTAAGAGAAATAGGCCGCCAAAATTTTAACAAAAACATATCAATAAAGAGAACTACTTTGAAGCTTTTGCTCTTTCCTTGTACTGTACATCAAATTTCAACTTTTAGGATTTCAATGTACTGGTATTGCTCAACTATGAAGGGTAGGGTTAAACATTAATTCAGAGGAAGGGAAAGAAAAGTGGTAGAAATTTTTAAACAAGGTCAAGATAATGCAAGAGGGCACCTCTACTCGTTTCTTTTCTCTACGTTCTCAATACATGTTATCCCAATGTTTACATTCCGTACCTTCCTGTTATTGAATTTATCCACCTGTGATACTTTGGAATACTCTGGATGCTGAGGAAGTTTTTCTACAAATAACCTAAAAGGAAAAATACACAGTGTACAGAAGGATGTCACTCGAAGGAGAATCACAGTAATGCTAAACAAGACCATCATTACACATTCTAAATTTTATCTTCATTGCAGTAGATCCCAAAAAACAGTTATACCTAAACTGCCACGTTTTATAGCAAGGACTAGACATGTAATTGTAAGCCCTTCTCTGTGGTGGATTTCGCACTTATTGTTAAAGCTTTAATTTTTTATGTAGTATTAATTTTATTGTAATGTTATCATTGTATTCTTTATTTAATAATCAATAAAAGTTAATAAATTATATTAAGAAAATCATTACACATTCACGATACTGCACCAGTTCAAAAACAAATTGTACCAAAGTGCAAATTGAACTACAACATCTACAATCTATGGTTTGAAAGTAAAATTGCATACATTTCACATAAACTGCTCTTAAAAAAAGTCCTCAAGTATTAAAGTGCATCACCACTGCTCTAACAGACACATCCATTATTTCACATTTTACAAACGGTGCCTATTGTTGTTATTGCACATTACAATCTGCAGATCTTAACAAGCATTATTGAAATCCAAAGAGAAAATTGGGGGTAACCATGCATTTTTTAAAAATAATTAATCAACAATATTTGTAAAGAGCTTTAAAATACAAAGCAATGTATGGCATTCTTTGCCAATGTGAAGCTTAATTATCTCTGAAAAATGTATGGTTACCCCCAATTTTCTTTTTGGATACCAAGAGCACTTGCTAAGTTCTGCTTTCTCTGCATAGTTTTGAACCTCGCAAAAGTATCCCTGTATTAATAAGCTGCGCAGAACATATGCACAATAACCATAGTAGGCACCGTCCTTAAGTCCACATTTTTCATTCAACGGTCTGCCATTACTTGGTGCAGTTCTGATCAATAAGCGATCTGGATGGAGAAGAAAGTGACGTCATTTACGTTATTTACTAGCTTAAAAATGAGGTGTGTGAATGCGGCTTAGTTAGTATGTAGCACAAGACTTTTTGGTTTTCAGATTGTCAAATTTATGTTCTGCATACTAATTAAATTAAGCCACATTCACGCACTGCATTTTAAATCTAGCAAGTAAATGACGTAACATTCTCCTCAATCCAGCTCTCAGAGGGCTTTAATACCAGTATCTCTTAGAACCACACCAAGTAATGGCGAACCGTTAAATGAATGTTTTGTATAAATGCTTTGCATTTCGAGTACTCACCACAAGAACTTTCAAAATGTGATGAAAGGTGAGAAGTGATTTTTGATTGTAGCAGCACTTTAATTAAAGTGTACCTAACCTCTATATTTTTTGGTTTGCCATCAAAATTGTTTTTTTCCTGATCATGTTGGTGAAAAAATAATAGTTATATGTTATTTCCTTGATTTTCTGTGAATTTTCAAAAATATTCTGAAAATATGCACCACTTTGCTTCCCCTCGGATTTTGCAGGAGATTGGGTTCAAGTCTGCTATGTGACGTCTGCTGGGGAAGCAATTTTCACACCGAGAGATGCTGAGAGAGGAAAGAGGAGAAAAATGTTGTCTAGAATATGCCTGATATAGTGTAGGTGTGTTGCTAAGTCTCTCCTACAACATACACCTTATTCCAAAATGACCACCATTTAAATATTCTTTTGTTTTTATTCAAATAAGCCCTTGATGCCTCGTTCGTAAGCTTAAAATTCAAAAGAATATTTTATCTTGAACGAGGCAACAAGGGCCAATTTGTATCCGCATAAATCAGCGGCCATTTTGGAATAAGGTGTATTCGCTCCAGTTATTCATTTGTTTAGTGCCCGATTATGTTTACTGTTAGACCAAACTACTTGCGTACCTCAAGACCTTGGATCCCTACAACAACAAATCATAAATACACACTATGAAAACAAGACTGCCTGGTTATTGCAGCCAGTACCAATGTTTCAGTCATACAGTGTATGTTCTCTTTTAATTTGGAAAAAACATAAACAATACGGTTTCATCCAAACTGTGTACTTGTTATCCTTGCTGTTGCAGCCACAAAAAGCTTACTTACGTGATAAACTTGGAATACAAGATAAATGCACGTTCCAAATCGCCCTCATCATAGTAAATGTTTGCCTGTTAAAAATAAAGCAAGGAGTGACTTCAGTTTCCTATTTTATACATGACGTAAAGCCTCACGCACTGCATTTCAACTTCTTGTGCACTTTTAAAAAATGAGACGTTGCCTACGAAATTCTAAGAAACGCAATGTTCCCTAATAGTCCTAAAACTTGTTTTAAAGCTTATATTTCTTAGAAGATCAGCTAATATTTGTTAAGTTACTTGTATGAAAGCTTAAATTACTTCATACTTCTGTCGTTCGCTTGCGCTGCAAGAAGCTAATAATTACAGCGCTCAGCAGCATTTTAATATACGCAGAAATCTCAACTCACCATTTTTTCCATTTCAATACCGGATCTAAAGTACTTCTTCGGTGCTATGCCATTATCAACCTGTACTTCGCCCGCAAATTGAACAAGTTGTCGCACTCTTTCTGCGGGATCCATCTCATCCGCCATCATTGCCTCAATTGATAACAATTGTCATATAGAAAGCACCAAGGTATCCTCGAAGGAATAATTATGTCTTAGACAACAGTGCTTCATGTAAACTTACATAACATACCCTTAAGCAACATTCTCTGCATTGTCACTAGTATCAGGCGATGATATTTAGGTTAACCCCATTGACCAGATTGACTTCCGGGGGTTCACCATTGACGAGTAAAATCGTGTGGCGTTAGACAGAGTAAAATACTAAGTATGGCCGGTGTGAAGTGATAGGATCATTATCAAGATTAGAAATAGCTGTCTACATTGTCAACAGGAGGAAGACCAATTAAAGGATGTTTATTATCCAGACTGTTCTTCAAGAGTGGGAGACCGTGGAAAAAACACTCGAGAACACTCGAGAACACCTCGCCCTCGCCAAGGAGACGCTTAACCACAACCCTAGCATCTAAAAGGCCCCTTTTCTTGACGTTTATTCTTTTCATAATGTACAGAGTCTAGATCTTATTTGAGAGAACATCGTATCTCACACTCGCAATTAGCTTTGCTATTCTAGGAGGACCAGTTAGCCAGTACATAGTAGGCTCACAAAACAAAAAGAACCGAAAAAATGACGACGTTTAAAATAAAGAAAAGAATTACAGAAAAAAATACGCGGGAGACTGGGCGAAACTGGGCGAACAGCATAAAAGAAAAAAAATGAAAATCAGAGAAAAGTACATAGAGAGAGACAGAGGTTATACATAGTTTAACGTTTTAAGAAAAGGTATGTGCTTAGAAAGATCCGAATGTAGCACAGGAAATTCCGTTGCCAAGTTCCAAGATTGGTCGGCAAAAGCAGACGGAGACCCAAGGAGGTTCCGGATGAGGGGGCACTAGAGAAAAAGGTGGACATCTATTACCTCCAAAGATAACGGAATCAAAACAACAAAAACCCATAATACTAAAAAAAAAAAAAACCAGCCGGGGAGATGCCCTAATTAAATACAGGACCTTCTTGTAGTCTGAGAGTTGTTTTTCAGAGAAAGAATGACGGCTAGCTGCAGCGAGCCCCAGACGGAGGCAATGACTCATCTCAGACGAAAAAACATTGCCGTAGACTAAAAGACAGTAGTTATCTTGCTGGAGGCTCGAGACATTCGAGAACGAATCCAGAAAAGTACAAAAAGGTCTCAGTCGGTGCACAAGGCCAACACTCCCTTGCCGTGAAACGTTTGAACGTGCTCGCTGGGTAGGAAGATCGAGAAGAATGCCGGAACACGGTTACATTGCGAACTCGATGAGGAGGAGGAATACTCCAAGAGAAAGCCCCAAGTGACCATCCCAACGTGTTTAAGAATTGGGTTTTCAAAGACTGGGAGTTCCATAGGCCTGTATATAATAAGTTCATGAACTCAAAATGCAATTGAAAAATTGCTCGAAACGCGGGAATCCCAACATGAACCGATTGGACAAAATTGCCAAACAGCACGACAGTGATTAGTCACATGCTTGAAATTCGAGGGACAAGCGCGTGGACGACCTCGGAAGATCATCAAAGTCATATTTCGTGTGCCTGAATGCAAGACCAGGCGTGCGTTTCTCAAAAGTCCCGAAAACAGGGAGTTTCGGGCACGAAAAGCAATTCGTCAAACTATGATCTACTACTTACGAAAAATTGATCTTTTGAACATGTTTTCGAGACCAGTGAAAACGAAACAATTGCAGAGTTTCATGACTAGAAACATTTTCCTTTTGAAGGCATAAAGCGTTTTATGTCACCCGAAATAGGCCCGAAAAGTTTCGGGAGTTTCGAGAAACGGCCACCGACACAGAAACAATGTCGAGGAAATATTGCAAGTCAAGATTAAACTGAACTTGTAAGCTAATGCATCAGTCGTTGCTGTTGTTGTTGTGAAGGCAAAAAAAAAAGTGAAATAGTTTCCACAGTTCCTGACATTCTGTTATCTTCCTTTCTACAACCTCTTTTTGTCCAGCCAAGATATGGGTTTAGGTATCCCCAAAGAAAAGAGGGTAGTGTGATGTGTCGACTTAAAGAAGATCAAAGGGTTATACAATCAGTTGTGATTTATCACACTCTACCAGGAGCTAATAACAAGTTTTGGAGGGGTGGTGGAGTATCGGATTTCCCCGAAAAAGAAAGGGTCTGGTCTGAGTAGTGTGATTTTTAATCAACACCCTTTTTCAGCGTTTGCTTTCAACAGTACGTAACCCATCCCCTCCAAAAAGTTTTAAATTTATTTCGTCATCGATTGCAGCATCCTGGGACATTTGACCACGAAGAAGAGAAAAATAAAAAAATAAATACTGCTGTTTGACTTTTTCATAGTTTTCCCACAATAACCGGATGGCCTTTGCACGTGCACCTTTGTAGCCTTCGTCCCTTTTCCTGTGACCTTTGCTCTTGTGACTTTCTTACATTCTCAAGTGATTTTCTCGCCTTCTTCATAGAAAATTACTTCTCTCGTGTGTTGATGAAATGGAGGCCTTTCGGCAATTCGAAGAAGAGGAATTAATAGCCTGCGACTGAGGAGGCTGAACGCCAACAAGCTGTATAGCTTACTTCCTTCTAAGAACGAGTGCAAGGTCAATTTAAGGAATAAGCGCACTTTTACCACCCGGAGCACCCATACCATGAAGCCCTCTTCATGCAGCAACCCAATGACTGCGCTATCCCGGGCCTTATCCACACGCTGTTCCCCCGTCGTCCAACCCCGTCAAAGGGTCAATGCAAGCAATGAGATGAAACTGAGGTCCTTGTCGGCGAAGGCTTCGTTGTTAATCAAACTAACAAAGCCACCGTTTTGTAGAGCACGCAAGTGGATTTCGTATTTCTTCATATCCAAACTCCGTCAATCCAACACTAGTTTTGTGGAAAGACAAACTGTTTGACACGACCCATTTGTTGTTGGCTAGCATGTTGGGATAGTTAGTTTATTGATCAAAAACGTGGCAGCCATAGGCCGAATTACGTATGATTTAAAATAAAATGAAAGCTTAAAATCTAAAAATCATGAGTTTAAAAGAAGGTGAAAAGGGAATATTTACATCATTGCCTTATTGACATAGTGATGGATAAAACTATTGCGAGTGCGGATGGTTGGCCCTGAACTCTTTAACCCAAATGAGATGAACTGCCGCGTTAATTCCCAAAAAAACTTTGGTGCTGGTGAGTGGTAGGATAACGTTTTCCCGACTAAATAACACCCTTAGCACTTTCCCCCAGCTTGTATGATTATGAAATCATCGTCGTGCATGCCCACTGTTCCTGGGAGTTGTTAGGGACCTTTGGCAGCAAGAAACGACGGCTACTGGAAGCTTGAATATGTGCAATGCTGTCACGTGCCCCTTACCATGTATAACTCCTGGTTGCTAAAATAAAGTGAAGGAAATCGGCTCTTTTAGAGACTTGTCCATCCGATAAGCAACCATTGGGGGAATATTTGAGCGAGTTTGCGGTGGTTGCCCGAGAAAGCTCAGTTGTAATATCTAATTATAGTATAAGTCGCCCACCTAGAATAGCCACGCTACCTGCAGGCTACCATGGTCTCTGTATATTTCTTTCGTTTTTCAAAATAAAATGAGGTCACAGTGAAGTTAATAAGGTGAGTGGTGCCTTAAATGCAGACTCTTGTTTTTGAGCGATCGGTTGAAAGAGGGTGTATCCACAAAGCCACGGCTACCAGAAACAATTGGTCTGCCGACGGGGATAGGTTTCTGTATTTTGGTCAGGGTGCAGAATTCTCTTATTCTTGGTGGGTTTTGGCCTGAAGAGAGCTATTAGTAGGTCATATTGTCAATGTGTCCATCGCTGAACAGTGTGTTTACTATTTTTCCAATTTTGGCGGCTGTTGTGCATGCTATAGTTGTTTAAAGATATTTATGGAATTTCTCATTAGAGACTACTTGTTCTTGGCCTTCTTAGTTTTTTTTTGTCAGGTACATGTAATCATGATAACATTTTGCAGTCCCCTCGACGTTTTCTCTCTTAGGTTGACCTCATTCTTAGCTCTTACTGTAAAGATTTGAGGGCTTGTCTTTGCGCTGCTGATAGGTTGTCCTTTTTGTTTGAAGAAGAAATCGAGGCACTCTCGAATTTAGTGCGTTCCAAATAGCTTACTAGTAGTGTCAATGATGCAGTGGCCATAGTGGCGGATGCTAATGAGATTTGACCGGGTCCAGATTGCTTTCCGAGTCAGGATAAACGCATTATTGCAAGCGCATTGACCGAGTAATGAAGACTTGAAAGTCTTTAAATAGGCTTTTACCACGGCCTCGACTCCCGGGATCTAGCAGAGGAGTAACGGGGACATGGCCGTGTAATTAAGCTCTTCTAACTCTGCATTTCTCCAGGGGTAGGGGGCTTGTAACGCTAGCCTTGTCTTGTTTTGAGCATCGAAAAACGATACATATACAGCTTCAACATCGAACAAACAACAGCAATAGCCAATAGAGTCATGCATCAGATGTTGGCCACTTTGCATCTGCCTTTCGGTCGGTTAAAGTGTCACAATTGCAGTCATTTGCACCCTTCGCTAAACGTACGTAATGAAACGTCTTCGGAAGATAAAATGTTGTACTGTGTTTTTGATGGGGCAGAAGAATTTTAGAACATTGTTTGGCCCGACTTTGCTCTTCCGAATATTTTCGTAATTTTAAGTAATCATCTGTTCCCTCTCGACTCCTCCAAAAGGTTAACCGCGCACGCAGAATTCGCCAATAGAGGCCTAGTAACTAAACATGTCAAGTTAACACTACTATTAGTGTAGCTAAAACACGCATTGCAAGAACATACTACTTAAATTTACTTATGTCTGTAGAAAATACACCATATTTACTAAATTTTATGAATTTATGCTCCAAAAAGAGTTAAAATTTGCTAATTATGCCGTGGCGGTGCTCGTTTAAAAAATTATGCTTTTTTGCTCCAATTATGCCAAAAAGTATGCTAGCACAATCCGCCAACGCCTAACAGTACGTACCACGCGAAACTGAAATAGAGCCTGATCGCAGGTTAAAGTCAAATAGAAAGGTCCGTTTCGGTTCGGTCCGACCGGAATATTTCGAACCACCTCTGGAGGTGGTCCTCTTTCACCGATCGGTCCAGTCCGACCGAAACGTGCCGTTCCATTTGCAAAAATTCTTGTTTTCAGTCCCATTTCACTGTGATATAGTCGAAATTTCGGCCGAAACGTAAATGGTCTGGTTGAAAATTGACTTTTGATGAAAAATGTCGTTCCATTTTTCCTTGGTTAGTTCCACTAGTCTCCGACCTGGCCCAGGTTGCTCGAAGCATGGTTAGCGCTAACCAGCGTTATATACCATGGAAACCTATAGGTTTTGATAACTCTTAACCAACAGTTAACGCTAACCAGGCTTCCAGCAACCGGCCCCTGATGGTCAGGCATAATGGAGAGCACCCTCTACCTCCTGACTCAAGTTACCCAGAACACCTCGTAAACTCGGTGAATAATACCGATACCACCTTGCGCCCCCTGTGAAGCAGGGCTCGGTTGAGCAATCGAGATTGCTTTCACCCACACAATATCTACCAATTTACCAATTCTGCCTCGCATTTGCATAAAATCGGAGGTCACGTGAGATAACAAGCATGCGATATCCGAGCTCAGTGCGAGTTTCAATTGGTGTCCGAGCGATCAAGTCAGATTATTGCGAGTGACACAACGTTCACGAGTTTCCTGAAGTTTTTCGGCACCTTTTTCACATGAGTGGAACCAGGTCAGCTACAGAAACGCGAATAAATATTGAGGATCCGGATTCGCTTGATTTAAGCCGGGACGAAGACGACAAAATCTTGCAAACTGATGACACGCAAGATACAAACAAGGCGGTCACAAGTGGCGCGAATCCTTCTGGATCGCTTGCTGAAGCAAAGCTTCTTTCTTCAGCTATCGTAAGCCTGACTAAAAGGCTCGATAAATTGGAGGAAACCCCTTCCACGAAGGGGAAAGGCAAAGGCAAGGGCAAACGCTCCAGCCAGGAACCTCAAAGCGAAGTTCCCGCCAAAAAACCCGCCAAGGGATGCTCTCGCTCCACGAGCGAGCAAAATGCCTCTGACTCTGAGGATTGCCAAACAGGACTATTGGATGGCAGCACTCGATCTCAAGGATGCTTACTATTTTGTGCTTATTAACCCTCAGCACAGAAAGTACCTCAGATTTGAGTTTAAAAATACTTTCTATGAGTTAACATGTTCACCAAATGGTCTCGCCTTGGCCTTAAGGGTGCTTACAAAAGTTATGAAAACCATTAGGAAAATAACACAAACAGCGGTGATAAACATTGTATTCCAACGCATTTTTATAAAACTTGACGTTTCGTATGCTAGTCAACACACATTTTCAAAAGTGACCGTTACAATTTTTAAAAACTATATATATATATATCGTAAACAATAGGGGTCTGGAACCTAGACTGAGAAAAATGATCTGCAGCAGTACGTGTCTAGACATAATGAAAAGTAATAGCTAAAACAGCAATAACTTCTCACTACTAATATTTACATTAAGGGAAGGCTTTAGCTCTTGAATGAACAAAGTCTCTTTAACTTTACAGTGAGTTTTTCCGAACGCTAAAATGTCTACTCTTTCGTCAATCTCAAGATCATATTCCAAAACACACGCCGCATCAACTCCTTTTTTCCATACAAAGATCGCTTGAACCGATCTCAGAGGTCCAAGGTCGTCTATAAAGCTGCCTGCTGGAACTGCGATGAATTCTACATTGGCAAAACAAAACGAAGACTCCACGACAGAAAAACAGAACATTTCAAGGCCCTATCTAAAAGTGACCATTCATCAGCCATTGCTGATCATGTGAAAACCACTGGCCACGACATCAAATGGGATCACTTTGACATTTTAGCGTCCGGAAAAACTGACTTTCACTGTAAAGTTAAAGAGACTTTGTTCATTCAAGAGCTAAAGCCTTACCTTAATGTAAATATTAGTAGTGAGTTTTATAAAAATGCGTTGGAATACAATGTTTATCACCGCTGTTTGTGTTATTTTCCTAATGAAGCTACGATGGCCTAAGAACAAGAGTTTATACGATATTATGAAAACCAGTAATTGCTATCCTGAGATCAAAAGGATACCTCTTAGTGATCTACATAGATGACATCCTTTTACTGCCAGCAACACCTCTTGAACTATCACAGGCGATTGATGATACCAT
>NC_090892.1:24724393-24731893 GCF_036669925.1 Montipora capricornis | reverse complement strand
GGTTGAAATTGGGCGTTCCTTAGAGCGTTTTTTTCGAAAAGCCCGAGGAAGAGGTTGCAAAAGAGGGGGCCCTTTTAGTGCCCATAGCTGTGCCGTGGATTTGAAGGTAGTGGCTATCATTAAAAGTGAAGTTATTCATGGTGAGAATCATGCGGATGAGGTCGGGAATAGTGCAAGTAGGAATGGTGTTGTGAGGATCAGTTTCAGTTTCAGTTTCAGTGTAATTACTTGGAAGATGCTATGTTGCTTTACACCAAGGTATGGAAAAAATATGAATAAATAAGATGAAAAAATAAGTTACAAACAGAAGATTAATCGCTACCATAGCCTCGAAACTAGGTGCCTAAAGGCATTGACAGATTCGCTTAAATGTTGACTCGTATTTATCTTCCCACCCTGACGGTCTTGCAATTATCTGTGGAGATTTCAATGGTCCAAGCACTGGGCGTAAAACACACCACAGCACTGACTCAGGTAGTGAAAGTCCTGACAAGAGACTCCGGCATTCTGGATTGGTGTTCCACAAACCGACCGAAGTTATTCGAATAATAGGAAGGAGTGACCATTTTTCCATCTTACTTGAGTCACGCTCTTCACAGGTCGAAAGTAAAACTCGAACTAAGGTGATCTACAAGCAAGATCTCAGAGATAGTAGACTACGTGACTTCGGAAACTGGATTACGAGACAGGATTGGTCTGAAGTTCTGAGTCTGTCAAATGCTACTGAAAAATGTGACAAGTTCTACTCAATTATCTCATCTGCTGTCACCTCTTTTTTTCCCTCTCCAGCGCGTTAAAATATCTGGTGATAAGCCATGGATAACAACTACTCTGAAAATTCTAATTTGTAAGCGCCAAAAGGCCTTACGTTTGTATGGTAACGACTCCACTATTTTTAAACATCTACGAAACAAAGTGCAAAGAGTGGTAAAGCAGTGTAAAAGGTCCTACTACTCTAATAAGGTAGAGGCGCTAAAAGAGAGCAACGTAGCACGCTGGTGGAGGGAAATCAAAGGTTTGGGTGGAAGAAAACAGAATGATGAATGGTTTCATCAGATGCTGGATGAAAACATTCCTTTTTGTTTTGTATTTAACACCTTTTTGTATGACCTAACGTCACACTTTATGCCCCTGCAGACGCTCGTTGACACTGCCGTGGAGGTCCCGGGTGAATTTCTAGTTGATTCAAGAACAGCATTCAAGGCATTGCGCGAGATAAAAACAAGAAAATCCTGTGGTCCTGATTGTATCCCTAGTAGGGTGCTGAAACTGTTTGCCTTTGAGTTAGCGCCTGTTATTACTGATTTGTACAATACATCGCTTGTGCAAGGCGTGGTCCCCAGTCAATTCAAGTCATCTCTGGTTGCTCCCATTCCCACGACTACGCCTCCTAAAACAGTCGAAGAAGACCTGCGGCCGATAACTCTTACCTCTCAGTTGGCTAAAATTATGGAGGGTTTCACGCTCAACTTACTATATAAGCAGGTGGTGGACCAACTCGATAACAAACAGTTTGCGGTCTACGACACACGCTCTAGTTTATTTAGTTCATTGTATTCTAGAGTATTTAGATAAGGGTGCTTGCTATGTTCGTCTTTTTCTAGCTGACTTTAGCAAAAGGTTTAATCTTGTAGATCACACGGTACTTATGTTAGAGCTTAGGTCTCTTGAGGTTCATGATGCCATTATTGGGTGGATCGCGGATTTCCTCCCGCGCAGGTCACAACGGGTAAAAATTGGTGACGCTATTTCCCCCTGTGTTTTCCCTAATGGTGGCATCCCCCAAGGGACCAAACTTGCACCAATATTGTTTGCTGTGTTAGTTAACAAATTGGTAGCAGGTTGGTATACACGGGTGAAATATGTAGATGACCTTTCTGTTTTGGAGTGCATCCCTAGGTGTTCACCTAGCTACATGCCCTGCATCGCGAACGAAATAGCACGGTATGCGCCTCAATGCAAAGAAATGTAAAGAGATCATATTTAGTTTCCTGCAATATCAGCCATTCCCGGTAACTCCCCTGTGTTTATCTGGCCGTGTAATTGAGAGGGTTGGTCACTATAAGTTGTTAGGTGTATTTATTTCTAGTAACCTTTCCTGGAATAAGCACTGTGAATATGTCCTTGCAAAAGCTAATAAGCGTTTATACGCATTGAGAGTGTTAAGGAAATGTGGCGTGGCCTGCCAGGATTTGGTTCAAGTATACTGTAGCCTGGTTAGATCAGTTATTGAATGTGCAGCACCCGTCTTGGCAGACCTTCCGGTTTATCTGAGCAAAAGCCTAGAATTGATACAAAAGAGGGCATTTAACATTATTTTCCCTGAGCTGCCATATGATGTAGCCCTTAGCCGTTCAGGCGTGCTGCCCCTCAGTTAAAGGCGGGAAAAATCATGCCAAAAGTTAATGCAGAATTTCCGAGATAAAGGTTTTCTTTCAAACATAATACCCATTCCCCCTGACACCCACCATGGGTATTCTCTTCGCTCTGGCTCTGTTGTAAATAGCAGTGTTAAAGTAGTTGCCAGGACTGAACAGATTAACAATTTTTGTACTTATAAATATCAATAATATAGTTGCTGGTGCCCTTGTAATTCAGCTGTAGCTGCAAGAGGGGTAAATAAACTGATCAATCAATCAGAGCCAACTGAATAGAGGGTAATGTGAAGTGCTAGATTTCTATCCCATATGAACCATGTGAGCGTTAGCCCTACTGATGGAAATGGGCCCACACAAGGACAGAGAGAAAAACTCTGACCAGAGTGGGAATTGAACCCACGACCTTCGGGTTAGATCTCCGCCGCTCTACCGACTGAGCTACAAGGTCAGACGGGAGCAGGCCGTGGGAACTGAAGATGTTAAAGTCACGGCAATGAACATGTACAAGTACAAGGAAAGGTTACGTTTTATACAAACGTTGGCCGTGTAGCACTTATATTTTAAACAGAGCCAACTGAATAGAGGGTAATCTAACCCGAAGGTCGTGGGTTCAATTCCCACCCTGGTCAGAGTTTTTCTCTCTGTCCTTGTGTGGGCCCATTTCCATCAGTAGGGCTAACGCTCACATGGTTCATATGGGATAGAAATCTGGCACTTCACATTACCCTCTATTCAGTTGGCTCTGTTTAAAATATAAGTGCTACACGGCCAACGTTTGTATAAAACGTAACCTTTCCTTGTACTTGTACATGTTCATTGCCGTGACTTTAACATCTTCAGTTCCCACGGCCTGCTACTTGATCAATCAATCAGATGAGGTGCTTGCTACAAAGGCAGGAAGACTATTCTATTCGGGTATAGTTCTTGGAAACAAAGAGAATTTATAAGTGTCTGTGCGGGGAGCAAGAATGTTAAGCTTTTGAGGATGACTACGGCGGGTTACAGTTTTACAATAGCTTAACTGGTCGTTGAAGTTAATAGGAATTAGGTTATTAACTATTTTAAACATCATACATAGGCGGTCGCGCTTTCTGGCGCTGGATAGTTCAGACCAGCCAAGTTCCTTAATTAGGGCAGTAACACTGACATGACGCAAATAGTTCTTGAATACAAAGCGAGCAGCATGTCTCTGAACCATTTCAAGCTGATTGATGTTTATTTGGGTGTACGGGTCCCACACACTGGAAGCATATGATAACGTAGGTCGAACTACTGAAAGATAAGCGCGAGCTTTGACTTCTTTTGAGCAGCTGTACAAGTTACGTCTGATAAGGTTAAGAGTGCGCGTTGCCTTCTTTGTAATGACGTTCACGTGATGGTTCCATTTGAGGTCTTTAGAGAGCTGCACACCGAGATAGGGATGGGTTTCGCGCACCTCGAGTCTAGTACTATACAGGAAGTAGTCTTGGTGTATGGTAGAAACCGCCTTCTTGTTGGTGATACGCAGCACTTCAATGGATTGAAGTCAAGTTTCCATTTAGTGGGCCAGAGAGCTAGCTTATCCAGATCACGTTGAAGACAACGCGGTGACTCGTCGGATGTAAGGTGCAGATATAAGGCACAGACGTCGGCAAAAAGTCTTAATTTACCAGAGATGCCATCGGGAATGTCATTTATGAAAAGAAGGAATAACAGGGGCCCTATCACTGACCCCTGTGGAACACCCAAGGTAACGGTACAACTAGAAGACTGCTGACCATCGATCACAACAGATTGTGTTCTGTTCGCTAGGAAGTCCTTCAACCAGTGGAACACTTGGCCGTCAATCGCGTAGTGTTTGAAGCTTGATAAATAAGCGCGAGTGGGAAACAGAATCGAAGGCCTTGGAAAAATCCAAAAGGATAAGGTCAGTTTGCAACTTTTTATCCAAGGTGCGGGCCAGGTCTTTACATGTGAGGAGAAGCTGAGTCTCACAAGAGAAGCGAGCTCTAAAACCGTGCTGGAAAGGGGATAGACGATCGTAAGTATCCAAATGTTTCATTCCCTGACTTGCTACAATGTGCTCGAGCAACTTGCATGATATTCAAGTAAGGGAAATTGGCCTATAGTGGGTAGGAGATGATCGTGAGTCTCTTTTGGGTAAAGGGGCAACCAGTCACAAGGTACCTCACCTGAATCTAAGGATTCCCCGCAAGATTACGGCTGTTTCTTCAGGTGCTAGCTTAAGTCTACCAGCAGAGACTTTATCTGGTCCACAAGCCTTGATAGGTTTCAGAAGATTTAGTAGGTTAACGTTTCCGTTCACAGTCACACAGATGTTTCCAACGGCTGGTATGTCTTTCGGAGCCAAGGTGGGAAGGGTATCGTTTGGCGCATCTGTTTTAAAAACAGATTTAAAGTAGTTATTTAAGGTTTCTGCCTTTTTCCGACAGGGTTTCACTTTGAGATCGAAGAGCTGGGATACCAACACAATCTTGCTGCCTGGATTTGATGTACTTCCAAAACTTCTTTTCATCAAGTAGACCAGAGACAAAACTGTTCCTAACAGAATTTATGGCGATGGTAGTCATTTTACGCTGCTGTCAGCCCAGGCTGAGGCAGTGTTGCGTAATTTAGCCACTTTGAATAGGCGACGTTTTTTACGAGTTGAGCGCCTCAAGGCTCTGTTGAACCATGGATTCTTTAGTTTTGTTTTTAAAAGCTTCTCAGGATAATGCTTATTGACAAGAGATAAAATTGTCGCCTTAAAAATTTGCCAGTTCTCGTGAACAGATCGTAGGGGACAGTTTTGAAGAAACGACACAGAGAATGCTTTCATGTCCGGGGAAAAACCCTTTGAATTCCCCTTATTGAAGTCAAAAACTTTCCTTTGCGGTGGTGTGGCGTTACTGACGAACCGGTTGATGTGAACTACAACCTGTTCATGATCACTGAAACCTGGTATAACGCGAACGTCGTATAGTAGATCGGGTTTCGATGAAAATACCAAGTCCAAGGTGTTTGCAGATGTAGGACCGTAACGTGTGGGTTCACACACTAATTGCTCATGATGGAAATCATGAGCTATATTCTCGTGCACCAGGAGGGACACAAGACGTAACCCAGTCGATAGAAGGTAAGTTAAAATCCCCAGTTGGGATAACGGGACGATTTCCTGCAGATTGCGTGACTTTAGTCAGGGAAGCTTCCAAGGCGTCTAGTGAATCCATACCTGTGGATTCTGGGCAATAACAGGAGCCGATTAGAATGGCTTCTCTCTCCAGAAGCACTTCGTACCATGTTATTTCACAGTCCGAGTCCAAATCGGGACGAGGTATAGATACCAAGTTGTTTTTGACTGCAATCAAGACCACACCCTTGTGTGATGGGCGATACACTTGGAAGTCCTGTGGTAATACTTCACAGCTGTTAACATGGTGTGAGAGGTGAGTTTCAGTTGCAAGCAGGATGTCGATTCTTTCTTCTACTAGAAGAGAAGAAAGCTCTTCAGATTTGGATCTAGCACCTTCAATATTGCCGGATATGAGGATCTTTGGAGAGTATCCGTTTAAGGTCTCGCTGCCAATAGGACCTATGATAGAAGATCTAGACATACCCTCGAGTGAAGGTGGTTGAGGTAGGTCAGAAGCGGCTTGCAGAGGAGTCGAGGTTGCGAGTGGGATTGAGTTCCTTGAATTATTAACAGGAGACTCAAATAATGAGTCAGTATACGAAGACATCCTTGAATTATTAACAGGAGACTCAGATAATGGACCAAATAAATTGCTACACGACAGGAGCAATGTTGACAAAAACAGTGAAGACGAAAATTTCGGAAGGCCGCAAGTACAGCATATCCAGGATACATACGAGTTGCTAAGTCCATGTTATACCTCAGCAAAAGGCAGGCATGTCCACACATCGCATGAATCACACTGAACTCCCATTTGGTTCGATTTTACAGGTTTTGAGCAGAAACCACAGGGAAACTTGTAGACAGGTCCAGGATTGAGCTCGACTGTCCCACTAATAAACAGTAAAGTAAGTGCAAGACAAAATGGCGGTCTATTATGAATGATCGCTCGGCGATACGACAATGAAAGTCCTGGATAAAAGGACTCCAGGCTTGCCAGAGATTGAAAAATCCGTCTGGTTGGCACCGTTGGGCCTTTATATAAGTAACCAAGAGGACGAGGAGACCAGAGGCTCAACGACACAGCGAAGAAGAGCAAAACTGTGGGAGCAGTAAAATTAGTTGCCGCCATCTTGAACAACCGCTGACTTCCGCAAATCAATGCGTAAAAAATGATCACAAGCACTGATACCTTCATTATGTGGAATATTAGTGTATAAAGATGAGATGTCAAGTAATACTAATCATGAATTAGAGGGTAATTTGCCAATGGTAAGGATTTTATTGAGAAAATCACTAGTGTCTTTAACATAAGATGGTAGTTTGAGGACAAGAGGTTGAAGATGGTGGTCAATAAAATGGGGTATGCGTTCAGCGGGATGACTATTAGATGAAAATGGGGCGTCCTTGGTTACCGGGCTTGTGTACTTTGGGAAGGATGTAAAAACGTCCTGGTTTCACGTCAGGTTTTGTTAGGTATTGTTTTGTCTTCTCGTCAATGAGGTCGTCAGTGTACATTCTGTTTACGTACACTGTTACTCGTTTTTGTATGTCAACCGCAGTGATGTCTTCATTTAAGCGTCGGTCGTTAAGTTGTCTGTTGCATTCGTCAATGTACCAGGTTTTATCCATAATAACCGTACCGGAACCCTTGTCTGCTGGATTTATTACAATGTCTTGTCGTTGTTTAAGTTGGCGTATTGCCTGTCGTTCTGAGGTGGTAAGATTGTCGCGAATAGGTTTAGGTTTACACGTAGTGATGTCAAGTTTAACAGCTTCTAAGAATGTATCTAGGGCCTGTTCTCTGTTAGTGGGAGGTTTCCAAGTGCTTTTATTATGGAAAGTGTTGTCTCGTTTGTTCACGTTAGTGGTGTTGTTCTCGTCAAAGAAGTACTCAGTTAAGAGAACGCATGTTTTATGAGTTAAACTAGGGGTAATCGAAGCTTAGGCGAGTGCGTTCGATGTTTGTAGGACGGTACAGGTTTGGCACAGGTAGCAACTGAGGGGGGA
>NC_090892.1:24706893-24714393 GCF_036669925.1 Montipora capricornis | reverse complement strand
CAAGCAAGGAATTTTATAACAAATGTTCCGAAAGTTATAGATCTCAAATCGTCTTTCGAACAGATATTTTCCGCTAAAAATTCCTTCATATCTGCGAAGATCATAGCTTTACTTGATTTCATATCCGCAGTTCAGTATATGATTCATTTCATATATCATTTCATTCAGACCTAAGTACAATAGAAATACTTACAATTATACCTTTAAAACTAAAACATCCACAATGATGGGTCAACCCTGTGTGGATTTCTAATGTAGAGTAGATTTTAAATAAAGCATAAACTCGGGGAGTTCAGTTCGATTTTGTCTTTGCCACATCCTGTGACAAAATTCAATTTTTTTCCTTGCAAGGAAACGTTTCAATCTAGTCGTCAATGCAATGCTTGCAATGCAGGTCGAGTTTGCAGTTGTAATACGTCCCACACGCCATCTGAGTATCTCTGAGCAACCTCTGGAGAAATTATACTACCATCATAGCAAAACATGTAATGTGTTGCTCCGTTCAAACTCATCAAATAGTTGCCAAATGTTCCAAATCTCTTGTGAATTGGGGTGCCCACAAATAAACCTTGTGGTCGAAATGAGCTTTCTGGGTTATTCTGGAAAATATATTGCCCAGTGTTGGAAAGAATGAGCGAGGAACTCTGACGTGACGCTAATTTGAGACTTCCTTGGCTTAAGATATGGTCCATGTAGCCCTTTCGGTCTGCTTCTAGTCTCAATAAAAATTCCAAGTCTTTGTCGTTCCTTTTATCTCTTTTGATGCCTTGGCTAAAGGACTTTGCAAGCTCCCAAAAGTTTGTATTTTGGATTGTCAGGGGGATGTTGTAGGTTAGAGAGCCATAATGACATGCTGAGTAATCAAAGGGGAGACTGGGGCGGTGATTTCTGTCGACGGCAGTAAGGCAAGTGATGTCGTTTGTTGCTTCCGCAGGAAACGAGGTTTTTCGCAGAAGACTGCAGAATGAAAAATGACACGCAGCAAGAATGGCACCAGTTATTGTGCAACTGTTATTCCTACATTGTTGAAGCAACCAGGTAGCTTCATCGGCTGATATGGTGCGAATTAGGACTTTTGTCTTTGGTTCTGAAATTTTAGGAAGGTTTTCTACAGTAGGGAATTCTGATAGTACCGGATTGATGAAATCAGCTGAGGGAGGGGACGGTTTGGTGGGCTCAAATTCCCTAAGATTAAGGGACAGGAGATCTGCGGAGCTTGGAAAGAGAGGAAAACTTGGAATATCTTGCAATTTTGGCGCTGTTCCGTGCGAAATGGCTTCCATGCAACCAATGATTTGCCTCAAAATCACTGGCAAGCTGAGTCCATTTGCAACGGCGTGCGATATTGCTAGCGCTAGTCCAGAAGTGTACAACTTCGAACTTGGGTCAAACTTTCCTGGAATCAACACAGTTTTCCAAATAGGTCCATTGTCAGAGTCAAACTTGGTGCTGGCGAAGATGTCTTCTGTTATTGCTTCAATGTTGCTGATATCTTGGTCTAGGACTGAAAATCCAAAATTCGTTCGCCTTTCAGTGGTTTCAAAGTATTTTGCGGGATATGACGGGGATTCGGTGACTCTTGCTCGCAGCAGAGGCTGGAGGTGTGAGACCATTTCCAAGGCTCGAAGGAGGGACTCCTCTCTTATGGGCACCTTGGATTTGAGTGGAGTTAAAAGATACGAAAACGCGATTCCCGTCTTATGGTATTCATGAAACATTGACTCAAGGCCATCTAATGGTCGTCTGCTGATTAGTCGTTGCTGGTAGACGCCTTTTTCCGACTGGAAAACTCTGCTTTCAGTTCCTTGCGGCGGAGAACAGGCACTTGCGTGAAGACGTTTGAACGCTACAGCGTTCTTGCACTCTTGAAGACAAGTACGGAACATGTTGATGTAATTGACTTCTAAACGGTACCGCTGTGTATGAAGTTGCTACGCTCATAGCCTTGCACTTTTGTAATGACTTGACGCGGTTGGTTTTGGGATTGCGGAAGCTGTTTTCAGGTCATTCACGCGCGAAGCCCCAGGCGATTGACCGTGGCTGCAAACAGATGTAATTAAAAATTATGTGGATCCTACACGCAAATGGTTTCTCAACTGAGTTGACATGCCTCATTGACCACCGTAAAGTAATTTGGAAACTGACATTTCGAGCGTTAGCCTTTCAAATTTGTTTACGGTGGTCAATTTACCATGTCAACCCAGTTGATCAGAAACCCGGTTCTGTGTTTCACTTCCCCACCGACGCAGCATCAGAGTTTCTTTACAAACTAAACCCTTTTATTCATTTTCAGCCCCCGTCCACACCAATGAGTTTTGGAAAACGTCCGTTTCCGAAAAACCTCAGTTTATTGTGTGGGCTTTGTCCACACTCGGTTGGCAGCAGAGGTAGTGGTTTGTCGGTAAACAAGAATGAACAAAGTTCTGCGTGGCCGGCTACGCGGTACGCAGAAACTAGTAGATTAAAGTTAAAGTATGTAATTTATTCAAGTAACAATAAATTGCGAAATGAAAATGGCTATCTTAGAAGCTGGTTACGCGGTACACAGTGAGATAATCTCGTGAAAAGTGTAGTTAACCGGACTGTAAATTGAAAAGCGTGGTTAACACACGCAATTCTAAAAAGCTGCTCGCGTCATCTCATGATTCAAATGGGTCACCAGAAATAAACAAATACCGCTAATTTCGCTCACCTTCCTTCTAATTCCTATATATATGGAATATAAATAGACATCTCCTATTCATGCAGACTACGAAAATTCTACACAGACAGTTTAATGGTCACTTAAATGGTAACTTACCTATATCCGTTTGTGTTGGCCTGTAGCTCCACTTGCGCGTGCACTCGAATGAGCGGGTCACGGATGCGTAAATGCTGATCTTGTAACCCCCTCCTTTTTTCTGATTTTGCAATTTCACTCGTTTATATCTTTGCTTCTGCACGGTGAATTTTTTTCATTTTTTACATATTAGCTTAGATTAACTTAAAACGTTTGTCTTTCAAATTTAGAAAAATTCTGTAGGTGAAAAAAAAGATTAGAGACGCATTTCAAAAAAAGTGCTTTTTCTGAAAAACTGACCTAAAGATTTTGTTGAATTTTAAATATTCTAGGGATTATTTCTAACATTATCTGGTAACTTTGAATGGGAAGATTTCACCGTCCCGTTTTTTCAAAAAAGACAATATATCTTGATTTTACGGCTCAAAGAAATGCCTATATCGTTGCCATGGTGACGTTATTTTGGAGGAAAATGTGATGTGAGAAATCTGTGATGGGTACTTAATACCCTGGCCAAGTTCCGTCTTGATATGATTACCCTAACTGTACCTACGAATGGAATATGTTTATTTGCTTCAAAAAAGGAGAAACTATTTCGAGCCTCCCTAAGTTGTAAAAGAGCGCTTAGGCTTTATCAGTAAATGAGTGCAATTTTCTTCACACGATCTTGTGAAAAATGTAGTTAAGCGAACCGTAAAATTCACAGTCGATCACTGCTTAATTCGCGAGTCACGAGAAATGCTCTTTTGAATAAATAGTAAATAGTAAATGATACTTCAACTTGAATGTACAGCGGAGGCAGCTACGCAGAACTTTATTGAAGTGGCAGGGTATTCTGCAATTAAGCCTGAATGGACTCCTGAATTTGTTTGCATTTGTCTAAAATCTGCAATGCTCTGTAATTAAAACGAAACAGATTGCAATTTCATTTCTTTCGTTATTTTTTCGGGTGTACATAAAGGGGAATTATTTTGCTCGTACAAGCCAACGTTTATCGGCCTGAAGATTCGGTGCAGGTTACACCACGTAGGAGTCACTTTCGTACTTTTTGTAGGCTTGAATTGAGCGGATTGAAGAACAAAACCTCAAATTGTCTGATAAGTGTCGCAGACTGAAATACATTTGTGCTCGGATTGAACTTGGTCTGTTGAAATAAGTTTTATTAATTTATAGAATACAGGGCCACTTACGGTTACATGTTAGATGATACAGCGGCTCGGCGGCTCGCCAGCCAAGACTGAAGAGATTGTCTATTTGCTGCTGGATGGCCCGTCACGTGCGACTCATGTCAGATACAGTGGTAGAGTGGCTAGCATTCATTTACTGATTAAGCCTAAGCGCTGTTTCAGTGATTAGGCGTAATCACTCTTTTAAAAGTTTAGCTTTCATATGACAGTTCAGTTGATTACACTCGTGTCAAGCATATAGCACTCGTTTACTGATTAAGCCCAAGTGCTCGTTTCAGTGACCAGGCCTAAGCACTCTTTTAAAAGTTTAATTACTGTGTAGCGTTCTTCAGACATCCAATTTGACTGACTAGCCGCCGAGCCACTCAAAGATATACCTTACTCGTTCTTTAGATATCCAATTTGACTGGCTGCCGAGGCACTCAAAGATACATCTTATACTAGTCCTTTAAACATAAAATTTGACTGACGAGCCGCCGAGCCACTGCGGAATACACGTTTTCACGGTTTCTGACGTCATCTTGGTTTGGGGCAAACGCGGCTTAAATTACAGTGAATGTATGGGATTTTGGCCGAATGCAAACCTCTGTAACTCCGCTGCAAAAAGGCAGATTTAAAAAAAATGTACTAGTAGCAATAATAATAATAATAATAAACTTTATTAAATTCTCCAACAATGGCTTTTCAGAATTTCATTACAAAACATAAAAACAAGTGTTTTCAATATAAAAAGTTCCTATGTACAGAGCTAAGAAGTGTAATAAAGGATAACAATAGTATAGACATTTATCAGCGTTCGTTAAAAAGCATTTCCTTATACGATCTTATAAAGACAATCAAATCTTGGATATTTCTCGTGTCATCAGGCAAGTTGTTCCAAATTGTAGAAGCTCTATGGACGAAGCTACGCTGGGCAGTTACGGATTTGCACAAAGGAATGTTTAATTTAGATTTATTCCTTATATTACTCGATTGAACGTTTGATCGACGGATGAATTTATCACTAACATATTTAGGTGCTAAACCGTTCATACACTTGAACATCATTGTGGCATCTTTAAGCTTGACTATAGATTCGACAGGTAACCAGCCTAACTCCTTAAAATTGGTTGAATGTTGACGTACTTCCTTGATGATGTGATAATGCGTGCACCAAAGTTCTGGACCTTCTGTCATGTTCAACAAATCATATTCAGAAAATCGTGCTTCTGATTATATGCAATACTAAAAGGTGGACAAAATTTTACTGTGACTGCTACTACTAGAGTCTGAGTCACAGTGCCTAGATGGCATAGGAATACCTCTTATCCTTGCTAAGTTAATTTGTTAAACAAAGTTGCAAATACTATTATCTTCATTTCTTTGTATTGTCTATTTAGGTTTCATTATTAGTTTTCAAATAAAGTTGATTTACCCTATGAAACGAATTAGTTAATGACTGTTCCAACCCTTCAACACTTTACATACATACATACATACATACATACATATTTATTAATCCTTTGAGTGAGGGACACTATACAGGATGCTAAAAGGTCAAACGGGTCTGACGGGAGTAAATTAAAGGCTACATAAGAGCCAGACATATAAAGCTTATTAGAAAATACTTAGGCTGACTATTATCATCGTCCTAGAATACATATGTTAAGATATCATTCAATCAAGCAATACTAAACTCAACGACTAGTAACAACTATTGATTCTACGATGTTCGTGTCCACTTTTAAAAGTGCTCACACAACGCACATGGTTTTCCGTTTTCGGGGTGTCCATGTAAGTCACTCAGGGGCTCCTAAGGGGATCCCCAAAGGTTTCAATATTACAACATCTTCCCCCCCCCCCCCCCCCCCTTTGAGATGATTCAATGAGTCTCTGTGGCCTCTTAACTTGACGCCCAGAGCTGGTTGTAATACGAGTGTGTGCAATTGTTGCTGTCTGTCTCTTCGATGTCACTGGACTTGGTGCTGCCTTCTCAAGTACAGGTGCCTGTCTTGTACTCGCAGGAGAGTCATGAGATTGTGTACTCATGGGAAGAGCCCCTGTCCTTGGTGTCATGGGAGAATCATTTGGAACAGAGATGATCTGTCTTCTGTTTCTCCTGTAACAACGTCCATATTCATCTTCCAGCATGTATGATCTTGGCATTACTTCCGCTTTGCGTCATTCCTTCTCACCATTTGGACGAAACCGCACCCTGTCCCCAACTTCAAGTGGAGGCAAATCTCTACTCTGCTTGTCATAATTAGACTTGGAATTATACTGTCGATGATGAAGCGTTTTCAGAACATGATCACGATCCACTGGCTGAGGTACCAAGAGACGTCGATGAGTTGGTATCATTGTTCGTGTGCGCCGACTCATCAGCAGCTGTGCAGGTGACACACCAATATCTTTGAATGGGGTGTTGCGATACTTTAACAGTCCCTCAAATGGGTCTTTGTTCTCTGCAGCAGCTTTCTTAAAAATGCGTTGTACGGTCTGTACAGCTCTTTCAGCTGCGCCATTTGATTGAGGATACTCTGGTGAGCTGGTTGTATGGGAAAATCCCCACTCGTCAGCAAATTTCTTGAACTCATGGTTTCTGCTTAACAAATGTCTGGTGTTGCTGTACTGCGGTCCGTTGTCACTGACAACTTTCTCTGGGATTCCAAACCTGGCAAATATTTTCTTCAAGTTGTTGATAACACAAACGGCAGTGCTTTGGCGAAGCAGTTCTATTTCAAAGTACTTCGAATAGAAGTCAGTAACTTACAGGTACGTTTGGCCACCAAATTCAAACAGGTCAGTCCCAACTACTTGCCAAGGTAATCCTGGAATGTCATGAGGATGTAATGTCTCTTTCTGTTGTCGGTTGCGGAACGCATTACACACGGCACAGGAACTGACTTAGTCTTTGATTTGCGCAGTAATGGAAGGCCAGAAAACATAATCCCTCGCAAAGGAAAGGCTCTTGCTCTCTCCCATGTGCGCGCCATGAATTTCAGCTCTCAATGGTCTTGGCACTACAATTCTGTCTGATTTAAACAACATGCCATCCTCAACACTCAGCTCTTCTCTGAAATTCCAATATTCCCGGAAAAGTTCATCAACTTGTTCTTTCTCAGAGGGCCATCCTTTCAAAACGTATTCCATAACCACTCTGGATGTCTCATCAGTACTTGAACTGTCCTTGAATCTCTTCAGGGTACTACTTTCTAATCCAAGTTCCTCAACAAGATTAACTCCTATGACATCTTCGGGTTCACCGAATGGTTTAGTTTCACTTAGAGGTGCTAAGGCAGTCTGAAATGACCTGCTGTTTTCCGGGAACATAACGCACCACAAGGTCATACTTGGTAAGTTTGAGCAACATCCTCTGTAGCCTGGGAGGGGCCTCATTCAGTGGTTTCCGAAAGATTGACTCCAGCGGTTTGTGGTCTGTCTCAACAAAAACTCTGCGCCCATACACATATGTGTGAAACGTTTGCGCTCCCCATGCAATCGCGAACAGCTCTCTTTCAATATTCGCATACATCTTCTCTGAGGGAGTCAATG
>NC_090892.1:24699393-24701893 GCF_036669925.1 Montipora capricornis | reverse complement strand
CTGGTGACAAAATCTTTAGATCTCCGTTTTCAGTCTCTAGTGTGGACTGGCGAATATGATGTGAAAACGCTAATGTGGACGCAAATTTTATTGTCCGTTTTCAGGGAGCCGGAGAGTTTTGAAAACGGAGGTTTTCGGAAACGCATTAGTGTGGACAGGCCCTCAGTGAATGACTTTATGGTTGATTAATATGGAGAGCCAGCTAGGATCTCTGTCTTAGGCACAATTGGCTCTCCAAAGTTTTGTAATCGAAATCTCTTTTACAAGTGGTTGAAAATGTTTTCATTTTCCGTTGTTGCTAGCGCAAGACAAAGAAGGGAGATGTTTTGCGGGTAATGTTATGTTATATGGGGCTGAACATATACACGCGATCCATCGAATACATTAAGCTTCGAAAGACCTTGAGGCAATATGGGTTCACATCAAATTCCCCTCTATGCATCCCGTAATTTACAGATCGAAACTTGAATGTTCAAACTTTTTTGATGATATCTACAGAGTTTTTGAGATGGCATGCATATAGCTTGACACAATCATTATGCTCGGTGATTTGAACTGTGAGATTTTCTTGGAATGGAGAACAAAAATGATACCGAAATTCAACCAAAATGAAAAAAGCTATTGAATTTATTGATATGCAAAGCACAGTGGATAGAGCTAGTTTTGAAGCAGTGACAACGAAGCCAGACATGATCGATCGTAAAGGTGTTTTTTTTGGCCACCGCCAAGGGTGATTAACATAAGGAACTTTAAAAAGTTCCAGGAAAATCAATTTCAGGCTGGTATTTCGACCGCACAATTTCACAATTTCGCACAATTTACACCGCGCACCGGTGGCTCAGTTGGTTGAGCACCGGGCTGTCACGCGGGAGGTTGTGAGTTCAACTCCGGCCGGACCAACACTCGGGGTCTCCAAATAACTGAGGAGAAAGTGCTGCCTTTGTAATTACATCTGCAAATGGTTAGACTCTCTAATCTTCTCGGATAAGGACGATAAGCCGGAGGTCCCGTCTCACCACAACCCTTCAACGTTCATAATCCTGTGGGACGTAAAAGAACCCGCACACTTGTCGCAAAGAGTAGGGCATGTAGTTCCCGGTGTTGTGGTCTGTCTTCTGTGGTCTATCATGGTTGGGAGGGTAAATGCTCGGAGATATTAGCTACACCAAGCTACTCTAAAAATCCGAGGGTAAATAAAGATGTATGGTATGGTGTGATATATGACGAAGCGTTAGTATAGTCGTAGCTCCTCTGGGCGTGGAATGTGCTATTTAAAGATCTCTGCGAATTACATGCTTTGTAAAGTGCGTTAAGATCAGAAGGAAATCATCCCCTTGTCTCTTTTACGAGCCTAGGAAGGCCCATCAGGTCGGCGCTTATCTCCGGTTTCCGTAGCATGAAGCGACTAGGAGTATTTATACTCCTCCCTGGATAGGATGCTAGTCCATCGCAGGGTTACCCCCAGCATTACGCCGGTACCCATTTATACACCTGGGTGGAGAGAGGCACCGTGAGAGTAAAGTATCTTGCCCAAGAACACAACACAATGTCCCCAGCCAGGCCTTGAACCCGGACCACTCGATCCGGAGTCGAGCGCACTAACCATGAGGCCACCGCGCCTCCCAAAAATCCCCTTGGATAAACAACAATATGAAACGAAAGATGAATCTCAGTTAGGTTGAAATGTAATGAAGCAATCATATCTATCCTCAACAAAGGGAAGACAACGCGCGGCAATGAGGCAAGGTGAGACTTCTACTCGTACAAGTGTGAAGTTTCGCGCGAACAAATTTGTGCAAAATTCTTGTTGAAAGGGGGAATGTGCGTATCAAGACGTCAAATCCACAAATATTACATTCTTGCCCAAAGTAATTTCAAAAGTATTTCGGACAAGGACGTAATTTTGTCCTTCCAACAAAACCCCGAAATTCATACAAACCAATTTTTTGTCACAAAGGGGAAACATGTTGAAAGACATCACACGAACAAAAGCTCTATTTACATTCCATATTTTTAAATGATTTCATACAAGACGATAAAGCTTCTACGATGAAATCAGTTAAAATACAATGTCATGTGCATTAAAAATCGATAAAAAGATGTGGAGGTGATGACAGATTCTCGAAAAACGTGAGTAATGTTTTTGCAGTTCCACCATAAGAAAGCAGAGATTTTGTTTTAAAAAGTAGGCTTTGGTATTTTTAAGTAAATTGAAAAGACAAAAAAAAAATCTCAGTGTGCTCGATAACTCCTTGAGAAAGAGATTTTGTCTAAAAAAATAATTTCAGCTATTGTATAATTCAAGGAAAAATGTCCGATAAATATGGGTATGGTCCAGGGCTTGTCACAAAAGGCAACTGCTTTTCACATCATGATCTTTTAGTTGAAGAGATTATATTTGGTGTTCGTAGGAGAGCAGTTTACAGTTCACATCGTGAATCTCCATCTTGCTCTAGTTTTCTTCCTCTATTCTCATTCGTTACCATCCTCCAGGAATTTA
>NC_090892.1:24681893-24694393 GCF_036669925.1 Montipora capricornis | reverse complement strand
AGTTTTCTGGACCCGGTTGTTCGAAAGCCGAATAGCTTAATCCCGGATTAGTGTAAACTTTTGTTTCAAGTTTTCAATTTTTTGGTGAAAGTTTCTTTTGCATATTTTTGTTTTTCAAGATTGACTTCTTCCAATGTAATTTAGTTCTTCGGAATATCAGCGTTGAACAGCATTTGGCAATAGAGAAATAAACTCCTTGGTTAATTTTTGATCTGGGATTAGTGTTAATCAGCTTTTAAACAACCTGGCCCAGAACGCAAATTAGAAACAAAAACTCACTAACAATAGAACCAAATGCAAATTTAATTTAATTCAATAACAAAGAACGATTTGCACGAGATGCACGAGATGCACGAGTGATTGGCATGGAAACGCCTTTACGCTATCGTTTATTGGTTATACTTCCACATGTGAAATAGCTGTACGCCATTCTGATTGGCTGTAAAAGCCTTTTCCACATGTGAAATTTGTACAAATGAGCTTTAAGGAATAAAATTCTCATGTTATGTGTAATAAAAATGTATATATTTAAAGTGCGGGTAATGGACGAAAGAGAAAAGTCGGTGATAGTCGCACTCACATGGGCAATTTAAGCAATTGTCTCTGAGTTATAGACACCAGAAAAATTCAGGTGGCTTCCAAGGGGTTCGAACCCGTGACCTCTGCGATGCAGGTGCAATGCCTTACCAACTGAGTTATGATGCCAGTCAGTTGGGAGCAGGTTAATAGGCCATTTCCGAGTTCTGGCCTGCCTCATCTTCAAAGCGAGTCTAAGTGCGAAGTTTTTGTGAGGGTAATCAGTTCTACCACAAACCCATAAGGGTTGAAACGTGCAACGCGCGTTCACAGCTTCCGAATATTCAGTGCGAACTAATTGGTTGAATGTTTCAGTGCTAAGTACCATATTTGGAAACCCGTCGCTCTTGTTGTTCCAAATATGGTACTTAGCAAATTGAATATTCGGAAGCTTGTTTCCCAGCACACAAGGGGCCGTTACACGTTTCAACCCTAATGGGTTTCTGGTTCTACTTTACATATGAATAAAAACTAATTTTCATAACAAAAACTTCGCACTTAGACTCGTTTGAAGATGAGGCAGGCCAGAACTCGGAAATGGCCTATTGACCATATTCGTATTCTCAGTATTGGACTAGAACTAACTTGCAATGGAGGCCAATGTGGAAAAGTCTTTTAAAATGCAAATACTCTTTGATATAGTGCCCCGTATTAGCCTCCATGGCAAGCTAGTTCCAGTCCAATACTGAGAATACGATAATTTATGGTCTATTTGTTGGGCTCATGTGAACAAATACTCCAGAATCGCAGAGGTCATGAGGCAACTATATGACGCGTCACATATTGAAACTGTGACATTTATTTTCCATCATATTAATAAACCAAACTTGGGTTGATACCTTAGTCTAAAAAGGAGTTTTCGGCACAAATCGCAGGGTCGCTTTGTATATGAATGCTATTTAAACTTGGCTCCTTTAGTAGGCTCCTTTTATCCTTCTGTCATTTCACGCAACGCAAAATACTATGATATTTTTCTGAGGCTTATTTTCCTCCCATGTTCCATGTACACATGTTCGTTTTGTGTCATTTAACCTTAATACATTAATCGTGTCCCCTATTCACCTGAGGCGGCCAAGTATATCCTTGTGAAGCTTTTCTTTCTGAGCAAGGAATTGTAAAACTATAGCCACCATCTTTTGAGAATCCGCTGGCCGTCGATCGCCTGAAAAAAAAGAGTTAAAATTCCAGTTGATTCTTATTGGTTTGTACAGACATAGTTTACAACAGTCAAATTGGCGTCACAAACTAAGAAGAAAAGTAAGAAAATACATTATTCACTGAGAATCAGGAAATTTGGAACCTTGTCTCAAATCTTCGAACAGCTGAACAGCATTCTTATACCTAGCAAAAGATAAAAGGGTATATATAAAAATTTCAATGGCACACTGCAGGACTCTCAACCATTTTCGCACCAAAATGTAAATTTTAAAATAACAAAACCAAAAGACCTGCAAATTGACGAAATATATCTTTTTCTTACTTCCAAATAAATCTAAATACCTTCGTGCACAACCGGAAAGTGCGTGTGCACGAGCTTGTAAAAAATTTAAAGGAAGCCTTTTTCGAATGATCCGCTTGTTCCAAATGCTTTTGAAGCAAGATAATAACGGTAAGTTCGTGACACTTGGGAGATCTGATATTAGAGCGAAGCGGTAGAAACAGAGGAAATTTCTAACGTGGCCTAGCAAAGAGGGCGCATTTTTTGTACGCCGAGGGTTATCCAGAAGTTCTTCGAAGTTCAAACCCGGCCTGTTCTGGAAAGCAACGTGTTTTTTAAATAAATACGATACTAACTACTTATCAAACGAGAGCGAGGTCTTTGCGGGAAAACTCCTAAACAGATGCCTTTCAAGGTCGAAGTTTGAGGTTTTCCTGAAGGACCTGACGTTTGAAGTCAAGAAGTTGTTTGTTATTTGGCTTTATAATTGATTCAAGGGGAAGAGATCACTTCACATTCGGTAGGCGAGCTGCTATCAGTTCAATCATCGTTTCAAACCGCAAAAGTGAAGGGATACATTGTCAAAAAATATCCTTATTTTTGTGACAAATGGCATGATAAATTTCGCCGACATTCTCAGGAATCAAGGAACAAACGCCAAACGCCATTGAGTCCAGAACTTTACCGATGGAATTACGTTTAGTTTTGTCGATAGACTAATCATAACTCGTAATCGGTCCGTAAGTAAATAATGCGCTACCCTTCAGCCAATTAGGGCGCTCGTTATACCAGCCTTTCATGCCTTTCAGGCGGGTCTGAATGAGTTCTTAGCCCTGCCAAACAACCTGTGCTAGAGTTACGTACATCTCATCCAGTTTAGATTTGACTTGTAACGCAGTTGTGGATGGACTCTTTTGTAGCTCGACCACTTTACTCTGCAGAGTCGATGCTGAATTTCGTAATGTTAGAACATCGTTCTGAAAACAAATTTACACCAAAGTTTTCGTGATACATAGGTGTAAAAAATTAGTCAATTACTTAAAAAGAAAAAAAAGATGAAAATATAGCCTGTAAACAGGTTTTCCATTGGCGCGCCTTCAAGAGGAATTCGGGATTACTATCTTTTGACAACACATTGAACCGAACAAGTCCGATCTTACCCCCAAAAGAAGGACCGTTCCACAGGCTACTGGAAACAGGACTTCAGTACTTCATTGTACTAAACAAAAACAACTAATATGCCAGAACAAAGTTTTTCAACTGATAACGATGACATTAATTATAAAGTCGAAAAGAGAATTACTTTGTTTAGAAAGAATAACGTTTTCAGTGAGAAAAGCTCCTTACTCAAAGAATAAACTTCCTTTGTATTATTTTGCTCAGCGCTGGGATTAATTCTCCATTAATAACGTTACTTCTTTAATCAAGAAGAGACTTTCTTTAAAGAATGGAGGCCTTCCAGCGGCAAACAGCAAACCGCCAAGAATAAACTTCCTTAGTCAAAAGAAAAAACTACTCTTCAAAGAAATAATCAATGATATTTACCAAAGACTCACCCCTCACGTGAAAGTTGTTTTCAGGGAGGTCCTGCATGCGATCGAATTGGAATTTAGAAATGTTGGTTTTTGAGGAGAGGGAAAACCTAAGAACCCGGAGAAAAACCTCTCGGAGCAGAATACAGAACCAACAACAAACTTAACTCACATATGGCCACGAGTCCGGAATCAAACCCCGAACACATTGGTGGGAGGCGAGTGACATCACCACTACGCCATCCCTGCTCCATACTCTTATTTTGTCATGTATGATATCTGAATTAGTATGGGTAAACAAATGGCAACGAGTGAAAATTGGGAATAATTTCAAGCGCGTTTTGTCTAAAGTCAAATAATTTCCCTCGCCTAAAGGGTCGGGAAATGATTTGATTTTGGACAAAAAGCAAGTGAAATTATTCCCTAATTTCACGAGTATACCGTTTGATTAGCTATTAATATCATGGGTTTACAAACTACGTTCATAAGATGCGGGTTTCTTCAAACCTGGACGCCATTTTGGCACTGCTGGAAACGTTGCCAAGGCAACATTGTAATTTCACAAGTGAATTTATAAATTACTGCTGAAATTACCCGCCAAAATTAAGGAGTAATTTGTCACCCATTTTATTACATGTATAAATAAAGTATAAACTTATTCAATAGGAGATAACCTTCTTCAGTCAAAGAACCTCTCGAGTTATTAGGAGACGCAGAAGTGGACTGTCTCGGTGTCAGTGACGTATTAACCTCTCTATTAGAGAGTTTAAGATTTACGACACGGTCCTCAACGAGACCGCCACAAAACAAGAATATATAACAATTATTCCTTGGATATGAAGTGATAAAATAACCAACGAGCGCGTAGCGCGAGTTGGTTATGATCACTTCATATCCAACAAGGGCGAATGGAATAATTGTTTTAGTAAATTCTCAAACCGGGTTTTGCCGCCGATTTTTATTTCCACAATTTTACAAAGCGTCCGGAAAGAGCATCTTGGCGCACTATTTTCCATATGACGTAAAACTTTGACTATTGGCTCATGGTCGGAGTTTTTTAGCCAATCAAAAAGCTAGAAATGCAATAGTCGGAGCTGAAAATTTACTAATATTTGGTTAAAAGAGGAAAATAATAGTACTTCACGTGCGGCACGCATTTAAGCACTCTCTATGACAACGACGTGAAATCTCCAAATTTGAGGTTTAACGAAAACGCGAGCGTACAAATGCAAAACTTTCATTTAGTAGTTTATCATATCCATAATACATCTTGCTTATCCCCCAAAATCTTGAAGATGTCCCACGAAGTCGAAAACAATGATTATGCACAAGGTGAATTATTGGATTTAAGAAAGTAGAGAATTATATATTTTCACTCTGAAACCGCTCGTACCAGTTTATTCGTAGGATGTTTCGCCCACATTATACGACGTGAACGAGATGAAATAATCGCGAAAGACTTACAACAGAGCAGAGTTATACTTTGAGATGACGTTTTCGCCGACGTCGCGGTCGTAAATCTTAACAGGGAGCTTACGCAAGAACGACGACGACGGTTACGAGAACGCCACAAAACAATGGCCGAGTTTTCACCAGCGGTTTTTAAGGTCCCTTGGCGAGTGACAACCTGAAATCGCGTGAAAACAGTTGCTTTTCCAACTCGCTTAAAGTTAAGCGAAGTTGATACACACTTCCATTCCGAACGACTTGGGGTTATAACGAAATTATTTCAGTAACGGGAAATAATATTTTTAGACGACGTTCTCGTTTGCGGCGTCTTCGTCCTTGCGCAAAAGCTCTCTTAAGTCCCTATTAGCGAGTTTTAGGAAAGACGACGGCTACAGCAAAGGCAACGCCACAAAGCAATAATATGATTGGTTAAAAGAGGGAAACATGACCGTGCTGCACGTGAGTCATGCATTTTAGTACATTTCTTTGCCGTGCTCCACAAAACAACAACGTGAAATCACGAGATTTTAGGTTTTGACAACAACGTGAGCATACAACAATGAACTATTCATTTTCTATTTTTACTTTAAAACAGTTCGTGCCCATCCAGTTACAGGATAGCTTGCCTGTACTGTACAAGGTGAACCGCAAGACGGAATCACCGCCAAATACTTGCGATAGCCGCGCTAAGTTATATTTAGGAGTGACGTTTTCGTTGGCGTTGCCTTTGTTAACTCCCTCTTTTCAACATTTCGTAGTCAATATCGCAAAGCGTCAGTTTGAAATATTCACATGAAGACTTCACAAAAAGCAGTTCATAAAGCAGTTCATAACTAGCTTTCGTAAAACATGAACTTCATGGCAGGAGTTGATACATACATTTTGAAAAGTCTCCACCTTTTTCTGTGCTCTTTTCCATGCGCGAAGTACTTTGTCATCTACAAAAATAGAGAAATTCTAAAGTTATCGAAAGCATGGATCGAGTTGTAAACTCCACAAAAGAAAACGCCGCCAATCAATAACAGAGCAAATTAAAATTTATCCATCTAGACAACAGGCTTGACATTTTCGAGAATTCAAACATTGCATGAAGACAGGGTGTCGCGAGAACAAAGACCCCTAAAACCCTAAGCCTAAAACTCAGACCTAGGCCTGGCTTTTAGGCTTAGTGTCTTAGCGGTCTTTGTTTTCGAGACACCCCATGAAGACATATTTCAAGCATCACAATGAATTGTTCTTCGTATTGTTATCACTCACTTTTCATGAGGCTGACGTTTTCTCCGTAGCATTCTAAATCTAGTTTTAAACTGAAAATAACACAGTATAAAGCAAAATTAGTTTACTTTTCTTTCACTCACATCTCCTACGACTCGGCACCAAGAAACAGGAACATCGCACAATAGCCGGTCTGGATGGATTCGGAGAGTTTGACTTTGATCAAATTCAAGTTAAAGCAAACTTAAGATAGAGCCCCAAGTAACAACCCTCTTTCTCATCTTTAAGCAAAAAAGGGTGTTTACTTGAACTCGTACAGTGAGTGGAGTTTACGAGGATAACATTAAAGTACGTTATTCTCATCGGTTGAAGCAAACTACATATCGATCAAAACAAATTCAATTTAATTAACTCATTCCATGTTTCACACCGAATTTGTGTCCTAGTAAGCAAGATTACGGGATATGAAACTGTAGAATACTGTGCAAAGGAAGTAAAAGAAGGCTGATAAAGGCCAAGGACCTCCAACAGCTCCTCTTCTAATTTGGTTTGTTATATCCCTGCCCCGCGGAAGAGGGATGCATTTTTGTTTCACCTATTCTTCAGTCATCGAAGCCTTCGGTTAATGGAACTTATTCTTATTTACTTTCACGTGATGTATATAAAAAGGGAGCTTAACGCAAGGACGACGCCAACGACTACGGGAACGCCGCAAAACAATGGGCTTAAGGGCTCTGCACGCCCTACACGTGCGTATGGCATTTTGGCACATTTCTTTGCTGCCCTCGTCCTGACAAAGACGTGAATTGACTAAATTTGAGGTTGTGTACCCGACGATACATTTTTAATTCTCTTCCCAAACAACTACACCGTTCATACCAATTTTATTCCTGCAATTTTGATACATACTTTCCATGGGAAATGACTTGGAGAAACTGCGAAATTACTACAAAAACGGGAAATAATCTTTTTTGGCAACTTTCTCGAAGCCGTCGTCGTCTTCGTCGTCCTCAGTTGCGTTGCTCTCTAATAAGTTGCTAAGGAAAGGAGGGCCTGCTTAGAGCGAGTTTCGATCGAGTGTCGTAAAACCAAAACCAATGTAATTACTTTGGCCAATCAAAAAGGACAGAGACAATCCGGTAAACCAATCAAAACTAGAAGTAATTACCTGTAGCCGACACAAAGCGCGGGAAAATGTGCACGCGCGAGTCACGGTTGGTTTTGGTTTCACTTCTGATTGGTGAAAAAGTGGCGCGAGAACTTTGAACCAATCACTGAGTGAAGAAATCATAAACCAAAGCAATTTGCTAATTACTTTCGACACTCAATTGAAAACTGCTCTAGGAATCACAAATGTACAACACACCCTAAACGATAAACTGCAAATTCAATGTGTCTGTTACCTGGAACTGAAAAAATCTACTTTTGCAACAAGTTTGTTGAGTTCTGTCATCAGATCATTCATTAACTGTCCAAGTTTTGAATTCAAATGAAGCAATGAAATCCTGTAATTTCAAATCACAAGGAAGGCGTTATACTATTTTTAACAAAGCCTTATAACAGCCCTGTGGTTTCTGGAAGTCTCCCAGCCAAATATATCTCTTATGTTGGTGCTATTCATTTTAAGTTCTTCTTTTAAATATTCTTTAACATGATGGGTATACCTAGTTATTTATTTGTCTTTGTAATTATTTATGAGGTAAAATTTGAAATACATAAACCTCTATTGGAGCAATTAAGGCTGAATAGTCCATTTCCGAGTTCATGTCTGCCTTTTATTCAAAGGGAGTCTAAATGTGAAAATTAGGGCGCTTTCCATTTGACAGAACTGACCAGCCAGACCGGGCATTTGGAAGGACTTACTCTACAACGCCTCGAATAAACACACTTCGAGGATGTTATATACTCCTCCAGAAGAATGCGAGAAATTATCATGCAGGTGTTCCTTCAAATTGTTGCATTTTCTTTGAAAACTCATGGATATGGCCGGCCAGTCCTGACAAAAGGAAAGCGTCCTTTTGTTGCAAAATGAATTCCCATTTTTTTAGGAATTCCAAACTTTTCCCACATATGCCTATAAACCAAGACTCGAGAAGCTTGGAATTCTTGGGAATTTGTAGGAATTAAAATCTCAATGGGCTTGGAACTCCTAGGAATTCCAAATCGTGTCATTAGCCAGACTGATTCTGTAAGTCCACTGAAATTTTAAGCCATGGTAATAGGACTGAGTGGAGTCCAATTCGATTTGTGATCATACGAGTGGTAACAAAATCGGACGACAGCGCAGCGGGAGTTCAATTTGTTTATCACGAGTATGATTACAGACTAAATTGGACGACAGGAAGTCCTCTTACCGAATAATCATAAAAAATTACAATTTCCGAGAGAAGAAGAAGAGCCAAGTTATGAAAGAAAGGGAAAATTTGCATTAAAGACTGACAAAGGAGGCGTAAATTGTTTAATGTTGCTCTGAAAGGAAGAAAGCCCCAGTTTAGGAGTTTGTACACTGTTTCTCTGGTGGGACTGAAATCAAGGTCGTGATTGGTTGATCTAAACTACAACTCTGAATGTGATTGCCTTATTGAACTGTCCGATAACAACTGGGCAAGTGAATTTGTGGAAAATAGGAGTTATTTAAAGTGCTCCTGTGATCAAAAAAACCACTTCCTTTTTTCCTTCAGATTTTGAAAGTGTGTTTGCTTAACACCTGACTGGCAAAAGTTTCAGCTTTGATTTTTATCCAAAGGCCGTTTACTTTGAGTGTAAATTTTGGATTTTACGGTCCGCCATTACTCACGTTCAAAACTGAACGATTGGACCTCAGACGGTTGGATCCAGGGAAAAGTGACGTCAGAGGCTCACTAGCTTAAAATTTCAGCGTATGAACGCAGCTTATTATATATGCAAAGCGTGAGTTTAGAAGTCTGAAAGCCCAAAACCCCCGTGCTGCATATTAATTCGGCGGCGTACACACGTATTGCATTCTTAAACTAGCGAGCCTTTGACGTCATTTTCTCCTCGATCCAGCTCTCTCAAGAACATAATGTTAGTAATGGCGGACCATTAAATAGGAAAATTACAGTTAAAATAAAGAGGTGAAATCAAGGCTTAAAACGTGGGTCACTTAGTGTTTTGTTAAGATAGTTTTGAAATCCAGAGAAAAATATGACTTGATTTTTTGGTCACAGGGGCACTTTAAACGAATCACAATCGCGGAAATTGTAATTTTTATGATTAGGTGAGAATACCCTGGGCACACTTGGCAGTCTGGCACATAGTACGACTAGTGCCTGATCTCAGATGAATGATTGTGTTGGAGCTCTACCTGTCGTAAGCCCTAAAGAAAGATAGCATGCAGCAATTGAATTTTATGCAGCAATGCAGCAATTGAATTTTATTGTGGTTAATATGACCCTCATTTTGCCCACCCTCAATGAAGGTGAATTTTTCTGGATCAAGGCACATACATAACATAGTAACAATGAGGAACACTTTTAAGGAATATAAAGAGCTGCCAGAAGAGCGCTTTATTACAAATAGCCACAAAGGCAGTTGTGACCATTACACCATTATAGATTCAGCTTGGAACTATCACAGATGTGACACTAGTTTCAGCAACAAAATTGCAGAGGTTGATAATTTGTACTTACTGAGCAGCCCTAAAACCCTCAATTAACAAATGATTAATCCTTCTTTGTTCCCTGCAAAAATTCACTCCAACGGCAAACGCCTTCTTCAGTTCCTGAAAATAAGTTATTTTCACACAAGAGTCGTCTTGCAGTACAATGGAATCATTCTTGTTATTTACACTAACAGAAGCAAATGTGCGCATGAAGACTGACAACTTACATTTCAAATATTTTAAACAGTATTAAAGTGTACTGTGAGCGTGGACAGAGTGAAGAGTTCACATAAATGTTGAGCTGGAATTCCTAATAGCACATTCTTCATTTCCAAACTTTGTCGAGTTAGAATTTGTTTATTGTTTTCTAATAAATCTTCCAAGAGATTTGAAGAACTGAATTTGTGCACTGCATAAACTGCACATTCAGCGCAGGTACTCTATGCACAATTCTGGCTAAAAAAAAATTCACATTTTACTAACAAAGTATGTCCTCAGTAATTGAGGACTATACTCAATATTCTTCCTATCTTAACATAACAGGCAACCTTAATTACTAAAACAGAGCTGATTTCCAAAATGGCATTCACTGATTAGTTCCTTAAGCACCTATTATTGAATTACCTGGTAGGTCATCAAAATGTTAGGCTCAGTGACTGAAACATGAAAAGTAATATAAGTAGGAAGATGATAGGATAACCCATAACAAGACCAACATGAATGAATGGCACCAGCCTTCAGATGTCACCAATAAGATTGTTCACCGTGACTAAATGTTGCTATATGTGTAAGAGTTTGGGCCTCAATAACTTGCAGCAAACTCAGCTTAATTGAAATAGAGAAGTGTGGAAACAGTGACTGAGAAACCCAGAAGGTTAAGGTTTTTTATCTTAATTCTGCTATCCTGCTTTAACTGACGAATTAAGGACAGGGGTGTGGCTCACAGCAAGAAGTAGTGAGCCAAGATGAGTGTCATTTGAGATGTAAAGATGACAAAACTGCATCGTACCCATTCCATGCACCGTTTCTGGCAATGCAAAGATTGGAGGGGATGACATGGGACTGTTGCCCGTAGACATAAGGAACAGAGGAATGTCTTCTTCAACCTTAAAAAATGAAAATAGGAAACAAGTAAGAATTAAGCCAAGTTAACAGATTAGCATCTACAATAGTCTTCTACCACGTTAATACATGAAAATAGGAAACAAGTAAGTATTAACCCCAGCTAACAAACTAGCATCCAAAATAGATTGTGAAACAAACTTACATCCATTGTGGCAATGGATGAATCTGGCATAATTGGGACAACACAACAGCTAAAAATGATCCATATTGTTCTTTTAGGCTGAAATAATCACGTTATTGTACATTCTGATTTTATGAGTAATTTTATGGTATTGCATTAAACCCTTTCATCCTGAACCAGTACCCCTAGACAAGTAAAATCATCTGGCAATCGACAGAGTACGGTAGTAATCTAAGTGTCACTCTTAGGAGGGAAATGCTTAAAGAGGTCAAAGTTTTGTACGTGGACAAGGAAGTTGTTAACTCTTTCACTCCTGAAACGGCACCCATTGACAGGTACAGTACTGTAAAATTGTCTGGCATTAGACTGAGTAAAATCTGTAAGTGTGACCCTTAGACGACTGGGCCAGGTCTAAAGTAAGCTGAGTGTTTAATGCCCAGCTTCTCTTGGTTACATGTTGTCTAATGAAAAGACAACGACAGATGCCTTAACAAAGGAACAATTACTATGATTAACTCCAACCACATGGTTTGAAGCACAGGTTGTTCCATCTTAATCCTGTTGTTCTTGCTTCTCCACAAGGAGATTGACAGTTCAAATATGCATTTAAAATTGACAGGTCTCTTCTGTGGCTGCGTTAAATGCCCCACATGAGAGATAACGTTCTTGCACGAGGGAAAAAGATTTTAAAACTGCACATTGTATTGAAAATGTGGCTAACCACATCATTACTTCAGTGACATATTTACAGCTATTACCTTTCAATTGTAGAATTAACGCTTACCTGATTATTTGTAGCACAGATGTCCATGACAAGAGCTGTTAATTCAAGAGGTTGTCCTGAGACTGCCACTAATTCCTGCTCTTCTTCAGTCACTCCAGTTGCATCAGACAATTTCACTTTTAGGTCCTCAACACTGTGATGAAATATATGACAAACTTACTGTTCACTTAAAATATACTGCCAAAAATCATAAGAGATTTTACTATTACTCCACAGGCAGCCCAAGCTCGGTATGTGACTCTTCTTTGTTCCTATGCAACAGACGATTTATAGAGAAGATTAACTTTGAGCTTTTAAATGCTTTAAGTACTGGTAAGCTGTAAATGTAGAAATAAACTTCACTTGCCTCTATGTACGATTGTCCTCGGCTTTTCTGTGCAATCAGAGCGCAAAGTGTGTCTGTTTTGGACGGGTTTGTGGCTTACAAATTTTGACGATGTCATTGGTTGTCATTTCCCCTCATAAAGCGAAGCAAAGCTGGTGACTCACAGCAATTTCGTCCCACAACACAAAGCAACGGATCAAATCGCCAGAAAAACACCATAGCCTTAAGGGAAGATAAATTTCCTATCACATCAACTCCACGGAACTGCACCGCCATTTTTGGCGGATAAATTCCAAATAATGTTCCGCTTTCT
>NC_090892.1:24654393-24676893 GCF_036669925.1 Montipora capricornis | reverse complement strand
TTCATCAGCTTCCTCGAGCTCCGGTAACTTGGTTGTCAACTTCCTCTTCAAAAACAGTTGCGCTGGGCTGACTCCAGTGGTAGTGTGGTTGGTCGACCGGTAAGCAACGAAGAACTTGTTGCGCTCAGCACGCCAGTTCTTTTCTTCAGCTTGGAAAACTCGCATAGCCTTAAAAAGAGATCAATTTTTCGCTCAACCTCCCCATTGGCCCGTAGCCACAATGGCGCACTGTGGTGGTGGACAATGCCCATTTCTTCTAAGTATTTCTTCATCTCCGCAGACACGACATTAGGGCTGTTGCCACTTTTCAGATCAACCGGTATCCCATACTGAGCAAAATGATTGTCTAGACACTTGATTATTGTGGCACTTGTTGTAGAATGAATGACATCTACTTCCATCCATCTACAGAAATAATCTACACTAACAATTAATTAATATTCTCCTCCAGGCAAAAGGACCAAGCAAATCAGGACTACTGATTCGGGTAGTCTTTTGGGTCAAATTGATGGGGTCAGGACATGTTTGGTAACCATTTGACATCCAAAGCGTTCTCTACAACACCGCTCAGCTTGCTGGTCTATTTCAGGCCACCAGACTTAAGATCGTAAACACTCCTTGGTTTTAACAATCCCATGATGGCCTTTGAGGTACATTAAGGACTCTCTGATGGAGAGTTCTTGGGATGACAATTATTGCTTCCTGCAGCACGACTTGACAAAAGTCATCTCATTTCGCATCATCAGAAATGCTTTAGGTGCCGCACTCCAGTCATCCTTCCACAGACATTCCGGAAAACCTTCAGCTCTTCGTCTGTGAAACAAGCTTCCTCATTTTCCCTATCGGTACCGCTTGAAGCGTTACGTTGAGTAAGTACTCCTCATCCTGGACATACCCTTGCAATGCGGGTATCTTAGTAAGCCGAGATAGCGCATCAGCAATGTTCTCTCTGGAGGGAACTCAACACACGTTGTACTTGCAAGGCTGTAACTGCAACACCCAATGCTCAATTCTGGCCAATGGTTTTGATCTTAGGCCATAGATGGTTTTGAGTGCTTAATGGACAGCTTAACTTGGTACAAAAGGTGGCAAGTAAGGAAAAGATTAGCTATAAACCTTGAATGTAGTAATTCGATGCTTTGTAGACCAACTATCTCGATACAGTGGTTGACCTGGAAAACTCCACAGTATGGGGAATTTGACAAAGCAGGTAAAAGCACTTTAAACCGGGATAGATGCCAAAGTCATCATAGGAAAATGATTCCCAATGCTCATAAAAGGAGTCAAACATTATTGATCTTCAGATTACTACAATTTTGGGATGAGCTCAACGATAAGCTATCCCTGTCACTTACCTGCATAGAGTATTTGGTGTTGGCAGGACAGATGAAAACTGTACCTCTCCTAAGGGAAATACAAAGGCTGTTTCAAGGTTTGGTTTAAGTTTCAATTCTCTCCTGGTTTAACCCATTGACTGGGCCCAGTTGTTCAAAAGCCGATTAACACTAATCCCAGATTAAAAATTAACCAAGGAGTCTACTCCCACATGCGGTTCAACGCTGATATTCGGCAAAACTTTACATTAGAAGAAGTCAATCTTGAAAAACAAAAATAAGCAAAGGAAACTTTCACCGAAAAGTTAAAACTTGAAACAAAAGTTTACGCTAATCCTGGATTAAGTTAATCGGCTTTCGAACAACCGGGCCCAGAGTATTTTACTAGTCAATGGGTGCGGTTCAGGAGTCAACGGGCTAACAACCTCTACATCCATCCACAACAATCTGTTCATTAACCCACTGACTCTTGGGAAAGAGACTTATAGATTTAATAAATATAATATTAGATCTGGCTATGAAAAGTCTTTCTGCCCTTACATTAGAACCAAGAAAACGAGTGATCCTGTTACCTCTACATTCTTAGTTTTTTTTTGTATATTATAGTATTGTAATTGTTAATTTTACCACTTGACAATTCAGTTGTATTTTACTGCAAAAAGTGGAATAAACGATATTTGTTTATTTATTTATTTATTTATTTATTTATTTATTTTACTCTTTCCAATCCCAAATGATTCTACTCATCAATGCGCGGTGGTTCAGGAGTTAACTTTTATTACACTGTAAAATGAGATAGTAAAGAGACCAGGTGAAAAATAATTATTATTGCAAACCACAAACAAATTTACATGTGTTGAATTACATCTCAGGGACCCAGTGGGATGATCCTGGGAGCAAATTTATCTCCAGCACACCATGTTTCTGTCCCCTAGTTTCCATTGTCTTAAGTTTCACCTCTAAATTATCACTAATTTTCTGTTTACTTCTGGATCATCAATTGATGCAAGTTTATTTCAATCATTTCAGAGTTTAATTTCTGTATTTTGACGTCATTTATTTGTGTTCTTTGTTTTATTCAGTTTCCACTATAAGTGGCTTGCAAACGATCTCTAAAGACGCTGATATAGCACCTGTAACATTATGGCAAAATGTACAAATGCTGGATGATCCACTGACAAAAGAAGCTGTAAGGAGATCTAGATCAATAACTTGCGCTGTCCAACGTGGTGGTCATGGCATAACATGCAAATCACCTATTTCATTAAACTGTTAATTGCCTCTTCAGTGTGAATGGGGCAACATGCAAACAAAAACAACAACACATTTATTCCTTTTAAACTTAAGTACATGTAGGACTTTTAAAAGCTTTTTTCACATAACTCAAAATCTACTAAAATTAAGTGTGCATTGGTACACATCTCTCACAATGCGTAAGTCACTGTTTCTGTAAAGTCAGCCAAATTGTTGAAGGGGTCATAGAACACCTTCAAATTTAATTTTGCAGTGCTACTTTTCATCAAAACCAAAATTAATGATGTTACATTGTGGCATGTCAGTGAGCTGTCACTAGTATCTCTTACATTGGTTTGCCCAGACTACTACACGTACATGTACAATGTAAAAGAGCATATTATGAACATATAGGTCCCTTATATATAATTGTTTCAGGATGTTCAATCCAACTCCATTTTGTTTAAAAGATATCAATCAACAGTACTGTCCTCAAACTTACCTTTAACATCAAAGAAGGCACAAATATCATCCAATCCTTTTCTGCAAACTATGTTGTGCCTGTCAAAGAAGGGAAGCTGTCCATAAGTCTTAGTCTTAGGCTGTCTTAGTTTCTTGTCGGACAAGTCTTCGCATGTTTACAGACACCTGCAGTCATCTAGGGCCTGTCATGACTCTTGTAACACAGAATGTTTCCCGATCTTAGATTCTGCCGCCTCAAAATTCCAAATTAAGATCAAAGAGGCATTGCACATTAAGTGGGAAAATCCCATCCTTAATCAGCAGTTGAGGCATTTAGATTTGTCTCTTTCTTTTTAATTACGTAGCTCTTTTGTCTTTTATTTTATTGCTATGTGCGCTATTTTTGTTTTCTGCGCATTTCACACTTAATATTCAAATTGTACGCAAGTTCTGACACGTAATTTTGCAACATACCAACTGTACAAATGTACAACCGTTGAAAAAGCTCATTTGCAACTGAAGATGACATGAGTATGTCGAGACATGTTTAATTTGTAAATTGAAAACTGTCATTTCTTTTTTGAGAGAAAAAGAAAAGTATGCATTAAACAGAATTGTGGAAAAACTTTTTGCAACCGTTCCTATAGGAACAACAAATTACAGCAAGCTTAATAGGGTTGCTTTCTCTTACTCAGACAGATGACTTTAGTTTAGCAAAATAACATCGATGGTCTTTATTCTGGAATCAAACAATATTTACAAGTAATCACACAGGGAAAGCTTGGAATGGATGGCATGTCCCAAAAAGATGCAGATCTCTTTAATTTGCAACACAGTTCTTACCATTTGACTGGAGAAAGTTCAGGGAGGAATGGCCTCGTACCAGTAATGCATTCAAACAGAACTGTACCAAGACTCCAATAATCAACCTGCAAAGACAAAAATAGTTGTGATGTACATTTCTGTCAATAGTGTGAAACAAAGATGAAATGACATAGTACACATATCCCTTTTGTTAGACAATCTCCTTTCAAAACCTTATCAATTGAAATTGATATGCCTCTAATAAGCTTAATGGGGACATAGTTTTTCAGTGAGTTATTAACCCATTGACTCCCAGGAGTTCCCCATTGACGAGTAAAATCGTCTGGCATTAGACAGAGTAAAATACTAAGTCTGGCCAGTTTCTGCCGGTTTGGATGCCAGTGGGTTAAAAGTTGCAGACTTTCTGGCAGATGAAGTTTAATGTACATGTATGCATTGCACATACTTTATTTTCACACAACCTAGAGGAGCTTTAAGTTCACAGTTTTAGAGCTTAACTGTTACTTTTAGAGCAATTAAAAGTGAACTTCTGTGGTGGCATAAGACAATCTCCAGGTCCTTGATTCACAAAGACGTTTATTTACAAGTCCCAAAGTGTTTCCTGCTTACTGTTTTTGTATAATGGACTTTGTCAAGTAGTTCAGGGGCCTAAAAGCGAAAAAAAAACACAATATTCATCATGGTTCGAGTACTCTTCATGGCATTGATGATTTGCTTTGGGCTTTTTGCACTTCATTTTTACTAAAATAACAAAGCCGATGTTGGCCATTTTTCTTTTCATTTTGCAGCTCTTTGTCACGTGTGCATGGTTTCCGTGGCAACTTAAGTGCAACAAAAAAGGTACAATATTGGGATTAGATGTTTTAATGAGTGCAGGGTAATTATGATGATGATGATGATGAGAGACTGAAGACTTGAAGACTGGATATCACAAAGTCAAATGTGTGTAACACGAGTGGTCATATTGAGCAACGACATCACCATCCCCACCTTTTTGTTTGTATTAATACCCAGTATTTGTATTAGGCCTGCTTTTTCATCTCTACCATGTACAATGTATGGTTTTGTCAGTTTCAGCACTTGGACTCCTTCAATTTGACTACTATCTGTTTTGCTGTTATGTGGTCTCATCAATCAGTAGTCCACTCAGAAGATTACGCCAAGCTGACCACATTGCTGAAGAAAAGGCCAGACCACAACACCAGGAACTCCATGCCCCACTCTTCAACTAGTGTGTGAGATCTTAACATCCCACAGGTTTATGAACATTGATAACAGGTTGTGAAACCATTTGCGGTTGTAATTACAAAAGCAGCACTTTCTCCTCAGTTATTTTAAGACCCTGAGTGTTAGTCCAGCCGGAGTCTTACTCACAACCTCTCGCATGACAACTCGATGCTCAACCAAGGCACCAGTGCACGTTACATACAGAATTTAGTGTCCATGTAATACAAAAGAAAATAACACAGCTCAAAGATATGGATTTTATGTTCTCTCCACCGTGTACATGTAATATCCTCTATATATTTGTGATAAATCAATGGAAATTAAACTATGTTGACCCATAAATCCATCCGCAGTTATTTCTTTTCAAAGAAGGAAAATATGCAAACTGTGATTTACATAGCATACATAGCCTTATAGAGTAGTTTTGGTTTTGACTCCAAGTATTAATAAATAATAATTATGGCGGTGAAATTCACAGGTACACACCAGATACTTCAGAGTTCCCACAAAGGTCGTAGCCATACTCCCTTGATCCAGTTCTTTTGCATAGCCAAGATCGATAAGTTTATAAACCACCTGAAGGGACAACAGTTATAAACAAATGACAATATTATGTAAATCACAAAAGCCTTTTGCCACCAAAGCAAAATAATTTGAAGCCTAGAAAGACTACTGTGCTGGCATTTATTGTATGATCTTTGTTAAGTTCTGATAATGAACAGATGTATGTCTGTCTGAGTATGTGTGACAAGATGGCAGCTGAATAGCACCAGAAAAAGACTCTCTTAAACTAGGATCTTATAAATTCTCAACCTCAGGTAATGCATTTCCCGTGCTCTGATTGGTTCACTCAATCTCGGTTATCAGTTCATATACTACCTTAGTTTGACCTTATATGGTAAATGATGGCGCTTTGCATTGCTAAACTAAAAAATTTTTCGCCGGAAAGCGGAAATTCTCTCGGTATAAAGCAAAAAAAAAAGTTTTTGTGGAAAGTTTAGATCAATTCCGAAGCTTAGAAGTACGCGAAAAGGTAAGAAACGTTTTTGTGATGAGCCTGCGTCTGTCTGACCCCCAGGTATTACACAACATCGCATCTTCATCAAGTTTTTTGGATTTCGCTCGGATTTTCACCCTTTTTCCGCTCGTAATTCGTACTTCCAAACTTTTGGAGTTTGCCCTTGTTGGATATGAGATTGGTTATAGCCAACTCAGCACTAAGCACCTCATTGGCTATTTACATGTACCATCTCATATCCAATGCGTGCTCATGGAAAAATTGTTAATTGATTAGGTTTCCTTTTGTACATGTAACTCATGTCCTGTAGTGAGGGTAATTACTGTAAACACAATGAGGAAGATTCCACATTCAAAGGTGTGCTAAAAACTTAAAATTCTGAATAGAAAAACTCTGACTGAAGTTCAATGCATTTTCTTTCTGTTATTCTTATCTCACCTCTCCATTAACATAACTGATCACAACATTTTCAGGTTTAAGATCTCTGTGAATAATGCGGTGGCTATGAAGAAACTCCACAGCTGCAGCTGAAAAAGACCACCAGTAGAACAACAATTATTTGTAAGATAAACTTAATACATTTACTTTCTGAAGTATGGAACTGTCTTAAATTGTTCTGTTCTGCCAGATGGGAATTATTCGGTTCCTTGCATTGATTGAGTGCATTTTTTTCGTTTGGTTCTTGAGGATCAAATTGTAATTAACTGTCCTTTTGGTAAACCTTCATGTACAGTCAGGTACATTCTGTACATTAATAAATTACATAATATATTTATCAATTTCCAAAAGCAAGGTGACCCTTGCTGTCACCTTCATTTGTGTTTGGCATGTAAAGTATGCTTCTGCCCTTGGAGTGTGCACGGCCCCGGCTTACATGGAGTTAAAAAAGAGAAGCAAGTTTTTCTTCCAGCTATTTTGTTATGCAAATTTACAGCCTGGGCTAAAATATGTGGTTAATGTCTCTGTTCCTTATGTTTGTGTGCTAACTACTAGTTCTGAGCAAACATTGACTCCTGTTGGAGTTAATGGGGGAGCACTGCCTTGCGTTACGTTAGCCTGTGCGGCGACTTCCCGCGATTGTGTGACAAAGAAATCTCACTTATCTCCCCAGCACTACAAGCTGAATGCAAAACAGCATGTGCTGGATTGGACAAGAGCATCGATTAGCAGGTGATATTCAAAAGGCAAAGCAGCCAACAAGCTTGGGGGAAGTCGCTGCACAGACTTAACCGCCACCAATGCAAGCGAGGCAATGCATCCCCCCAAGCCAAAAGAAACCATGGAAAACATGACAAGACGAGACTGATGAGAAGTGTCCAGAAACGGCCACCATCTGTGGGAGCGTCAGACTCTAATGTACATGTACATTGAGGAGTTCTTATGTACAGCTATTAACAATCTGAGGACCAGCAACCTAAAACTTTTGTAAGCCAGTCAGGCAAGCCGGCAGTGGTGGCAACCGAGGCCAAACCTATACGAAAGCTATGGCCTTTTAGGCTCCGATAGGGAAGGCTGGCCACCCTTGTACTATCCCGAAGGAGATTGGACACCACACCCCGGGTAAGGTAACAACCTGACTGGAAATAAAACAAAGGTCCCGGTTGCTGCCTAGCTAAGTGGTCTGGTCGCCTTGACTGGCAAGGTCAGTTTGAGACGGGCGAGAAGCTGGCCTCAGGAGCCCACAATGGGAAGATTGAGAGCTTGGAGACGGCGTTTTAAGACTTCGCTTGTTAGCGCAGTGAAGTCTTCGCCCCGAGCAGACGGACGGTTCACATGCTGAGAATGGCGAGGGCAGTGAGCCATTGTAAAAAAAAAACAAATGGTAAACCACACTAATACATTGAGTGTTAACTGTGCTGAACAACAGAACATAAGTGATCTCTAAATAGTTTTCACATGCTTTTATAGCTAGACAAATGTGTGCTGGCATAGCCAGTCGGAAGAGCTGTACTACGAGAGAACTTAGTGTTAGAGTTTTGAAAATAGCACCAATGCCGTGTATCGTACTAGCCTGCTAGGGATAACAAAGCCGTGAAGTTCGAAGCAAGAATACAATAAATCCTTAGCCGACCTTGGCAACTAGACAGCACAAACGCTACATTGAAAACAGAGCGACCGTGAAAGGGTTACAGATAATTATTATTGTCATGATCCATTAACTACATTTTACTTGCGTGACAGTAAAATCATATATTGAAAATCATGCCATTAACTACCGGTAATAATATTAAAGTTAAATGCAATTCAATCTGGAACTGCATTTTTATTTTTTGTCAATTTTAATGTCTTATGATTAAATTACTCAACCTTCTCAAGACTATTATAACCATCTACTGGTTAATTACTAAGATTAGTCCATTCACCCCTTAAAGTAACAGTTACAGATGAATAGTTTAATTTTCTACCACAATTGCTTGTAATCTCGCAATCTGATTGGCTAATTGCCATTGTCGATAAGAGTCTAGACAATGCTGCTTTCGTCATGCTCGCGTCAATTTGTAACGCAATGTAATAGCCAATCAGGGATGCTAATTTTTGGAAATAAATCAATCATACTGCGAGAAAGTTACAGATAACACTTGCTCTTTCTTTATGTCATGATTTTGGTTACGCTCTAAAATAAACACTTTCTTTGGCATTGAATATTGTGGTAAAAAACAAATCGAATTTGTACTCTTATTAACTAAATGTTGTGGACTAACTCGGCTGCCTTGTGAGTCCGTAACACTTTGACTACTGTGATGATGAATATCGTTGTCAATAAGAGTACAGACAACGTTGAACCACTTTCGATTTGTTAATTCTCTGATAACCCCATATGTTATTACTTGCAAGTGATTACTGATGGTTGGGGTGGGGGAGTTTTCCAGCCTGGTCACTTCAGTATGCTGCAAAATAATTATTCAGATAGAGTATGTTGTAAGTTTTCTCAGAAAGAAATTGTCTTTCAGATTTAACAATGATGATTTCAGTATTAAGTACTGCCCACAGCTAGTAAAGCTACAGTATTGATAAAGCTGGAAGTACATGTACATGGTGCATTAATCTACAATAACCCTACCAACATGAGCAGAAATTTTCAAAGCTGTCTTTTCTTTCAGACCACAGCAGTTCTCTGGAGCATTCAGAACCTGTGAAACATCCAAAAAGTCAAATAAATATTGTTACTTAATTATTTTAAATTTGCTATAATTATTACAGTCACAACTAGCAAAAACATAAGTTCCTGGTATGCCAGTCTTTCACAGGAGTGCACAACTTATTTATGGCCAGACACAATTATTAACTTGAAATGACCAATCCACAGAGCAGAAAACATAATTGACGAATAGAAAAACAGTGACCAGTCCCACTACACCCTTTCCCAGTAGTTAAGGCCTTCGTACTCCTTGACTTCTTGGTCTACGACTGTCTCATCCCTTGCTTTGACAAAAACATCATCACATGAATAGCATCGGCAATAAATGAGAAGATTACCTTTTTTTCCTACATTAGCAAAGGTTGATGCAAATAACAAGAAATAAATGCATACCTTCTAGTAATTCGAACAAAGTAGAACTTTAAACTTTTTGACAAGGGGAATTATGTTCAAGTGAAGCTATGATCTTCGCAGTTATGAGCGCAATTTTTGCAATTGTGTAGAGAAGCCTGAAAAATTCAGGACTTCAACGGGGTTTGAACCCGTGACCTCGGGATTCCGGTGCGACGCTCTACCCAACTGAGCTATGAAGCCACTGACGTTGGGAGCTGGTTATTTGTGGGTTGTAATGGTCCCGTGAGGAATGAAACAATGATGAAATGGTATATGAAATGGATCATTGTTTCATTCCTCACGGGACCATGGCCATTAGAACCCACAAATGACCAGCTCCCAACATCAGTGGCGTCATAGCTCAGTTGGTTAGAGCGTCGAACCGGAATCGCGAGGTCACGGGTTCAAACCCCGTTGAAGTCCTGAATTTTTCAGGCTTCTCTACGCAAGTGCAAAAATTGCGCTCATAACTGCGAAGATCATAACTTCACTTGATTTCATATCTGCAGTTCATATATGATTCATTTCATATACCATTTCATCATTGTTTCATTCATGCTGAAGCTGTAGACAGTTCAATGATTTATACTTTACTCACTTTAGCAAGTTTTCTAACCTTTCTCAAATCTCCCCCAGAACAGAATTCCATGGCCAACAGAGGAAGCTCATCATCACTGACATCCAGAGATGGTGGCACATCTCTAGCCGACACAAGGTTTGGGTGATGTAACCTCTTCATGATCTCTACCTCTTGTTGCCAACGCTTTCTGTTAGATGAGTTCAGTTCCAAACGACACCTCTTTAGAGCAACTTGTTCCTTTGTAAACTACAAGGCATCAAAGATACAATAAGTAACAAGTATTGACAGTGAAGATTGAACATTTTCAAGCAAGTAGATGTACCACTTAGGACTTCCAACATGTGGGGGAGGAATTAAGATAAATAGTTGAGCTCAAAGCACTCTTTCAGTTTTTCCTCTTCACGTGTTATTAACTTTAGATTTTACAGATAGGTCATTAAATTTGGTCATCTGGCATTCACATCAATTATTACAACTTTATTAAACTTTGATTGAAGTACATATATGCTGAGTTTTATGTCTCTAAACTGGAGCAAAATGTAAACAATGCTAAAGGAACATGGAAAACAATTAAATCAATCTCAGGAATGGTTAAAATCAGTCCACACGTGTCCGAGTTTATTTCTCATTTTACATATGTTGCCGATAAACTCGGGTCGTTACTTCCTCAAACAAACTTTGACATATCTGAACTGATCAATTTTGTCCACTCTAAAAAGGATAATAACATGCTCTTTTCCATTCCACCTATTACAGAGGCCAAGGTAATTGACTGTCTTTAATAAGAGCATTAGTTCACACAAAGCCAGTGGTATCAACAAGCTCAGTCCACGAATGCTCAAGTTAGCCGTTCCTATAGTAGTTCCATCTATTGCCAAGCTAATAAATCATTCCTTCAATACAGCCTCGTTTCCTCAACGCTGGAAGACTGCGAAAGTCTCTCCTTTATTCAAAAGTGGGACTCAGAGGACTTAAATAATTATCGAACAATTTCTGTTTTGCCTGTGCTTTCTAAAGTAATAGACCAACATGTACATGACTCACTTACTAGCTATCTTTGTGAAAACAATTTGATCTACTCTAAACAATCTGGTTTCCAGAGGCTTCACAGTACAGAAACTGCCCTGATTGGAATTATAGATGAACTGTTATTTAACTTGGATAATGATTGTGTAAGTGGCATGGTCTTAATTGATTACTGCAATGCCTTCGACATGGTTGATCATGTTATCCTGATGGACAAATTGCATGCTTATGGTTTAGACAATACATCTTTAACATGGTTTCGATCCTATCTCAGTGACAGGCGTCAATGTGTATCCATGAGCAATAAGGAATCTACTGTAAAGGATTGCGATACAATGTTTCCGTTTTTGTCATTGGGCGATTTCCGCTCCTAAGGTCAAAGAACATTCGGGCAAGGGTGTGCAGACATTAAGGACCATAAGTTAGGATTTTCCTCACTGATAAAGATTAGCCCTGAACCGGAGGAAAGAGGTATGATTTCATTGCTGTAATTAGTTTATCATCAAAAATGTCTCATTTGTTCAATGATTTCGTGTTAGTCTCTGTTGTATTAATGTTGCTCAGTTTTCTTGTGTCGATTTCACAATAGTTCAATGATTCCTTCCGGATCTTTTGTAATTGTCGCACGCTCCAAATTGCTTTTTCAGTTTTTACGTCTTCTCAAGTGCAATAAAGAATTTAAACCTATCCCAAGAGTAGTGCTTAAAATGTTAGTAAACGCTCCTCTGCACCAATATAAAGAAGAGAAGATAAATGCAAATCTATTACAGTAAAAACTCTTTGTCGAAAGGCTAACCGTAGGAAAAGATTCTAGCAAACTGAGGATGCTTGTGATCGAACGAAATAATGGAGACTGATAAAAAAGATTGGAGACCAGCGAACAAAACAGAGATCATAAACAGACGACAGGGAACAGGCATATAAAATAGAATTACTTGAAGATCAGAGGCGGCCCGCTCAAAGAGCATGGAGGAAGCAGTTAAATAAAATCGAAAGTCACCTTGCCGATACCGCAGATCCAAATAACCTTCAAACCAAAAGAACATTTCTCGAAACAAAAATGGAGTTATAAGTGGGGGGCCCAGGATCAGCTCGATCTTGCCATTTAAACAGATTAAACTGCAAAGCATGTTGCGATGGAGAAATTTGAAAGCTGGGAAAAACAACACTCAGATGCCCTTAAGAGGATTAACTCCAAAATTCAAGAGCTAAAACACGACAAGGAAAGTTTCAGGTCTTCAGGGTCAGGTTCTACACGCGTAAGTCGAAAGTCGGAAGGGCTGTCAAGCAGTTCGTCAGTGTGAAATAGAAAAGCCGAAACAGCAGCAAAAATTGCAAAGCTGAAGACAGAATTGATGTTTGCTGACACTGAAACGAAACAAAGAGCGGCACTCAAGGAGCTCGAGCAAGAAGACAAGTTATGTAAATTTCGACTCACTAAAGAATTGGCTGTAGCTAGAGTGGAATTAGACCCTGTGACCAAGATTGATGACAGCGAAGCCCCCCGTCAATTTAATGAACATGAAGCAACTTTGGCGATCCTTGGCAGCAGCAACAACAACCTCCTTCAAGACTATCTTGCTACTCAAGCGTCATCTGCATCGAACGTTTGCAGCACCTACTTTAGAAACAGGTGTGTATTCCTTTGCTGACCCTGCTACGATTGAACCGAGAAAGCTACATAAGGAGAAGAAGCAATCTTTGAATTCTAAAGTCAACCAAGACAAGGCAGATTCAAAGCCTCAGGACAATGCTGAGCTACCCGTAAAAGGTTATCCATTGTCATTAAATCTCTTTACTTGAGACTTTGTGAGTTTTTCGACACCCAAGACTAACATGCCCACCTGTTCCCTGTTAACACAGTCCCAAGATGCTAACCCAAACGGTGTGGATTCCACTCAGAAGGTAGTGACGCGTTAAATTGTTTAGCCAACCTGTTAATGCAACGTCACTCTTGAGATTTGCTTCCTTTACCAGAACCAGAAGTTTTCAAGGGTGACCTTCCCCACTATCCCACTTGGCAAAAGTCCTTTGACACGATAATTGAAAGAAGAACTGATAATCCTTCGCAACGCTCATTCAGGGCAAACTAGATGCTAAATTTGACATAGTCTGTCCTAGCTTGTGTGTGAAACGAAATACAGAAGGTGGAAGAACATTTACTGTGACTGCTTGCCAGGAATGGAATAGGCTACAGCTCTACCTCTTCAAATGAGAGAACGAGAGACTCTCAAGACTTTTAAAATTTGTCTTTGGAACAGGATTTTTAAAGATCAGCAATTTTTAAATAATTTTTCGTTATAAATAGTGTGCTGCATGCTTATAATTGTTTCATAGTTTTGTAGATTTTTAATAATTTGATTGTAAGCCTTAATTTTTAATTATTTTAATCTTGTAATGAGCGCCACTAGTTTATTAGTACTTATATGCTATTTCGTGCTACCCTTGTTAAAAAAAGACTTTACCTACCTACCTACCTACTTACCTACCTACCTACCTACCTACTTACTTACTTACTTACTTACTTACTTACTTACTTACTTACTTACGTACTTACTACCTACCTACCTACCTACCTACCTACTTACCTACCTACCTACCTACCTAACTACCTACGTACGTACGTACCTACCTACCTACCTACCTACTTACCTCCTTACTTACTTACTTACTTACTTACTTACTTACTTACTTACTTACTTACTTACCTACCTACCTACCTACCTACCTACCTACCTACCTACCTACCTACCTACCTACCTACCTACCTACTTACTTACTTACTTACTTACTTACTTACTTACTTACTTACTTACTAGTGATGATTTGGAATTCACAGAACAAAACATATTAAAACCCATTGGTAAGTGCATGCTTTCTCCAGTTTGGAGTTCCTCAGAACAAACCTAAAGCAACACCAGTGTGGCAAACAATGGCATAACAGGCCAGAATTCAAAAGTTTTTGAATTAATAAGAAGACCAGTTCAGGAGTGGAAGGGTTAAAGCACACTATATTAACCAATAATAAAGAAATTAGTACAGCACATGAAGCAAAGAATTCCCTGCTTTGAGGACACTGCATCAACTAAATGGTGTTATTGGTCTTAATTCAATCATGTGACCTGCATCTTGGCACTGGTTGCCATCCCCCACTTTTGAGTCCATAAAAATATAAACAAACTGGTACAATGTAGATTTATATAATTTAGTCAAGACTGAAAATTTGGATTGGTTCTCTAACTGTGTTGTTGTCAGTTGCCTGAGCAAAAGTGGAAAACACAAGGTAACCTTCAATTCTGTACTGGTCAAAGATCACAATAATCACCATTAATATTTTGGTATGCAAATTGCTCGTTTCATTTCATGTACACGTTTTAGCACACAACAGTCGCAAGACATCAAAACAATTGAGGTTGCATGGAAAATGAGTGGTTCTTGTTGCATCTATTTAGATCCTAAAAGAAGAAGCTTTGTCTTGGCTGGATTGATAAAGAAGACTGTGACTGCAATACCCAGCAGCTATTTTCTGAAAGTCTGCGGTAAGGTTAGCGATCGATGGTGTCAACAAGGTTGTTAACAAAATAAAAAATAAAAAGTCTTGAATCACAAAAACAGGAAAACAAAACAGTTTGGAATCACTTCAATGAACAGACACTTGGATGTATGGAAGATTGTTTATATGTACATTAACACAAGAAGGAATGCAGGAAAGTGCATCCTTTATTATTGATGGAAATACAAGATTCTTTGTACAGGTAGACAAGGAAACTGCATGGAACAAAAATTGATCAACAAAAGTAGTCATAAATGATGGTGGCATCTGTATGTGAAGGTAGATGTTATTAAGATGCCATCTTCTTTGCACCCTCGGATGCTTGAGCTCCAACTGCCATAAAGAAGTCATTCAACTCCCACTGACGTTGGAAGCTTTGATCCTCACAGTTGTGAATGCAATTTTTGCAATTGCGTAAAGAAGCCTGAAAAATTCAGGATTTAATGGGGGTTTGAATCCGTGACCTCGCGATACCGGTGCGACCCTCTAACCAACTGAGCTATGAAGCCACTGACGTTGAGAGCTGGTCATTTGTGGGTTCCAATGATCCCATAAGGAATAAATCAATGATGAAATGATAATATGAAATGGATCATATATGAACTGCAGATATGAAATCAAGTGAAGCAAGATTTAGAAATATTTGTCTCTCAGATTTTCAATTAACAAGAGCAGTATACAACTACCAGAAAGTAACCACATTGCAATAACATTACAATATTTTGTACAGTTACGATATTAATAAACTTCAATTTATCTTGAAATGAAATAACGCATTTTGCAAAATGGCCTGTTTATATTTAAAGTAACATTAGTAGCACTGCACAGATCTAATCTTGGAGGAGATATGTGAGCTCAGACGGGAAAACGTACACTAATGCTTTTTCACTTTATTTTTAATCATAATCATTTCATGGAAAATAGGATTTTTTTCCTTTGGTCGACGATTAAAATGTTTGTGTGAACATTAGAATGTTTTAGATAATGACTCCATCATAAAAATAATCTTCATTCACATTCACAACTGTTGGGAACTAGCCCCGAGACCCTTCTCGGTCCCTCATCCGGGATATGAATGTTGTACGTAGAGATCGCACATGGTGGAAATACAACTTCATCTGTGTTTACAATTTGTCTCGTTTATGCTTGGTCTCCTGATACACAGCGCTAAACTTGGTGTCAGAAGTGGGATAAACCTTTTCTAGAACCACTCCAGCAAATACTTTGATCAAAGGAAAAAAAACCTCTTCACGCAACATTATATTGGATACACGAACTCATGGCGATGAATCTCAAGCGCCCAGAACTCAATCTAACCGGAAACATTTCCGAAAATTTCAAGAACTTCAAAGTCAGGTTCAATGACTACTGCGTTCAAACGAACTAACGTAACCTGGATAAAGGCCCAGTGACAGCGCCAGCCGATTATTATAAGAAAGCACAGCTCAAAATCACCGCACTTCGATCGGCCATGCCAGACGAAGCTCTTCAGGTCATACGATACACAATAGAACCTCAGATGGCGATCGATGACAGAGCCAAACCTTGGATTTGGATGGAGAAACTTCGCCTTCACAATACAGGTTCGACTGGCAGATCATTTCTGGCCGACAGATTTAAGTTTTGGGGCCTTAGCCAAACACTGACCGAATCGGTACTAGCATGGGAAGTTAGGATTAGGCAAGCCGGAAGTCTGTGCTCTTATGGAACACTCAGTGACGAAATGTATCGCGACAAATTTATATTTGGTCTCAACAATGACGCCATGCGAGCCGAGTTGCTCAAAACACATCTCAAGCCCGACAACACACCTAAGAGCATGGCTCATGTGGTGACCGAAGCCAAGGCCTTATAGTCTGCCTAAACCGCAAACAAGCTGATAGCAGATTCTTCAAAATCAACCATCGACGAACGAGTCCACTGGGTGAAACATAAGGAAATGAAGCTACGTAGAGAGCCTGGAACATGTCATTGGTGCAGAGACAAACGGGGACCTCACCCGTGGAGAAAATGCCCAGCAAGTGGCAAAACATGTTCAAAGTGTGGCATTAATGACCATTTCGCCAATGTGTGCCTGGCAAACGGCCCACCCCCACAACGACGGAGAGGCTCATACCCCCCTCCCACCCGCAGCAACCGGACCCCCAGCCAAACACCCAGTAACAGGGGAAGCGGACGACGACGGGAAGATGTGCATCACCTGCAATTTAATGAAGACAAACATACCGACCCCACGGTGTACGCTAATTATTATCACGAGCAATGTTACTCTCTAGAAACTCCACAGAAGAAGAGGAAATACTTTGTAAAACTACCCCTGTCAACTACCGGCTCACACTTCCGGCCAATTACACTCCAGATTGACACTGCAGCCTCATGCAACACTCTATCTCATAGTACCCTCACCTCTCTGGATCGAGACGTGCAAATGTCAAAATCACCTTATTTCTTACACCCATATGGGAACACTCGCCCATTGAGACCTTTGGGTCAAGTGGAGCTAGTGTGCCACAGGAACAACCACTATGACACCCTAACCTTCCAAATCCTGCCAAACGACATCACGGCCAACAAGCCCACCCTCTTATCAGGGGGTGACAGTGAAAGATTGGGACTTGTCAGAATAGAATCTGACACTGCCTTCTCCCTATCTCCCTCAGTAACAATTTCCAATTGCAACACAGCACAGGACACCCAAGAGAAAGTAGAGTGCAACCACATCAAACAACTCCACAACAACAGACCAAGCACCTGTAACCCACTCCCTTCTCCATCTCAACCAATCATCATCCCTGGTAAATGGCAACTACCGGTACCTACCGCAGAACACATTTTAATGGAATATGCTCAGAACGTTGAAAGCCTCGGCTGCCTTGGGCCCCCAGTGCACTTTGAAACCAAACAAGATGTAACGCCAGTTCAAATGCCCATCCACCGAATCCCGGTGGCAAAACAGGCTGCGGAAAAGAGTGCTCTAGACAAATACGAGAAAGCTGGCATCATAACTAAGGTTGGGGAACCAACTCCATGGTGTTCAAATGAAGTCATCTGAGAAACCCCTAGAAAGGCCCGAATTTGTATTGACCCCAGTCAGACCATTAACAAGGCCATCCTCCATCCCGTTTACCAAATGCCAACCCTCAACGAGCAGATTCATAGACTAGCTCATGCCAAATGCTTTTCTCTTGTTGATGTGCGTGATGGCTTCCTCCACATACCCCTGGATGAAGAGTCCTCGCACATGACCACAATGCACACCTCTTATGGCCGCTACTGCTGGCGACGCCTTCCTTTCGGGATCTCAAGTGCCCCTGACGAATTTCAGATGCGACTTATTTCTGCTCTAGAGGGTCTAGGGGGCATAATTTGTATAGCTGACAACATTTTGGCCTTTGGAGGAGGAACAGATTTCACTGAAGCTGAGAAAGATCATGATGGTCGGTTTGTAACCCTAATGGAACGTTGCCTTCAAAAGAACATTAAACTAAGCCCCACTAAACTGCAGTTCAAGTTAACAGAGGTGAAGTTTATGGGTAACATCATCACAGCCAAAGGGATGAAAGCCAACCCTGACAAAGTCACTGCTATAACTGCAATGCCCACGCCAAGAAACAAGGCCGCCCTCCTACGATTCCTCGGAATGGCCAACTACCTATCGCCATACTGCTCAAATCTCAGTACCGTCATTAGACCCCTCACTGCCCTAACCCAGAAAGACCTCCCATTCTCCTGGACGGAGATTCAAGAAAGAGCCTTCAGCGACACAAAGCAATTGATCGCTGCAGCACCAATTCTCCAATACTATGATCTAGGGAAACCTGTGGTACTCCAAGTGGACGACAGCAAAGAAGGCTTGGGGGAGCTCTCCTCCAACCGAACGCCGAAGGTAAACTTCAACCAGTCGCCTTTACCTCAAACAGCCTGAGCAGCACCGAACAGCGCTATTCACAAATCGAAAAAGAATGCCTTGCCATCTGCAACACATTTGGAAAATTTGATCATTGGCTGTTCGGCAAATCAGACATCAAAGTGCACACAGACCACCAAACCCTCGAAACCACGTACAAGAAACCACTTCGCAAGTCACCCGCACATCTTCAGCGAAAATGAGACTTCAGAGATACCAGTTCAGCCTACTTTACAAGAAAGGTACAAGCCTTCTTATAGCAGACACACTATCTCACGCTGCTCTACCCACCCAAGTGCAGGCAAAAGTGACAGGGTCTGAAGTGTTGCGCCTTGAATTTGAACACTCTGACAATGACCACAACCCCCAACTCACCGATGTCACAGAAGAACTCCTCAAATCAGAAACCAAAAAGGATCAAACCCTGACTGATCTACAACAAAACATCACCTCTGGTTGGCCGGACGACAAACAACACCTGGCCCCCAACCTCCGCCCATTCTGGACCTTCAGAGAGGAACTAAGCACACTCAAGGGCATCGTTTACAAAGGTCAGCAAGTCCTGGTTCCTCAGTCCATGCACTCCTCAATGCTTGGAAAAATACATGCAAACCACTTTGGAGCAGAGTCTAACATTTGCATGGCACGCGAGGTTTTATTCTGGCCGGGCATGCGGAAAGCCATTTCAGACATGTGCGACAGCTGCAGTGTTTGTGCCCAATACAGTAGAACTCTTACCAAAGAACCCATGAAGTCATTACCAATTCCAACGCAGACATGGCAAATTGTGAGCCAAGATATCTTTACCCATGAGCAAAAGGACTACCTGGTTACTGTCTGCCATTTTTCGGACTGGATCGAAGTCGATGAACTCCAGGAGACCCTCTCCACCACAGTCATAAACAAGACCATGGCCCACTTTGCGCAATTTGGCATACCACAAATCTGCCATACTGACAATGGCTCACAATTTGCAAGCAAGGAATGTGAGAACTTCGCCACACAGTACGGATTCAAACACACAACCTCCTCACCCTATCACCCACAAGGCAATGGCAGAGCCGAAGCTGCAGTCAAAGTGGCCAAAGCGACACTGAAGAAATCTGCTGACTTCCAGACTGCGCTGCTCAATTACAGAAACACACCACCTCAGGGACATACATATTCACCTGCACAGCGCATGCTCTGTCGACGTACCAGGACAACCCTGCCAACACCCAACCACCTCATAAAGCCCTCACCAGTCAACCCAGATGTCATCATTCAAGAGCTCACCCTGAAGCGAGCCACGAGCAAACGCTACTACGACACCAAACCGACTAAAGTACATCCCGAGCTTGCTGTCTGTTCCAGCGTATATGCAAAACCTCCACCTACACAGAGGAGTCATCCATGGATACGAGGGACTATCATCTCCCAGGACACACCTAGATCATACACCATTCAGACACCAACCAACCAACAACATCCCAACCAACCAGCAACATCCGTAGAAACCGGGTTCATATCACGCCAACAATAGAACAGTCTCCTCCACCAAAACAGACCAACTCTCCACCATGGTTACAGGAACCCCCACCGGACAATGGTACCCTCTCCATAGAACCACAAGCAGAAGAAACTGTTGCCAACAATCAACCTCCTGCGCAGACTGTACCACCACACCTCACCAGTCCAGAGATACTCCCAAGCAATGGGCCTGAGAAGCTTGCAACTCTACCTAGCCAAGACCACCCTCCAGCACCCACTCTGGAGAACACAAGAACAAGAACGAGGACCATCAAACCTCCTTTGAGATTAAAAGACTGTGAACTGGCCTAGTGGTCTACATGGACTACCAATTATTCATTCTCTTGGGCCTTTTACAGCGCTCATTGCTGTACTTGTTTATTATGTTGTTGTTGTATACATTTTTTTTTCTATAAGGGGGGAGATGTTGGGATCTAGCCCCGAGACCCCTCTCGGTCGGTGTTGTACGTAGAGATCGCACATGGCAGAAATACAACTTCATCTATGTTTACAATTTGTCTCGTTTATGCTTGGTCTCCTGATACACAGCGCTAAACTCAACTACCAGTATTAATCATCAAACATTATTTTTTGTTAATGGTGAGATGTGCAACGCAAAACATATCCACCTTGTGAGTTTTTCATCGATGGTAGCTCTATAAAAGTTATGTGAAAGGCAGACTACAAGTACCAATGAATTCTGTCACTGACAGTGTTCTCTTAGAAGGAGCAAATCTATCCAAGCATTATCCAATATTGCAAGCAAAATTTACACACGGTATGCGCTTCGTGCATGTGTAGAAATGTTATGAAACAAATTCATTGCTTGGTCTTTTTCGGTCTCATTAAGATATATATATTTTCGAAAATGCTTAAAGTGCCCATAGCCCCAAATTATTTTTTTCGCTAAAATGAATCTTTGCACCTGTTCAAAATGCATTGGGCCCATTTTTTCCTTTTTCTAACAAATCCTGCCATTTTATAGGCTTCGAAAGTTGCGAAAATCCAAGCATCTTTTGTTCACAACCGAGTCAGAAGGGGAGTGGGTCTATTCCTGATTGACATCACATTCTACTTTGCATGCATTTTTACAAAGAGTTAATGCAATGTAAATCAGTTTATGACATCAAATCAGGAATAGACCCCCTTCCCTTCCCTTCTTGTGGAGTGATGTTTGGCTCTGGAGGTGAGGAGTGTGCAGCCTTCCCTTGGCTTAAGAGGCAGAGTTGCTTCTTTGTTTCTTCTTTCAAGAAATGTTTGGCCTTGCTGTAAAAATCATCTTCTAACTAACAATTTCTTTTGTGAGTCTTTTGTTCTCTATTTCTCTATAGAAATCAATTTCATTTACGCCATTTTGTCACTGCTAGATTTAACAATGTGCCCTGTTGTGCCCTCATGATTTAGAAAAATTGCCCCATATATGATAAGCATTATAACATCATCTTAAATCCAAAAGATGGTAAATTATTGGAGTACAACAAATGGCATCCTTAAGCATACCTTGTTTTCACACAACATAACAGTTCCAAAGCCACCAGCTCCAAGACATCTTCCTTCTACCCACCCATCCCTTGAGAGCTTCCTTTCCCTTCCATATTCCATCACAAGCTGCTAAAACAAAACAATACAATACACTTAAATGTATAACCATTGCAATAATAATACTGATTATCTATTCATGAAATTTATTTCAGATTAATCATGTGAATATCCAAGGCAAATGGAATAAATAATCATTCTTTAATGCTCTCACAAACTATCTAGCTGATCATTGGTACCCAGAAAAACTCCAGCTTCATAGTAAGTACCAAGCTTTACATAAAACAAGAACAACCATTTATAAGTGGACTTGTGGCTTTCATTGAACATTATGGCTCTTAAAGCCTTAAAAATGTCAGATGAGACTGTAAAACTTGTATTGCCCCTGTCAAACTTGGACGGTTTAAACTCAACAGGAGCAGAAAATTAATGTTTATGCCCCTGCAAAAGATTTATCAGTTTGCACACGGTAAAAAAAGTGACAGAAGCGTGACAAAAATTTGGCATCAAGCTCCTAGCAATTGCAGAAATTATTTTCTTCTGTCATGATGTTGAGGACCTCCCAGGGGGGGCAGTCCTTCTTCCCTTAAAAATCTTGCTTGTCACTCAGCTCCCTTGTGCTCAAAATAACTTCCAAACTTTTTCCTTAGCTTTTTGATACCTAAAATGGCTTATGTTCCCTTGTTTCTTTCCCTAAGATACTCTTTGTTCCCCTGTTCCCCATTTTATAGCCATGTTCTCTTCTTCCACAAAAC
>NC_090892.1:24641893-24649393 GCF_036669925.1 Montipora capricornis | reverse complement strand
AAAGGGATAGTCCATGGACCGGGTCCATAGGGCTGGTCCATGGACCTGGGGTCCATGTTTTGTATACGTCCGGCTGCCCCAGTGTGCAATTATCTTGGTTGAAGTTGTTAGAATGACTGGCTATCAATGAGGAGTGCCATTTATCGTCAACCTCAGAAGGCGTTTTGGAGTTTTGTTCTAGGGTAGCTGGAGGATTTAGTTTTGTATAGTCTTGTTCGTTTTGTTCTCTGTTCAGATAAGCATTTTTGTAGAACAAATAGTAATACAATCCTGAGTGACTTTTTGAATGATATTTAAGAAAATTCAGATTTGATAAATTGATTCTGCATTTAGACAGGCCATCTACTACTTGAGAGCTCGTGGATGAAATATCTCATTTCAGTCAGTCACTGTTTTCATCACTTACATCACAAAGTACAACTTTTTTCTTTGATTCACATGTCTTGCTGGTTTTGCATTTCTAAAATATTTGCTGATATGAGCAGCAGCCTTCAAGTTAGCTTTTGGCTCTTTCCTTTTCTTTAAATTTTGTCGATGCCACTTTTGAGCGGTTTCTGTGTACAGCTTAAAGACAAAAGCAGCCTTTTATATGTTATGAAGTGTTCCAATTGTAAAAGTATAACAATAACATGACAACAGAGACTACCCTTTCCGACAACACATTCGCAAATTATCGATGAACAAGACAGTAGCAGTTCGTATAACTTCAGAAGAAAAACTCTTTAATATGCTTGGTTCATTCGCCTTGAAGAAAATATTCGATGACCTTTGCGAAATTGTCCTATCACTCCCTATCGTCTGTTAGACTGATTTCTCCGGATAACCTCTATTGAAACCTTGGGAAAGAGGGAAGTATTGCATTTCCATCCATCTGTTGGTAGTGGGATCTATCTCGAAAGGGCTGTCGCCTTAAAGCTCTTCTTGACAGAGATTGTCGAGCAAAGCCGGGTCATCTTTAAATGGTAATATTTTTGAAACAATTCACTTTTAGTCCCGGAGACTATTACAAAGTTCTCCCAAGTTTTTCATTGTTGATCGATTCAAGACAATCATCATTTATGAGTTTTTTAATGCTGCAAAAACCATTTTGGGCGAGTCTTCTTTCTTATTTCCGCCCGTCCGGCAAAACCGATAGCTAGTGCCAGGCTCCCACGGTATGATATCAGGAATCCAAATGCGAAAAATATTCTTTACGTTCTAATATCATAGGTGACAAATTACTCCTTAATTTTGGCACGAAATTTCAGCGTTAAGTTGTAATTTCACATGTGAAATTTCAAAATTGCCATGGTAACATCTCTTGTATAAGATGGCGTCGAGATTTAAGACAGTGACCATTGAAGAAGTTACGAAATTAAAAGAAGCGGCAGAAAATTTAAATACGCGAAAGAGCGCAATTAACTGGGTGAGGGTTTTTGAGAAGTGGTGTGACGGAAATAGCCTTGAGAAAAACCTTCATGCACAACAAGCCGTGATGTATAATTTGTCCGCAGCCATGTTCCAGATGTTCCTTGCCAGCTCTAAAGGTATTTTAACTTTGTGCATTTTCGCTTGACTTTCATTTAGGCACATTTTCTTAGACCATAAAGTAAATTTTCAGTGATAATTTCACTTCAAAACGAACTGTCAAAATTTTAGATGGCCTCGTGCAAAATATTAGTTTTAGCGCATTTCAACTGGCGCCGTTGTCATTTCATTAGGGAGCTTACGAAACGACGACGCTACAAAATAATAGGTTTAGTCATAGTTAATAGAGGGGAACTGGTTATGAAACCCGGCGAACATCAAAGGGCTAAACCTCTATTAACTATGGTTTAGTGAGGAAAAAGCAATGGCTCTGCACGTGCGTTTTACATTTGTGTACATTTCTTTGCCGTCATCTCCTAAATGACGACGTGAAATGACCAAATTCAAGGTTCTCTGGAGGACGTTAGCACATGACGATTAATTTTCAGTTCTCTCTCTACGCTTCCAACCCACTCATACCAGTTTAATTCCTCGACAGTTACTACACATTGTTAACGCGAAACGGATAAAAAAGCTTCGTAGTGATATGAATAACGCCATCGTCGTCCTCGTCTCGTAAGCTCCCTGTTCATCAGTTCATGACGAATTAGAGCTAATCATTTGAGAAAGATTCGACAGTTGCCTTAACTTTGAAACATTAAGGCCGGGACACACTAGGCGACAAGTCGCAGCGACATGTCTGTGCGACAAGTTGCTCCATGTGTACTACTTGCAAGACAAGTCGCTGCGACACGACGCCTGTTCGGAGCACACGCAGTGATCTCGTATGAGGGGGAATGTGAACTAGTTTTCTAATTCAATATGGCTGACCATATGACGCTCTCTCATTGGTTCATTTATATTTTGTCGCAGCTACTTGTTGCGGGAAGTGTACACACGATGCTACAACGCTGCTTTCGCTAATTTTGTCGCTGCGACTAGTCGCACGAATTCAAACTGGTTTGAATTCGCGCGACTGATCGCGGCGACAAAATTCTGCCGCAGCGACAATGATTTTCATGAAATTAACCGTGTCACACAAGGCGATTTGTTGCGGCGACTTGTCCCCGCGACGTGTCGCAGCGACTTATCGCCTAGTGTGTCCCGGCCTTTATGAACAGGCACGAAGAATTCGAAAGGTATTTTTGTGAAGAAACTCAGAAAAGTACGAACTTTAGCAAAAATGTATGCTTTATACGAAAACTGTATTCTTCTTAATGTTCTCGGTTTTCGATACAATATAACCAGTAAAAACAATTACTGTTGTGAGCGTAATTTGTCACCCACGACATTAAATTAATAGGTAATGAAATGGCTTTCTCGTGAAATTAGGAAATAATTTCACTTGCGTTTTGTCAAAATTCTGATAATTTCCCGAGCCTTTAGGCGAGGGAAATTAAAGGCTCAGGAAATTATCAGAATTTTGTCAAAATGAAAGTGAAATTAGGGAGCTTACGAAACGACGACGCTGACTGCATCGACGACGCTACAAAACAACAGGTTTAGTGAGCAAAAACAATGATTCTGCACGCTCTGCATGTGCGTTTTACATTTTGGTACATTTCTTTGGCGTCATCTCCTAAGTGACGACGTGAAATGACCAATTCAAGGTTCTTTGGAGGACGTTAGCACATGACGATGAATTTTCAGTTCTCTCTCTACTCTTCCAGCCCACTCATACCAGTTTAATTACAATCCCAAATTACGATCCCAAATTAGCAGTTATTTCTAAACATTTAGCTACGTCTTCAAGGACATACATGTCCTTATAAGCACAGTTCGACTTCCAGCGACCGTGCAATTTAAGTAAGCGTTCTGATAAGTTGGTGCTGTTACTAACCAGGGGGGTGGCCCCTCCCGATCTCAAGTGATGCAGGCCATAAAACTTGTAATCTAAGCCAAGTTCCTTGAGACAATTCTTAAATATCTCCCTACATCTCCTGTACGAGAGCTTACTTCCATACAACTTGTAAGTATTGGAAGCTTTGACTGAACAATCTTAAGGTCTAAAGAGTGGTAAATTGCTGTTAAGATCTACCTCAGCCATCAAAATGTACCTTTCTAGAAGGGCAACAGGACAACATTTATTAAATAACCTCTTAATATAAACCTTATTGCCATCTCTGTAAACGTCAACACTAAAGTAGCCACGGCCTTGGATGTATACAAATAGTGAATTGTTCTACGGATTAAATTTACCGGGGGAACAACAAGGCAATTTTCCCCTGTCAAATTCTGGACGAAGAAATCCACATCCTGGGTTCGAAAATCTCGAATAAAACTTGTTGACTTTCTTGTTATAGAAATTGGCAAAACAGTCTACTGTATGTGGCCCCAAAATATAATCCAGGAATTCAAAAAAGGAAGTTGTGATTTGCCAATCGTCTCCAGCAATAATGCGCTCCGGGAAATAATAAGTTCGGGGAATCCATTGGATTTCTAATGTGATTCCATTATCAACACAAAATTGAAAAATCTTAAGGGCTATAACATGTAAATCTTTCCTCATGTTTCCAACTTGGATAATTCTACAGGCATTTTGACTGTCGGAAAACCATTTGATGTAAGAGCCTTTAAGACGAGGCAAAAATGACTCTAGAGCAAATACAATAGCTGTTAACTCCCTCCAAGTAGAACTCATGCCACACTCGTGTACATCCCATTGCTTATGACATACCTGTTCACCGTCAACATTTAAATGTGCACCACATCCTGTGGCACTAGCGTCAGAATAAACAACATATTTAGACGGTCTGAACGGACAATCTACAATGCTTTCCAAATTCACTCTGTCCAAATTAATTGGTTTCCCAAAACTTAATTTCTCTTATACAATACTGATCCAAAGTAAACGTCGAATCCCGATCCTGGGCTGCTGCAACAGATATTGTGCAATATCTGGTCATAATTCTGGAAATGTTCCACTATACCTAACCACTCAATGACCTTACAAGGAGTCCACTGGGACTTCTCGTCGTTGGTAATACAACCGGGTTTCCATATATCGGATCTGCACCAGCGGAAATTATTTTACCCACAAGGGAAGCTAATTCTCTAGCGGATAAAACGTTTTTGCGACATTCTTTGAACACAGTCCGCAATACTAGACAGGCGTCTATCCGAAATTCCAATACTTCCGAGAATAGTGTCCCAAACTATACCTAACCACTCAATGACCTTACAAGGAGTCCACTGGGACTTCTCGTCGTTGGTAATACAACCGGGTTTCCATATATCGGATCTAACGCAGGCAGCTAACGCTGCACAGGAGGCTTGATCAGAATCAATTAACCATGCAACCGTCGTCCAGGAATAGAGCAACACTGATCCCATGGATCCTCCAATATATTTTGAGTCGCTTAAGACATTTTGTAAATATAAAAGGGGCTGAGACCAATCCAAAAGGCAAAACAGTAAATACGAAATTATACCTGAACTCAGTATCACCTGAAAACTTCCACGCGAAACCTAAGAAAGTCTGATGATCTGGGCAAATATCAATATGGTGGTAATTGCTCTTTAAATCAAACGAAATCATGAAAGCTCCCTTTTGGAAATAAGACAAGGCTATCTTCCAGTCTTCGTACTTGACTCTGTGTTTGATAAGATGTTTATTAACGTACCTTAAATCTAATATGAATCTCTTCTTCCCATTGGGTTGAACGGACACAGATATAAGGGGTTAACCACATAGGGGGGAGCTTAAACTTCTACCACCCGATACGAATATAAGAGATCTAAAATTGTTTCCTCAAAAGAATTTTGGATAATGCAGAGAAGACATATTGTTTTTGAGAACGTTCCCGAAGGGAGACATCACAAAGAAAATAAAAGGTCTTACCGCGAAAAAGCCGAACATCGCTAGCAGATTTAAACTTTTTAGAAGCATTGCCAGAACTAGCCTTAGATTCCTTCCTTTTCTTTTCAGCCGATAATTTAGCCTTCCGAATTTTCTTCTCATCTTCAGAGTTGGAAGCAAGCTCGTCCGACTCGTATTCCTGCACTACCAGCCACCTGTCTTTACTTCTGTCTGCGAGCTTTATTAACTTTTGTTGTTTCTTTATGAGCTCTCCTCCTTCTGCTACCAGCTTGCGGACCTCTTGCGGTTCATTCAAGCTGACCTCTAGCTGACCAAAGATGTGTTCCAATTGCGCATTTAACTCAAACTGTTTCCTATTACCCTTGAATTTAAACTCGGCGGCTTCCTTAACGACTTTCGACTTTCCTTCGAGCTGCTTGCTTTTTTCCTCAAGTTCGGAGATGCCAGATCAGGTTTTGAACAGAAAGAAAACTTGATTGACCAAAGGTGGATTTGATTGTTCTTGCTTTGATGAAGAGTTTTCCGAGACTTCGGGCGCCGGAGTAGTTAAAACTTCTGCTTCCAATCGAGCCGTCATATTAATTACCCAGCTACAAGTTCAATGTCAGCATGGAAAGCAAGAGAGAGAGGACTAAATCACTCTGAACAGTCTATAAATACTGAAGCCACACCAATCAGGAATACCCAAGGGACACGCCCCATGCGGGCGTGTCCTACAGAGAAATGAAGTGAATAAACGATGAAACAAACTGCTAATGAACTGTAATCAACGCATACCAGCAGAAAATATATAATCACCAACATTCACATGCTCAGGTACAACCTGGAATAAGGTGTGGGAAAAAAAGATTGATCAGCGGACTAAGCCAAGCTGGGACAGCTTGGCGAAGGGAGCGTTGAAGATACTCACGTGATTTTTGGGTGGGAGGGTGGGCCGTTCACTTCTTCGTGGTTCCGCTGAAAACTGAGGAAGAATGAATTATTTTCGCGCCAAACCAGAATGTAGCATCAGAGATTACATAATCGCACGTGAAACCGCTCAACCAGCCATGAAATGCCCATTATAAATGTATTTCAACATCGAATATCATTATGGGTGTTGTTAATAGCGAAGAAGCTCGAAAGAGTCTTGTATTGGAGAATTGAGGAATTTTTCGTTGACCGCAAGCGTGTCTCATTCCCAGGATCCTCCCTCGAAGGAGGAAGAGAGAGGACCATGGGACGGAGGATGCGACAATGGTTGCTATGTGCCATCAGGCTCCGTGACTAAAAAAAAAAAAAACAAGAAACTCTTGAGCAGAGTTGTTTGGTGACAAAGATGAATAACTAAAACTCCAAGACGCCTACTTGTCTCCCGATGTACACCAATCCTGGACATTTTATACACGAAATGCAGTACAATAAGTTCGCGGATTTGCACGTGAAATGCCCCTTCACTGTAAAAACACCCCCGTTGATTGTTTATACGCTTGCATCAGGATTTGTATGGTTGCACACGTGCAACCATACAACCGCACAAATCCTGATGCAAGCATAACAACCAACTGGCCGGGGACGTTTTTACAGTGAGGGGGCGTTTCACGTGCAAATCCGCGAACTTATTGTATTCCATTTCGTGTATAACTTGTCCGGGATTGGTGTACATTGGGGAGACGAGTAGGTGTCCTGGAGAACACAGGCGTGACGTTATTCACAACAAAGCAGACCTTCCCGTGCCCCACCATTTCCGTGAAGCAGATCATTCAAAGGAGGACATGCGAGTGCTGGTCTTACGCACAGACTCAGTTTAGGCATGAACAAACACGCAAAAGACAAGAGGTGCGCTTTATTTTTAATTTAAAGACCCTAGCGCCTAATGGAATCAACTTTACTTGCTTGCAATGGGCAAAAACCAAATGTACGCCATCTAAATCATCAGCTGAGATGTTGAGTATGCAACATGTGCAACATTCCAAAACTGACGATGGTTAGTGGTCACACTTAACAGAAACACAGTGTTAACTTTCTGGTGTTTTGAATCCCTGGGGGAACATTGGACAAAGGACTTGATGTTCCACTGGAGGACACTGAAGTCAACTCCCTAACACGACCGCAACTCAGGCGGTGTCCGACACGACCCTCAAAGGTTCATGGGTAAAAACGTGCCATCGCACATTTCCTTCCAGACAAGATCG
>NC_090892.1:24626893-24629393 GCF_036669925.1 Montipora capricornis | reverse complement strand
GCACTAACATGGCGGCTCCATACAAAACTCTGCGTCGGATAGATCAATATTCACACATGGCTATGAGGCTTTACAGATAAATTTGAATATCATTTTGTTTAGAAATCTCCCTTGAGACTTGCGAGACAAAGAAAACAGAACTGAGTCATGAAATTTGACCAGAAAGCCTCGTAGCCATGGCTGAATGTGGATAATTTATAACGAACTCAGTCTATTGCTCTCGTATCTACAGTTATTAGGCATTATAGTTCACCACTAAATTTTCTCCGATTCTTATTGGTTTAAATTGATCACGTGACGCGGTAGTGTTCGTCCGCCGAGAGACACTATCAGCCCATAGTGCCCGTCCGAGAAAAATACCCGGATGGATAGTAGTCGTCCGCTGAAAATACCTCTGTAAACAAGCGGCCTTATGGAAAATAAACAATCGAAATTGTATTAAGAGGGTTTTTGTTTGTTTTCTTTTTCAAATTTTACATTGGCTGGCATGGCTTTCGTCTAGTAAAGTTGAAAATAATTCAACATGATTTTTAAGCTGGCGTGCGGAAGAAAATTTAGTAGTGAACAATAAAGACAATAGAGTGTTTATGTCTCGGAACTATCGGTCTGATAGTTGCCCCTTGGAAATTTGATGTTCTTAAAACTAGCATATTTGCTCTCGAAGCTTTGCTTCTCGGGCAAATATTTGTTTTAAGAACATCAATTTTCTGCGGGGCAACTATCAGCCGATAGTTCCTTGACAGAAACACTCTATTGTTTAAATAGGCACTGATTTCAAACTGGTCAGCTTTCAGTTATTGTAGTGCTTAAGAAGAATAAAATTTATTGTTGATAATTCAGCTACTCGAGTTGACAACTCGAGCAGCTTAACACTCTCGTACTTGTCATATAGTACATGTATGTTCCAAAAATGCAAATTGACACACCCTTAAATTGCAGTTCCCTACCTATTTTTACAGTACGACCAGAAAAACTGTGAACACCTGAAAAATGTTAGGAATGTTGTTTCTGTCCAATCACACAGATGAAATCCACCTGCTAAACGGCAGATTGTTTACTGTTGTTTGCACGGTAAGAATTGTGTCAGCTTTATATTTTCCAGGTAATTGGTTTAATTTGAATTATTTCTGGTCATTTAAGCTCTGAGAATATTTGTAAAGAAACAGAACAGTGCATGTATTTGTTGTTTCACTGATCACTGGCGCTCCATAGTAATTGTTGCATGCTTTCAGCATGTGACGCCGTCACGAATACCTGTATTATAACTGTTGTTCAGATTGCAAAGTGCTTAAGACACCAGGGCTTTTTGAGTAAATCATCTGAACCGACAGGTTTCCTTTACATACATATTTTAAATCACCGATAAATTTTCTTTTTATTGACACCATTTTCAAGAAGGTAGCTGTTATCCTGAACAAGATGTGACACCATGAAGTTTGGAAATTGCAAAATTTACTGATACCGGTAATCAAAAGTTAATTTTGTCATAAGTTTGACTTATGGTGGTATTTCTTTGAGGAGAATCACAAGCTAATAGTGTGGACAGCTGTATCAACCTCCTCTGATAATAAACAACCAAATAAACACTTCTTTTCTTCTGTAGTTTGTTCACTACTTAGAACTGGAAGGCATTCAGATTAATCTGCTCAGTCATATGCAAAACTACAACAGTCATCAAAACTGACTCTTACTGCTTTGACAAAACTTCTTTCGAGGTGGAAGCGGAATCATTTTACTTTCAATATTTGTGATTCTTGGCTTATGATTCATTAAATTTTTGTGTGCTACTTCCCTACCGACGCAGCACAACAGTTTCTTTAGAAACCACCCCTTTATTTATTAGTTTGTATATGCTATTTTCAAGCATTAAATCTTCAATTTACAGCTTTTTAAATTAAAGCCGGGCTCCATCACACTCGATCTTGTCTGGAAGGAAATGTGCGATGGCACGTTTTTACCCATGAACCTTTGAGGGTCGTGTCAGACACCACCTTAGTTGCGGTCGTGTTAGGGGAGTTAACTTCAGTGTCCTCCAGTGTAACATCAAGTCCTTTTGTTCAATGTTCCCCCAAGGATTCAAAACACCAGAGAGCTAACACTGTGTTTCTCTTAAGTGTGACCACTAATCATCGTCAGTTTTGGAATGTTGCACATGTTGCATACTCAACATCTCAGCTGATGATTTTTTATTCTGATATTTATGATTAATTTTCCATTGTTTTACTAAAACAAACATAAAATAGAAATTGTATATGTCACATTTCATTTTAATGTTTCAAACTTATTAATTTTTCTGGTATAGAATATCATGTAAACCTTAACGAATCACCGAAATTAAAGCCCGAGAGAAGTGATACGGAAGTATTACTTTCTCACTCTGACTCTGACCCAGTCCACACATACCTGATTTCATTGGTGGTAACAAAAATGTTGACTGTGAGTTAACTGTGCAAAACATTTTCAGACCTCTTGTATACAGTATTCTTGAAGTGATTGTTTT
>NC_090892.1:24616893-24621893 GCF_036669925.1 Montipora capricornis | reverse complement strand
AGATATAGCACCATTGATGTATTGGCTTATGAGGGGGTACGGACACTACACACAGTGAATAAGCTTCTGAATAACTTCAAAATTTAAGCATTTATTGAACTATGCAACATGAAATAGTGTTTTATTTCAAAGATTCATATCCACTGAGTTAAATAAAGTAATCATAACTATAACAACTTGACAACAAAATGTTCAATTATAATCCTTTCTATCAATTCATCACATTTGGTATGAAAGTAACACAAACTGTTGTAGGAAACGTTTTACAAAAATTGTTCTGGTTTGCAACATTTTCCACCCTTAATTACTCATCCAAAAATGTTTTTAAGTCTGTCTGGACCAACTATGAAGTATTATTTCTGCTTTTCACCTTTTTATTTATTTTAAGATCATCCAAAATCTAATTGTGTGGGGAGGGGGTACGGACACTACAGGATTGCATAATGTTTTTGCACCTTTTTAACGGCACTATTTAGGATAAACATCATATTTCTAATTATTGCAAAAGTAACTTTATAATTAGTGTGTTTATACACTATTAGTATAAACCTACTGATGGTCTAACACGAAACACTCGCTCTGAAATTGGCTACTCTACTCTAATCTACAATAGCCCATTCAGCTGAGTGTGACCGCATGGGCTGTAAATTCGTAGTCCACTCGTCCTTGAGGTCTAACTGTTAGTGATACATTTACACAAACCTGACAATGTTTGCAGACTTTTCTAGGAGCTTTGTAGAAAAGCTGAATAGTTGACACCTGTTGGTACTTAAAGCGTCACAAAGCACTGGCTCATCTAAAACAACAAGGATTTGACAGAAAGTTTCCCACGATATATCATCAACTGTGGGCCAGTAATATAAGCCTTTTTCATCCTCTCTCTTCATGAACTTAAGCTGAGCAAGCTGCCGGTCATCGTCCATTTCTAAAATCTGAGCCACAAACTCTTTCTTCCGTCCATTCGTACCTGTAAGGTATACAGTGACAAAGTCATCTGTTATTGGATCTCTGTTTTCCTCTTGTACTATGCCATCTTGGAGGACTTCTTCATCATCATCTGAAGTTTGGATGTCTTGGTTGTGGAGCTTCCAACTCAAATCTTTCTTGGTCCAGTCCTCCACATGTTCCTTGTTTGTACAGATTTGACTTCTTCGATTTGAGCAATGTTGACAATAGCAAGAAAGCTTTCGAACCAGGAGACTTCCTTTCTTTCCATTACTCTTTACTGCATGTAGTTTTTGGGTACCTTTTAATGTTTTTGCCTTTGCTTCTGGCCTGTTTCTCACTACTTGATCCTTATCAACAAAGACAAAATGTCTCTCAGAATATTCACCTTCACCAGATGGTTTCAAGTTATGTTCAAGTTTTTTTTGCAAAACTTGAACAGTGATTTTGCGTCACTTATAACAGCTTTCTCAGTAAGGACAGCCTTTGCACAGGCATTTTTTACAACGTTTCCTAGTCCATCACAAACACTCTTACCATGACTTGTCTCAAAGAAATTTCGAGTAAATCCAGATTCTTTAGACGAAATGTCAGCAAATACAATTCTCAATAATCTCAATAATAACTGCAGTGAAGAATCTAAATATATAATTTTATTTTTCATTTATAATTCTTTACTATCATACATTTAGTCTTTAATTTTGTGTGTTTCTCAAAAATAGCTGTTGGACTAAGTGGAGTGTCGCATTAAATGAAATGTTTATCTCTGTGTCAAGAATTTTTTTCATTTCTATAGGCTGGCCACCAGCTTTACAATGTAAGCATTAACCCATTGACTCCCGGAGGTTCCCCATTGACGAGTAAAATCGTCTGGCATTAGACAGAGTAAAAACCTGGCCAGTTTGGGTGTTAAAGGGTTAATGGGGAACAGAAAAATTTGTTGTCATTCTTTTTCCGAAGCATAGCATTATCCACCAAATTTCTCCCTTATTTTAATTATCAGTAAACCGTTTTTGAACTGGTAACAGTTTTCCAATTGTAAAATATGTGTAAGGTTCTTTCTCCTGTGCATGTTGCTAATAGTGGAAGCATCTTGAATGTTGTTCATTCTTCTTGGCTTTGAACAGCTCTTGGGTAAACTCTTGTATAATTATTGTTATTGCCTTTGTCATCTTAATTGTTGGACAAGTTTCAGGATGTTTGGTATGCATGTATGCCAGTACTCTACCTTTGTTTTTACTTGTCATCTTGCAAAAATTTGTTTTATTTCTCACTTATCTATTGATTCAGTCTAGCACATTCTTGTATCAATAATTCCTGTTTCTTTTTCCCTAAAGTTGCACTGCTCTTAGAAGTTGTCAGTTCATTTTCAGGTTTATTTCCTTAAACAGTGAACTTTCCAACTAGAACCTGGATGCGATATTCGATTTAACAATCGATAGACCTTTTTTATAAATGGTGGCCAATTATTTATTATTACCTTTTGTTTACATGCAAATTAGCCTATCTGGTCTTGTTGACATATGCAAAATTCAATAAATATTTATAATAAAATGAGATTAAAGGCTAATTGACATATAATGAAAGAACAATGACCTATGACCTATGGGTCAATGGTAAATTCAGTATCGCGGTGTGGCCCAGTGGTTAGGGCGCTTGCCCTGAGATCCGGAGATCCTGGATTTAAGACTCACTCTGACCACCCTCTGAATTTATTCCTGGTAGTCCCTGGTTCAACTTCCCAGCTGCATTTGTAAATAGCCAACTGGTTTTCCTCCGGCCAGTTGGGTTTCTTAACAGTTGTTGTTGTTGTTGTGTTCTGTTGTTTCGTTGATTGTTTCAGATTGGCCCTGAAAAGCCCCTATGGGGAGTGGTCAATTAAGTATGTGTGTGTGTGTGTGTGTGTGTAAATATGCGCACAATCCACTAGCATTTTCTGTGGATTTTGGTCATCAGTCATTTTGCTTGGACTACTTAGAGAATGTGATTACTGAAGGACATGTGAGTGGGATTTTTAAGGCCATAAAGTAGATAAGAAAGAGAAAAGCATTTAGATTCATGCACATGTGCTGAAATGTGAACCCCTCCCTTTAAAAGGCAAATTTCATTCTATGTAAAAACAACTTGGAATCAATAATTATTATAAATTATGTCATCATTACACAATGTGCAAACAATATAAAGTTCTGTTGAAATGTGATTCCTTGCTTTGCTGTATCTTGTACTTGTGCTAGCTTAGTTACAAACAAATATTAAACGCAGAGTGGTGGAAGCAATTTACACAGGGCACAGTAGACACGAACAATATCATCAGCCAGGGGGAGCAGGGAAATTGGTAGTTCAGTTTTAAGAAGAATAAAAACTTGAAGCCGTCCAATCGCCTGCTCCACATAGATCCTGACATTTGCTATGTTTGATGTTTCGTTGACATCACATGGTAGCAGTTGCATAGATGATGCACAACTAGGTGGAATACACAATGTTGCCATGTGCATCATCAAGTCTTCTCTGATTTTAAACCCCCTGTCTGCCATGACTTCATCATAGGGTTCAATCATGTTTAAAAATCCACTGTTTCTCACTATAAAAATATCAGATGCCCTTCCTCCATAACCTGAGGAGACATTTGGAGTGATTGCAACAAGGACTTCGAAAGTGTAATGATGTTTATATTCGCTCCATAGAGTTGCTGCCAGATCAAGTCCACTTGGTGTTTCTGTAAAGCACTCAAAGCAGTCAATAATGCACCTGACCTTGGGATAAAGCCTTCTGAAACATGATGGCAGAGTTTTCTTGATCTGTTGTCGACCAGGCCACACAATTAGAACTGACAGTTCCTTGGACATAAGCTTTATCCAAGTAATGAAAACACTACTGACTGTGGTAGCTGACACATGGAACCTGAACCCCAAATCAATAGTTAAAAGAGCTATTCTAAGTTTCATAAGAGTCAACAAAAATTCTTGCTCAAGTCTGAGCTTCCTTTCAGGCCCAGGTCTTCCTTTAGAAAAACCAGTTGCTAGCTCAAAAGGAGAAGGAGGTTGAGGTGCTTCTTTAGTTGTTTGCTTTCCACCCCTCCAATATTGCATGGACTGAGCCTTTTCACTCAGATAACTGAATAGAAACTTAAATGTCTCAGTTGAGGGCAGACCTGTATAAACCTTTGCTTCCATTTCTCTTGTCAGCTGTTCAAACTGCAAGGGAACAGAAACGGAGGAGTCCATATCGATTTCCATTTCTTCACTAGTATCATTGCGTCCACCATCTTTATCTGACTCTTTGGAGCAGGGAAACACGCATCTTGAAGGGCCGGCTTTTTGCAACTTGTTTGCTTTCCTTTTCCAAGGCGACCTTTTTTGCAAGAAGTCGGAAACAGTCATAAAAATAGACGGATAGTCCGTTTTAGGATCTTCAGGAGTTATTCTTCCCAATGGAAAATGATTGGAACAGACGAGTGTCCCAGTAGCACCAGGCGAAGGATTAAATGCATCACCTCGTGTCTTCGCTACTAGTTTTGGGTCAACTGGCCACTTGTGATATCTGAAATCCTTCACATGGGATCTAACAAAAGCCAAATCAGGATATCTTTTGTCATTATCGCAAAATCCTACCGCACAACGAGCGTGTTTTGGCATGATAACAAATTATTGAACCATGTCACCATTTGCATTTATGCTCTGGCCACGCGCTCGCCCCAGTTGTTTTGCACCTCCGGCAAAATGGCGGCGTTAACCTTGAAAGGGTCTATTGGGTAAATAATGGGGGAAAAGATGTGAAATTAATGGCATTGTTGTGGAATTTTACACGACTATCCCAGTTTGGGAAAAAAAAGAAAAAAAAAATAATATTAATGGTTTATTCAATACATGTTTTCGTAAAAAAGCCAGTCTTAAAACACTCCGTCCTGCATCTTGGCAGCGATATACAGTGGCTAGACCTCAGGTTACGCCCTTGGATAGTGTTACGCTTGGGGGCGAGGGGCATTTGACATTTGAAAATAAGCGTGAGAAGGGCTCGCATGCTTTCTCAAAGGTCTTGTTGCATAAACACAACCT
>NC_090892.1:24609393-24611893 GCF_036669925.1 Montipora capricornis | reverse complement strand
GCCATACAATCAAATTCAAAAATTACTTTCGAGTATCAAACGCATAAACTCGCCAAAGGGCGAAAGGGCCAAATTTAATCTTTAGGAAAATATATACTTATCCATTACTCGTTCTTCTGATGCAGATTGGATTTCCCTGGCAGGTGAGGACTCGGCGAATGAAGGGATGTTTACACTATTTACAATGTGTGGTAATCATGAAAGCAAGTTCTACAAAGGGCAACGCTGCACTGAATACACTTAAAACTAGATTCTACTGCCCTTCCCTTAGCGGTCCTATTTCCTACCATCTTACAATAAACACATTCTTTCTTCCTTCCGTCAATTTTTACAATGAAATGTTTCGCGGCATTTCCAGGGTCATTACTTAGATTTTCGATCCTACGTCGCTTAGAGGAATGCGGCAAAGAAACAGTCGAGGAAAGCCTGCAATTAACTGCTTAGCGAGATTAGTCCTAAAAGCTAACTGTTTAACTCTCCCTTCCCCTTGAGTTACCCAATAATGATTAAACAAGATAAACGCATTACAAATTGAAATATCTACTACAGACCAAAAAAGATACCAATACCACTTATAACAAGAACGGCCTACAGAATAGTATTTGCGTAATTGATCTGCGAGATCAACACCGCCCATGTTCTTGTTGTACTGAGCAACAACTGCAGGCTTAGCGATATTTTGGTTGTGTCTTTGCACATCTACATCTGGAGCTAACGGACTACAATTAGTTGAGAGAAACGAAATGTCCCTTTTGTCGTGCCATTTTGTGAAAACTACATTACCTTTCTGCGTAACTACTTTCTCGCCTGCAGCACGCAATTTATCCTTCGCACAAGGTGCGCACAAGGTCCGTGCGGTTGATCCTTACGGTGGCACAAGCGTAAGTGTCATTACTCTCGAGGTGTTCTAACAACTTAACTGAGCTAAAAAAATTGTCAAAGTATACATGGTGATTCTTATTCATGAAAGGCCTTACCATTTTAGTAACTACATCATAACCTAAACCGTAAATTCGAGGCTGCTGATTTGCTTCCTTACCTAAGTAAACATCGTAATTTAAAACGTAACCGTTACTAGAATCAGCGGCCATCCAGACTTTAATACCGTACTTAGTTGGTTTGGCTGGCATGTACTGTCTAAAAGAAAGCTTACCCCTAAAGCCAACCATACCCTCATCTACAGAAATGTTCTTAGTGGGCTTAAAATTATTTTCGCACTTATTTCTAACATAATCTAGAACTGACCTAACCTTGAAGAGCCGATCATAATTTGCATCGCCACGTGCAGGCTCCCTAGAGGAATCGCTAAAATGCAAATAAGAACTAATTTCTTCGAATCTTTTCTTTGCCATTGTCTTCTTAATACTGTGATTGGCAAAAAAATCATCGGTAGACCAATATAAAGCTAAATTTGGGAGCTTAACAATACCCATAATTATGTTAATAGCTATGAAGGCCTTTAATTCTGCGCGACTTACTTCACGAAAACGGGCAAGGCGCTGTGGGTTATCTGCAAGTTTCTGACGCGCATACCTATTCGTTTCTGCTACCATTAAATCCCACAGATCGTCTCCGAAAAAAGCTAAGAAAAAACTTAATTCATTAGGATTATCTAAAACAAAATTAAGGCCAGTGGCTTCCATGAACTCTGAAACTTGAACATCGTCGAGCTGGTCAGTCCAGCGAGCTTCTTCTTCTTCAGCATCAGTGTCGTCGCTTGCTTGATCGCCAACGTCTTCTTCGCCACTTAAGCCATCTAAATCTAAATCGCTATCATTACCGGTATTTACAGCAAAACCATAAAAACTCCCTTCATCCTCCGAATCCTCAAACAACTCAGGAATTTCCTCATGCTCATCATCTGACGCATTACCTGACGCACAACAAAGTACATCAGCCATTGTTCAGTGTAATCTAATCGCGCGATTGAAAAGATAAAAACCAGACCTCGTGGCTTCGCTCTTCAACTGTCAAAATCTGCGCAAAAGACGGCAAATGATTGGGCAATTATCCTACTAAATGTCGATAACAACAGAAAACTTAGATTTCCTAAGGGAGTCGAGGTAGATGACTAAGATCACCTCTGATCAAGACGCCATTTTTACAGCCGGTTGAGGCCGGTTTAGGTATTTCAGGGGTCATCGCGCGCGGCCGGTTGAGGCCGGTTTAGGTGTCAATGGGTTAATATAGGACATTCAGGTATTTGTGATGGCACGAGATTTGTATTTCGTCCAATAACATGGAAGAGGGAAAGGTTAGAACTTGCGGGTGGAACAACTTATGGGAAGAAATTACGGGAGTTTGATTTTCAATATTGCGCTTGAAGGAGTGTTGTGTTTGCTTGCATCGCAGCAGTGTCATAGGTAGGAGACTTCATAGCAGAATTTTTTGGCACAAAATATATTTAGAATACCGTGCTACTTTTTACATAATATTTTATACATGTATGTGTGAACCTTTTATAGAATGAAGCCGAGGCGAGCAAATCGAACGTGTTTTG
>NC_090892.1:24589393-24599393 GCF_036669925.1 Montipora capricornis | reverse complement strand
CCCCAAATCAATGTTCATGGTTTTTTTAAGCCGCGGCTAGGTCATTGAGTTGCTTTTTTGATTAAAACCTCAGACAAGTTGGTTGGCCTTGGTTCTTGCATTATTTTCTTAACTGGCGCTGGTTCCATTAAGAGTAGCTTTTACAAACTCCAGTTGACTTAGGTTGTAGAAAATATTTTGTTGTTAAGTGTACGTAGCTGACGAAATATTTGTTAAACGAGCGATCGCTGGTGGTCACTGGCAAAGATTGACATGGGAAAAAAAATCATTCCAAGTAGAATGTAGAAGTAAGTCAGCCATTATAGCAGGAGCTTGTCATCGATAGAACACAATGTTTGCGTTAATTTAACAGGGAATATAATGCGAGATGAAATATTTAGTTCGGAGCAAGATTGTGCAATCCTGCACAATTACTCGCATAATTGACTTTTTGTCCCGCACAATTGTCCTTCAAAATAGCGCACAATTTTAATTTTTCCCCCACCCTGTTGAAAGGTCAGCTAGGAATTTATTAATAGTGTGACAGTGATGAAAAACGGAAGTAAAATCTAATGTAAGAGTACATTTACCTCGTTCCAGTTTAGATAGTGTTTTTTAACAACACTGTACAGTTTCTTGATGGCCTATTAAATAGTTAAGAGTACAGTTTATGTTGACTGGAGAACTACTATATGCTTGATTATTCTTTTGTCAATAATATTTGTTGCATATTGTAAAAAATAAAATATTTAGTGTTCAGTGTTTTCATTTTGAATTTATATGTATTTAATATTTGAAGAAAATGGATTGAAAGTACATGTAAATGATGTGTCTACCTTTTTACATTCCCCTGACAAAATTTTATTTTGTATGGGGTCATCTGCTGCAGTCTACAGTATAAGAATAATAATAAATAATAATATATTTATATAGCGCTAGAATCCTTAAAGTTCAAAAGCACAAAACAAAGGCAATCCAATATTTAAGACTAAAACTAGTCTACCTATTGGTAGTGAATGCTGACGTGTAATGGATGGCGAAAGGGATTGAGATTGAAAGCAGACCACTTTTTGTTGTGCTTTTGTGCAGCGTCTTTTCCAGCAGTTGTAGCATGTTTCGCAATGGTTTGAAATCTATGTTGCGTTCTAGAAATCATGAGGGCTGCTGCTGTGCAGCAACTTTTAATTGCATGGGAAAGGGGTGGTCAGGGGTACAAATGTTTCTTCTATCTAGTTGCCAGGATCTAATTGTTGAAAAGTGGGTTAACTTGACTCTGAACAAAACCATTGACCTTGGGTTAGTGCTATTCGTGCTTTGAGTAACCGGACCGAGAACTCAGTACAAGCAAAACAGAGGTTAATTTTCAACAATACAATTTAGTACTGAACTAATTCTAGGTTTAGGCAGGAAGGTATGACAAACCGACAAATGTACCCAGGAGGTGTGATAGTTGGTACTGTCTGAATGAAAAGGAGTCTGAATTGGTTTTATGAGCTGATTTGAGTAAAAGAAATGCATAAAATGTAAATGAATATAATAAGTTAAAGTTCAACGCAACTGAATCAACTTTACTTCAAGACAAACGTTTCAGCATGAACATATATAGAAACCAATATAAACCTAACGAAGATAACATTAGAACGAAGCTTTTAGCCAGGTGGGCGTCCGGGTGTCCTGTGGACGCCCAGTTTTCAGGAAAACATTTTTTGAAAACATCTTGATGTCCAAGTTGATCGCTGTGAGGGTTTGTGGTTCTTTTTAATATGTGTGAATAACACCATTTCATAGTTTGTTTTGCTAATTTTTGCATCATGTATGCTTTTGATCATCAGAGATGTCATTAATTCCTTATTTGAATTATTTAGTGGATGCCCACATGCTGGCTAAAAGCCTGATTAGAACTATTCTAACAGAACCATAATTATATAAGTGATTGGCGATTAGAAATAGGGGTAGTCTCTCCACATTCTAATGGTTCACTCGTATAAAATGAACAATAAAAACAGGAATAACAATATGTAAACTGAACATGTAAGGTTATGTTAAGTAATGTCGATCTGCATTGCAGAAGCACTAGACAAATGATTGTTTGGGGTTAAAGTTGATAATCTCTGATTGTAACTGAAACTAATGTTTTGTACATGATGATCAAAAGTGTAATAAAGATTGACAAGTTAAGATCTGCATTGTTTCAATGTTTTGTTCAGTGTATAATGGACACGATGGACAGTTCAGGAGATTGCTAGAACTCGGTTGTTGTGAGTGTAGGTTATGGTTGCATTCACACTTAGAAGCATCTCTGTCAGGTCTTCTTCTGTCAGCTGGCTAAACTCTTTGTCTTGACCTGACTGTTGTTTGTAAATTGCATACAGCACTGAAAGCTTGTCATCAAAGATGGTCAGTGTTACGTCTTTTTGATCAGCTGTGACAAATAGTACTTTTGCAAGAGCTCTGTTTTTGCACTTTGTTTTTAGCTTTGCCATGCCACAATTGGAACACCGAATTATCTTGCCAGTATCATTTGAAGGCAAGGAGGAATTGCATTTGGTACGGGACAGATAAGTGGTGAGCCTTTCAACTGCTTCAGCTGGGCATGTGACTGTGTTCTGGTATTTGTCTTTTGTGATTTCATCTTTTCTTTGTACTTGAGTAGTTGACGATTGGATAGTTGTCTGCTTATTAAGTGTTATGTACTTCTGTTGTTGGTAGCTCTTGACAATTGCCTTACAGAACTTGTAGGTGTTTCCTGACTGTATTCTTTTAGTGTCTTCTTCCCAAAGCACTAATCTCATGGATCCTGTTTCGTCGGTGAGTGTGCATTCTTGTTTTGTCAAAGTCTTGCCATTTGATGTTATGGTGGTTGGAAGTTCAATTTCTGTGACTCGCCCAGTGATGTTTACTTTGCTTTTAGCATTCTCATTTGCCATAATTTCTTGTATGCTGTGTGTGGACTGTGTGTCTTCCTGCTCTTCCTTTGTGATCTCGGTGAAGTCGAATGTGATTTCACTTTTAGTAGGGTCTGATAGTTTGGTTCTTTTATTGATGTGCACTTCGTCTTGATTGGTGTATTTGTTTCGTTTTATGTTGTAGTTAGTTATTTTGATAGGTGATGTGGATTCTATCTTGGCCTTGATGTGTATGCTGTATGATGTATTCTTTTAGTGTCTTCTTCCCAAAGCACTAATCTCATGGATCCTGTTTCGTCGGTGAGTGTGCATTCTTGTTTTGTCAAAGTCTTGCCATTTGATGTTATGGTGGTTGGAAGTTCAATTTCTGTGACTCGCCCAGTGATGTTTACTTTGCTTTTAGCATTCTCATTTGCCATAATTTCTTATATGCTGTATGTGGACTGTGTGTCTTCCTGCTCTTCCTTTGTGATCTCGGTGAAGTCGAATGTGATTTCACTTTTAGTAGGGTCTGATAGTTTGGTTCTTTTATTGATGTGCACTTCGTCTTGATTGGTGTATTTGTTTCGTTTTATGTTGTAGTTAGTTATTTTGATAGGTGATGTGGATTCTATCTTGGCCTTGATGTGGGAATGTTTATCTGGCGAAAAACACACAGCCCTCATTGATTTGTCTTTTACTTGAAGAGTGGCATCGAAATAGTCGTTGTTTGCTTGGCTCCTCTTCATGGGGGACAAATTATGCAGATAGCAAATGAAAGGTGTATCTGGAAAAAAAAATAAGAAAAGAACGATTGTAATGTCTAGGATATTGTTTAAAGTCGAGTCATTGCAGTAAGCACCTTTAGAATAACAATTTGCTGTCCGTAATAGCAAGAATGTGCATTATCAGGAGAATCTTATAGTCATTCCATTATATGAAAATTCCAGTTGCCAACTGTTTACAGATGAAAAATTCATTCTATGTGTATGTTAAACTTATTTCAGTTGTTTGGCTTTACTACTTACTTTCTTCTTGTTTAGTAGGAGTGTGCATGAGGGTGCTGTGATCAGCCTGGCTGCTGGGATTTGTTTGTGAGGAACCAGCCACAGCTTCATCTGATGGAGGTGTTTGCGAGGAACCAGCCACAGCTTCATCTGATGGAGGTGTTTGTGAAGAACCAGCCGGCCACAGCTTCATCTGATAGGTCTTGAGGGTTGATGATTGATGGATTGTTATCTGATGATGCAAAATAATACTTTAGACATCATTTAAGGCATTCAGTAAATGTGAAATGTATGTTACTAATAAAGCATTTCCTTATACACTGGTTTTACCGTATTTTATGGTTATCAATATTCGTGTTTCATTCAACTACAGTCAACCTCAAAAGTGGTTGGTAAAGGAGCTGGTCGCCCGGAAGCCCCTAAAGTTGTCACTTTCGAGAGCTTTTCATGACAAAGTTTAAGTGACAAGTCAAACTGTAATTTAAATTGTTGGTCGTTATCAGAGTAGGTCAATCATAGAGCTCTTCCACTGTACCAGTATGTTATTTTGTTTTACTTACTTTTGGTTTGTGTGGTGGGCGTGTGTTGTTTCTGAATTGAAGCAGCTGCAGGTTCTGGTGGAAAATAAAAATGGTTGCTATATCTACTGTAACAGGAATACAGAAAAGGGACATATAGTTGTAGTATTTGTTTGTTTTATTACTTACTTGTTGTTCTTTTACGCATTCTGTAGCAACCCTAGTGAGTTAAAACATAGTAGACATAAGAAAACAATAATCAACCTAAGTGCATTTTGGTCATATCAAACAATTTTAGAGTAGTTTAAAGCTGTTTTGTCAGACAATTGTTTAAGCCTTTGTTCTTCTTTCAGCCTATATTTCAACAATTCTGAATTCTTGATTTTCTGTAGTCTTTCAAATGTCATAGGCTCAATGACTAATGAAGAGATGTTGCGTACTCTACTTACAGCAACATAGGTAATTCCTAATGTGGATTCTTTTTTGCCAATATCAACCCAAGCTTTATTCAAAGTCATACCCTGACTTTTATGAATTGTCAATGCCCAAGCAAGTGTTAAAGGTAGCTGTTGCCTTTCATGCACTACATTGCCACATTCAACTGTGGCTGTTATAGGTGGAATAGGAACACATGAAGGCTTATTATTTGTGAAAGATGGACCTGAGAATGCATCAAATTTCACTATAACTGCAAGAGGCAATGATGGAGGCTGTGTATTGGGCTCGTAGATAATATCTACAACTGATCCTGTTGAACCATTGCAAAGACCAACTGATGGCCAGAGGTTCATTGCACCCTTTGCCACTAGTAGTTTTGGTTGCAAACCAAGCATCTGTTGGGCACTGATGTTCTTTCCCTCAACACTAGAATGTTTAGCAAATATTTCTGCTATAGGTTGTTTTAGTTCCAACAAACGATAGTAATTATATTTTGCTACCTCATCGTTGCTGTAATATAATCGTGTTACACCTTCAAAGCATTTAATATTTTCAACTTGGGGTGGTTGTCTTGCTAACAACTGTTTCCAATCATGTTCTGTAGTCTCACCATTCCGTAACCTCTTCAACAATTGTTTGAATAATACTTGATCAAGTTCTGACCCAAGCACTCTTTGATTTACTTTCAGAATAACAACTTTATCAAACATTTGATAAGCACAATAGCCCTGTTCTGCAATTGCGCTTGGTGGTTTAGAATGGTATAAAGGCTTATCTCCCACTGGAGATAATTGAGCAGGATCTCCAAAGAAAATAACAGATTTTCCACCAAACAGTACTTCATGCAGACCAGTTGCCTGTCTGCATCGTCTATCAATCCACCCTAGAGATGCTTGACCAAGCATAGAATATTCATCTATTATTATATATTCTACTTTTGTCAGTCTTTCCTGTATTGTTATCAATGCTTGACCTGATAAGTCTTTTTGTAACATGTGGGTGACAGGCAATCGTAGAAAAGAATGGATGGTTATTCCATTTATAGCATAAGCAGCTTTTCCTGTTGTTGCAGTTACTTTGCATTTATCTTTGAGGTGGGTGCATAGTGCATATATTAAATAGCTTTTACCAGTTCCAACCTCCCCATTAGTAATCAAATGTAGTGGTTTCTCTTGCATTGAGTGAGTTGTAACAATTTCATAAGCTAGTCTCTGTGCATCACTGAATGATTCTGTATTGATTGAAAATGTTTGTTTCCTTGGAAGAAAGGTTTCTTTTTTTGCTGTGATCCAACTTGGCATTTCTCCAATTTGCTGGTCTGTGTATTTAACAGCATCACAATTGCAAACGTTTCAGCAAGCATTGGCGATTTAGGTTCACCTTTTGCAGCATATTTTGAAAGATATTCTATGCAAGCATACTGATCAATAACAACTTGAATGTCGCAATTTGCTCTCCATCCTTGCAGCTGAATTCGTTGGTGGTTGTTTAGCCTAGTATCATTTCTTTTTGTAATTATTTTGGCTTTGAATTGGGGCAACTTTCCATCACTCCTATTAACAGGTTCAAAAACTAATTTTGTCTGTGGGCATAGATCAAATGGATAATTAAAGCGGCATTGCATGTCCTTAAGACCTTGTTTGTATCTTAGGCAGTACCTTGTATTACAACGTGTATGGCGTTGGACAGTATTCAACAGATTTGTATAATCGTCATCTATGTCAGTCACACATTCATGCCTTTGTTTACATGGATGAATCTTTGGTTTTATCCATATCTCACTATCAGGGGGACATGGATGGATTGTAAGTTGACATCAAGGTATCTACATATTGGCAAATTTGTTGTGAAGCTTTTTTGCCATCAGTAATCGTGCAAATATCGGGAATGGATGTTTCAGCAGATGATTTTTCAGCCAAGAATTCTTTAAGTGCTTTGTCAGTCAAATCACACAGACCTGGATCACTTTTAAGCTTTGCTATACCATGGCAATGAATACTTCCTCGAGCTTGATACTCGTACCTGTACCAGTGCCACTCTGCCCCAAGGCAATTATACAACCAATGTTTTACAAATTGTTCCACACGTTTTGTAAAAAACCAATCTACTAAATGAGGGTTGTTTATAACATTCATTCGCCTTTCTTCAGAGGTAATATCATCTACATTGGAGCTAAACAGTTGATGTAATTCAGGCCAATGCATATCTGCTGAAGACAAGGTGAAGAATATTGTTGGTGGCCCTTTATATTCTATGATTGATTTTAGATCTTGTTGTAATTTGTACCAGTATGCCGAGCTTCCAGTGATGTTTGCTACATATCTTGATACCTTTGCCACAAAAAAACTGTGATTTGTTTTCGTTGGGCATGTTTCTGAGCTCCTCTAATGTCAAATGTGCTTCCCCAGGGTTTTGTTTAAAGAAAACAGCTGTTTGTTGCATTGTTCGTTTTCTTTGAATCATGTTCAGAGCCCAATATGAAAATCTAGGGTGCGAAGCAAACCTGAAGTAAAATTTTCCATTTATTGTTTCTGCAAACTTTAACAAGTGTTTAATTCTTTCATTGAAAGGGACATCCCTATGTAAACATGGATTTGTTGGGTCTCCTTTACCATCTGGAAACAATGTAGGAAAGGCTAAAGTAGCAAGGCCTGAAATAGTATATTCATTTAATGGTTTATCCTCTATTGTCGGCCAATTGATTCATCCTGTTCCAATTTCAGACAAAATTGCATCCTTTTCAAGTTTCTCATTCTCATTACGTGGCAGAAAGCTACTAATTTTTGTTTCATTATTTATGAGCTGATCTTCATCAAAATCATCACTGGTATTTGCGTTTGTTTCAATATTCTGGAACTCGGTTTCATTGGTCTCTACAGTTTGCAGATCATCTGGTACACCATTCTCAGGCAAAGAATGTAAGGAATCTAAATTGAGTGTCGCATTTGTATAGTGTGGATTATTTTGAATTGACCAAATAAGTGCTTGCTGAACTTTGCTTCTCCTGACAATAACATCTTTAAAGGCATTATCTTTTCCATTCATAGTTACTAGTAAGAGGGAGACATGCTTGGGATATCTTGGTAGTGATTGGGCTAGCTCAGAGACCTGTTGTGGTAGATTTATGCAGTGTCCTGAAAAACCTCGTTGTCCTCCAGGCTTAACATAAACATTCATAATAGGGAGAGCTCGAGCAATTAACATCTCTTCGATTTGTGTTAAATCCTGTAACTCATTTGGTATACATGATGGAATCATTTGATTGCCAGCTGAAAACTTTTTAGGAACTTTTTTGTCACTTGAACACCTCTGACAAATGTAAGTAGTTTTTGACTTTACTTTTCCTTTTAAAGGCCATGCCTCAAAACAGATTTTGCACTGATACATATTATACTGGATAAACTTATGGAAGTTAGACAGATGTTTTTGTGCACTGACATCAATTGTCTGTCTCTCTTTATTGCCAGCATTTGTCAGCATTTGTCAGCATTTGTCAGAAGTTTGTTGTGCCTTCTTTTTTACCCTTTTGACATTTATCTCATTGTCACTATCTGTGCTCAGGGTACTGATTGTGTTCTTTGAGGTCAATTCTGAATCGCTGTCAGTGCTAATGTGGGCTAAGTCCTCCGTGTTGCTCAATGTGAAAGACACATGCTTTGAACTATCTGGTGCATGATTAGCCTTTACAATTTTGGAAGGTTGACTAATGGATACAGACTTTGTCTTATGATGATGGCTTTGTTCTCTATTTTGTTTTCTTTTGCAACCATGATTAGAATGAGGAGTCAGAGAAGAAGCAACATCTAGCACAATGTCATAACGTACACTACTAGTATTTTGCAAATAGAGACCACCTATATTTTTGGCAGGATATCCTGATAAGATAGAACTCGAAAACCTTTGCCATTAAAAGAAAACCAATTTTGGTATATACATAAATGTCAGTTTCTAGCAAAGAAGAGGCTGCTATTATTTCAATATCTGTTCCCCAAACATGTTGATTTGTCATTCCTGTGCGGGCCAAATATTCATTCACACTGCCATTCATGTGAGCAAGTAATGCATGCTCCTTATGTCTGATATGTTGAACTATCTTTTGTCTGATCTAAGCTGTGATAATTTTGTCTCCCAGTTATTGCATAAGAAAGGGCACGGAATAAGCAATTGCCATCACCTAGTATTCGATACAGTTTGGAAGGCTTTTCTAAGGGTTTGACCAATTCCGAACTATTTTTGTGTTTGACAATCAGTGGCAAATCCAGAGCAGAACACCAAACAGCCTGACGCTCTGTGTGACAACATGCAAAAATGAATGGCTTTTCTTTGTTTTTTATGCCTTTGACATGTATCTCATTGTCACTATCTGTGTTCTGGGTACTCATTGTGTTGTTCGAGGTCAGTTTTGAATCACTGTCACTGCTAATGTGGGCCAAGTCCTCCCTGTTGCTCAATGTGAAGGACACATGCTTTGAAGTATCTGTAACATGATTAGCCTTTGCTAGTTTGAGAGGTTAGCTAATGGATACAGACTTTGTCTTACAATGATGGCTCTGTTCATAATTCCGTTTTCTTTTGCAACCTTGATTAGAATGAGGAGTCAGAGAAGAAGCAACATCTAGCACAATGTCATAATGTACACCACTAGTATTTTGCAAATAGAGACCACCTATATTTTTGGCAGGATATCCTGATAAGATAGAACTCGAAAACCTTTGCCATTTATATAGAAAACCAACTTTGGTATATACATAAATGTCAGTTTCTAGCAAAGAAGAGGCTGCTATTATTTCAATATCTGTTCCCCAAACATGTTGATTTGTCATTCCTGTGCGGGCCAAATATTCATTCACACTGCCATTCATGTGAGCAAGTAATGCATGCTCCTTATGTCTGATATGTTGAACTATCTTTTGTCTGACTAAGCTGTGATAATTTTGTCTCCCAGTTATTGCATAAGAAAGGGCACGGAATAAGCAATTGCCATCACCTAGTATTTGATACAGTTTGGAACGGTTGGCTTTTCCAACGGTTTGACCATTTCTGAACAATTTTTGTGTTTGACAAGCAGTGGCAAATCCAGAGCAGAACACCAAAATGCCTGACATTCAGTATTCCAAGGTTCAATAAAAAAATAGTTCTTTTTATTTGGGTCTTCCAAATTTAGACTGTCAGT
>NC_090892.1:24574393-24579393 GCF_036669925.1 Montipora capricornis | reverse complement strand
ATTTTGTGAGGTTTAATTTTTTTTACAAAGACCGCTTTAAATGAACTATGTGCAGCCTAATAAACGTTTGACACTGGGGGAAAACAATTAGGGTGTTGGCGTTTTGCACAGAGATCATTAAGCGATGTCAGATGGTGTTTCATAAAAAAGACAAGACCTTATTGGCTTTAACATGTTTGAGTGGCAAGAAGGTGGATTAACCATTGTGTTTGTATCGGGGATAGGCAACCTCGTTTTCAGGGTCTTTTGTCTGCCTTTGGGCACGGCGAGAATAGGGGCCTTTTCCTTGACTTAAGCCAGGGTGGGAAAGGGCTTTCAGAACGTGGTTGGGAGTAGGTCCTTTGCAGTAGATGGTTACGTGACCTTGTCAATCGTAAAAATAGCGGCTAGTGTAAAATTATCGCAAAAAATGAAAAGAACGTAATGAAATTAGTCAGGTTGTATATTTTGAGACCGTTGATACTTAATTGTGAAATTTTATTGTGAAGTCTAGGTGTTGATGTACTAAACGCCTTATATCCATAGTTCCGTAGCTTGTAGGGAGAAGACTGAAGGTATTTCTTAGAAGAGGATCGAAGTTATTGCTTGGGTTTGTAAACGTTAATCAATTCCTGTAGGTAGCGGTTGAAGCGATCGTGTGCGCGGCTTGTGCGGCTTGGGCTGACGTGGTGTATTTTTTGGTTACAATTTAAACTGGTAGAAAAAAACCTTTTAGCCTGAGAAATGATGAAGACTAGTAGTATGCAGTCGAAACGTAGTGATTAAAGGGACAACATGGTATAAAAAATGATAATATTTTGTTGTATAACTTGTGTTTATAGTTTACAGTGATAAACAACAACTTAAAAGTAAGCGGCAGATATTGCGTTATAAGGGCTAAATAGCCTGCTGGTGACACATTTTGATCGGGGTGATAATTGACAACTGTTGATTTGTAAATAGGGTAATCGCATTTTTATGTCAAGAAAACAGTTTAAAATAGAATAAAACGGAATACGTACGATAATCTAATGCAACAAAAACTAAGAAAGAGTGTAAGAATAAAAATAAAAATAAGATTAAGGGAACTTGACGTAAACCAAAATTAACGCAAAATGATTACTAGCTCTTATGCAATTTTCATGGTACAAAGCTAATCTGATGATCTCCTTGTAAATTCTTTTCAAAACGCAACTTCAAAACAACAGAAAGATAAGCAAGTTTGTAAGAGTATGAACAATATGTACTTGACAGCACCTTGTTCCGCAGTGGGAACTTCATGCGGTACTAAAAATGTTATAGAGACAAAGGTTGTAACTTTAAGATGATTGTTTCATGTAAAGCAAAGAACTTAAGAATAAAAAAATAAAAAGAAAATACATACGCTCGTGGTTACTGCTGCGACATTGCTATTCTGATGACGATTATCATATTTCGAGGCAAAGTAATACAATTTACGTCCTTCAATTGCCTTAATGCGAAAGTGTGAAGTTGTGAAGTTAAAATTTCTTTACAAAGACCGCTTTAAACTTACCCATCTTAATCAAATGTTGAAGTTCAACTATCTGCAGCTTTATGTCACACTGGCGGAAAACAAGGAGGGTGTTGGCGTTTTATACAGGAATCGGTGGGCGATGTCACGTGGTGTTATAAAAGGACGTTATTGGCTCTGAAATGTTTGAGTGACAAGAAGGTGGATTGGCCATTGTGTTCGTATTCAGGATAGGCAACTTTGTTTTCAGGGCCTTTTCTTTGGTTTGGGGCAGGGCGAGAATAGGGGCATTTCCCGCCCCGCTCTATTCAAGGGAAAGGTCCTGGGAACGTTGGTTGGGGATAGGACTTTTGCAGGACACAGTCACTTGTTCTTGTCAATTATAAAAATAGGGGCTAATGTAAAATTATCGCAGCAAACCAACTAAAAATGTCTTTTTCCCCGAAAGTACTTATATCCAAAAATTACCTCCTCGTCCTATTTTGTGCCACTCCCACAAAATTTTATTTCCCCTCTACCCTCCCCCTCCAGAGAATGTCGAGCTCTGATTGTGAAATAGTGTTTAATAGGCCTTTTGTAACAAACGATCACATGGTACAGAATCCACAATGCTAGAGGGGAAGCTCATTATTATTCCCTTATTGGGACATTAAAACAAAGATAAGTCAAGTTTGAGTCCTTCAGGACTCTCCCAGTGGGGGAATAATAATGAGCTTGCTCTCCAGCATGGCGGACTTTGTACCATGTGACCGCTTGTTGCAAAAAGCCTGACGCGATGTGCATATTTTTGTCACGTTGAGATCTCTTACGCCAAAGAATCATAATGGCTTGACCATTTGTTTTATTTTGCTGAATTTGAAAAATATAAGTGTCTCAGATATTTGATATTTTCGAATTGCGACGGGAAAATCGGGAGGTAAGGCATCAGGCAAATGATGATACCTGATGCTATCAAGTGATTTGCTCAATAAACTTGTTTTCTCTCTTTGTATATGATCGCCCGTATTACAGAATTATTTGACAAACGTATTAAACCTTAAGAATTACCAATGCTCTTCTTGAGTGAAAAAATAAATAACAAATCCAAGGAAAGGAACTCTGCATTGGTCTTGATTTTCAAACAGTATCACCTACTGTCGAATTCTGTCACGACTGATGAAGATATTTTCGAATTTCGAAACATGTTGTAATTTCTTCTTCTGATAAACAACTTTATACTTTGACATGTGCCAATAGACGGGATATGCATATTATTTTTGGCATGTTGAAATCAAGATGTTTAATGCCCAGAGTTTGCAGAAATTTAAAATATAAATTCCTGACGAGTAGAAGTAAATTTCATTTTAGATGAAAATCCTTTGTAGACTGAAAGTTGCTGAGATGGTAAAAGAACTGAAATGAATTTTGGTAGCTAACTAAAATTAAGACCAACTAACACCAGAAATGTCACGAAATTAACTTCCTTCTGCTCTTTCTGAAAACTGTGTATTAAAAAAGACAGAAAAAGAATCGAACACCTTAAATGGATCTGTTTGTGTTTACATGTACTCAATCTTGCATAGTCTTCTGGTAACAATTGGAAATTTCAAGAATTCTTGTACATTGAAGGAATCGAACGCCTTGAATGCATCACAGTGTTTACTGAAGTCGCATCTAAGTTGTCTGGCAAATTATATTTATTTTGACTATTTGGTACTCAACTCTGCAAAGGTAAAAACAGTATTATTTGACTGAAAGCTTGTTTGTACTTAATTCTGCAGTCTGTCGGTAATAATTGGAAATTTCACAAAACGACATGCGCTCACTTGAAATGATGCAAGACTCCGTGAAGTTTTCTAGTGGTCATTATGAAATAGCGCTACCGTGGAAAAACGAACCTCCTCAGCTTGTAAACAACCGTTATCAAGCAGAACACAGATTACAAATGCTTAAGAAGCGTTTACAGAGAGAAGCAACTCAACATGAGAAGTACAAACAATTTATGGCTGACCTGCTAAGCAAGAATTATGCCAGAGAAATAAACAAAGAAGAAACTGCAGATGCGTGGTACTTACCCCATCACCCAGTGTTCCACCCACAGAAGCCAGATAAAGTGCGAGTTGTATTCGACTGTTCAGCAAAGTATCGCGGTTCCTCACTCAACGACCAGCTTCTACAGGGGCCGGATCTAACCAGCACATTAGTTGGTGTGTTGAAACGATTCCGTCAAGAGTGAGTGGCTTTTATGTCAGACATAGAAGCAATGTTCTATCAAGTTAGAGTACGCCCGAGCGACTGCAAGTACCTGCGATTTCTCTGGTGGCCAGATGGAGATTTGGATAAAGAACCAAAGGAATACCAAATGCAAGTTCATTTTTTTTGGCGGCGTTTCATCCCCTAGCTGCGCAAACTACGCCTTAAAGAAAACAGCCGAAGACCATAAGGGAGAATTTGATGAAGCAGCGATCGACACGGTAAAACGAGATTTCTATGTCAACGATTGCCCCAAATCAGTAGCAACCAATTCGCAGGCCATCCGCCTGGCTAGTCAACTCCGCGACTTATCGTCCAAAGGAGAGTTTCGCCTCACTAAGTGGATTTCTAACTCACGAGAAGTAATCAGCTCCATTCCCGAATCAGAAAGAGCACCATCTGTCAAAGATTTAGATTTTGATAGGAGTTTGTCACTCAGAGAGAGAGAGCCTTAGGTGTTCAGTGGAAAGTTAAGGAAGACACCTTCAGCTACACAATTTCCCACAAGGAAAAACCAGCCACGAGAAGAGGAATTCTGTCAATTGTTTCTTCTATCTATGACCCACTGGGTTTCGTATCTCCGTGTATTCTACCCGCGAAGCAAATCTTACAAGAGCTATGTCTCAAGGGCCTCAGTTGGGATTACAAGATTCCGGAATGTCACAAACAAGGTTGGAGAGTTTGGCTTCAAGAGCTGCCAAAGCTAGAGAGATTTGAAATACCACGGTGTTTCAAGCCGCCAAATTTCACAGACGTCAAACGTCGAGAGCTTCACCAATTTTCAGACGCGTCCAGTCGAGGCTATGGAGCTGTTTCGTATCTCCGTCAGATCGATATTAACGGCAAGTTTCACTGTTCCCTGGTCATGGCAAAGTCCAGATTAACTCCGCTTAAAGCAATGACGATACTAAGAATGGAACTATCCGCAGCCGTTTTGCCGACAAGACTAGACAACATTATCAAGCAAGAGTTGGACTTACCACTCGATGGTTCTACCTTCTGGACTGATAGTACTTGTGTCCTCCGTTACATCGAGAACAAGGACAAGAGATTCCAGACCTTTGTAGCCAATCGCATCTCCGCCATATTGGATCAATCCGCAGCTATGCAGTGGCGATATGTTGATACGCTGATAAGCATCCAGAGGGGTGACGGTAGACGCACTCTTAAATAACCAACGCTGGACACACGGACCTGCTTTCCTAAGAGAGTTAGAAGATAAATGGCCACAACGACCTAATGACATTGGTGAAATATCAAGCAATGATCTGGAACTTAAGAAAAATGCTAAAACATT
>NC_090892.1:24559393-24569393 GCF_036669925.1 Montipora capricornis | reverse complement strand
TGGATGACGAAGGCGTAAGTACTCTTATGTGCGAAGTGGAATCTATAGTGAATGGCAGACCAATTACCAAAGTTTCAGATGACCCAAAGGATCTTCATGCCTTAACACCGAACCACCTGCTGTTATTACGAACGGGAAATGCAATCCCTCCTGGAATTTTCTCTCAGAACGACAACTATAGTTGCCGCACATGGCGTGAAGTGCAGTATCTCAGTGATATTTTCTGGCGTCGCTGGATCAGAGAATACCTGCCCTCATTGCAGCAGCGTCAGAAATGGGTCAAGCAAGGAACAAATCTTGCAGTGCATGACATAGTGCTATTGCTTGATGAAAATACGCCCCTCAGTGTTTGGCCACTGGGACGAGTGCTGGAAGTTTATCGCAACAAGAGAGACGGTTTAGTACGTTCCGCGAAAGTAAAGACTAGAGCCATGGAGTTGGTCAGACCAATCGACAAGATTGTGTTACTGGAAAGTGCAGAGATGTCAAACAAGGACTAAACCTTCGATTGAGAATGATTAACACTGAATAGTAATTATGAAAATTCTGTTTTATTAACTTAAATAGTAAGAGGTGCGTTTGAAACCTAGTATAGTTTGTAAAGGCTCATATTATAACGCCTTTAAGGGGCTGGAATGTTAGTTTTGAAACGCCTACCTTCCCTTTCTCATTTTTGTCACGAATTTTCTAGTGAATATAAATAGTGTCTTAAAGGGAAACGTGCTTCAATACTACAACTTCCTTGGGAATTTGCAGTTTCATGCTCATCAATAGCTAATACATGTTCCGTGAGGGAGTTTAGAAAACTGTAGAGCACACGTTTTTGGACAACGCCTTAGTTTTATTCACGTACATATTATTATAAATTGCGCACTCTTTAAGGTATATTCAGCTATTATTGTTTAGCGATTGTAGAATCTGCTACTTGCTATCTATCAATGGAAATCCTATCAAGCTTTCTTTTGGTGTGAGTCGTCGACCGAAGTAAGTTTTTATCTTTTTGTACTTGATAGTTTAGTATTACATGATTATGGTCGATTTTTAGAGTTTAGTGATGGAATTGCACTAGATGTGAGATTGTCGACAAGCTTGTTACATTCCAAATGATTCTTTATGATTTACTGCGCATTACGTTCATTTTGGTCTTAGTTAGTAATTGTTGCGCTACTGCTGTTGCTAGTTGTAAGTTACAATTTATTAAGGTTCCATTGACATTCAATTATCACCAAGTTATGTTTATGTCGCATGTCGAATTACTAGATTAGTTTAATACTCTCTAAACCAATTGTATGCCGAATTATCGTTTTTCAGTTCGAACCCACAGCCATAGCCACATCTACATCTACATTTACTGTTACCATAACTATTACTCATCGCTACAAACCTACTTGTACTGCTACGTGTAGTACTGTTACATCGTAAAGTTATCGTCAATTCTTCAAGCTGTCGTTACTCTGTAACCCAAGGAACTGAGATTCTTGAACTTTGATTAAATCTGGTGTACGTATTGCCTATCTGTGGAGTTCGATTTGTCTATTGCCTCACACTAAGTCAGCTACCCCTGTAATTGTTGAAGATCAGCAGAGTATTTTGCAACCTCTAAAATCTTAGCAGTTACAATCCGGACGTTCCCTGTTTTGACACCCACCCACACACAAAACGGAACAGGAGTCTCAGATTTCATGCTTGTAGTGAATGCAAGTTGCATGACACCTGGTAAATATTTATTCTTTCTCCTTATCATAAAGTAACCCCAGTCATATATGATTTCAATATGATTTTGAGATTTCAATGTATCATTTGTATGTCAATCAGTCGTACGTTTTCCAGATGTTTTCCAAAATCCGCTCTCCTTACTTACTGAATGTAATATCCTTGCCCTTGACTGACGTCTTTGATCCCCCAAACCATGTGGAATCTAACGCTGTAAATTGCTCTAGGAACTATTCCTTCCGTTCTTCCTTCCAGAAAACCGTACCCATAATTGCTAGCACTTTGTATGCGTGCCTTGGAAAGGTTTTCCAGAATAAATTGTTCTTCCTTTTCAAAAGGCCTGAATTTCTCCCCAGCTACGTCAAATTTTGCGCCGGGAATGGTCGAATCTCTCGAAAATTCAACGGGCATTCTATTGGAAACGGAGAACCGTCACATGAATGAAAACATTTCTGAAAAGCCCGCGAAATTCTTCCCGTTGGTTCGTTATTAATGTTTTGAGGGACCGCTGACATGATAAAACGATATCGCGGAAGGGGGTCTCAGAGTGGATGTGGGAATTCGCTTCCCGTTCTAGCACTGTAGCACTAAATTGGGGACACTGTAAACTGAAATCAACAATTATTGAGGAGATTGGGCCGAGCATGGTACAGTGAGGAGCTAAGAAGTTGAGCTCCCAAGCAATAATTCTCTTTTTTTCGAATTGTGCATGGAATTCTTTTCATTTGTGAAAAGAAAATCAAAGCTAAGTAGCAGTAGTAGTGATCGGTCCTCCAAAGAAACAAATTCACCGGAACCCAAGCGTATAAAGGAGGGAGAAGACGACTTACACTGCCACGAAGCATTCGCCGTCGAGTGTAGTGCAGCCTCAAGCGAAGGAAAAAACGACGTAGTTCTTTCAGTTTTAGATATAGCCGAAGACTTCGCGTCAAAAGTGGACCTGATTCTCAGTAAACTTGTCAAATTGGACCAAATTGCAATTGAAATCCAATCACTTCGAGAGTCCGGCGAGCGAATCAACCTAACCGTCAAATCCCTTCAGCAAGATTGTGTTCTTGTCGAGCAAGACCTGACGAAAGTATCTACTACTACAATTAATCTAGAGCAGAGTGTAGAAAGCTTAAACAAAGATGTCCAAGAAGATAAGGCTAAAATGGGAGAGATAATAAGAAAGAACGAGGAGGAGCTGAAGATACTCCGTTTACAACTTCTGGATTACGAAGTGTACCAGCGCCGAGAAAACTTACGTTTCTATGGCATCCGTGAGGAGAGAGAGGAGGATACCAAAGAAGTTTTGTATAACTTTTTGGAGAATAATCTGGGAATCTCCAATTATGGTTAAATCGAAATCCAACGTGTCCATAGGACCGGCAGAAGACCAAACAACAGTAAACCCAGAGGTATCATTGCACGTTTTCTCCGCTACTCAGATCGGGAGGATATTTTCCCCCGCCGTTCTGCTGTTAGCAGAGAGAGTGACTTTGGCATTGGCCCAGGTTGTTGACATGAGGAAAAAACTCATCTCTAAAATGATGGAGGCAAGGAAGGAAGGAAAGAGGGCAGCTTTCAGTAGGTCACAACCTTATATTTTATTTGTTGATGGTGAGAAATTTTCTTGAAGCTGTACATATCATGCACAAGCATAAAAAACCCTGTGGCATCCAGGTAAAGGGACAATGCTCATTTTAAGAAGAAAAGGTTCCTATGATCTCCCCGAATTTTGCGTTGTGGGATAAAACAATTTATTAGTTGTTGTTATGATTTTAAAAGAAACATTGGGGGCTTCTGGTGGACTATGCAAATAAGGAGTACTCTTGAGACGACTCAATACGACGTAGTGCTAATCAGTCTTTTATCACTGGCTACGTGTAAATCTTTTGTCTCTATGTTTGATGTGATGAGTGTTTTAACGTTAGTAATTTTGCTCATTGTTTCGGGAAGTGCAAATACCCCTGAGAGTATCAGCTGCTGCTCTATTGTTTCTGTTTTTACCTTTATAAATATCAATGGATAGTAATAGTCTAAAGTTTAAAATAATCTCGCTGAACGTTCGAGGTATACGAAATTTCGAAAAGCGGAAATCAATTTTCAATTGGTTAATGAAGCAAAATTCCGACATCTGTTTTTTGCAGGAAACATACAGCACTGAGGATATTGCAAATCAGTGGAAAAAACAATGGCCTGGAGACATGTACTTCGCTCATGGCTCTACCCATAGTCGTGGGGTTGCTATCCTTATACGCAAATCCTTTGACTTTAAATTGCAATCAATTCCAACCGATAAGGAGGGGAGATTTTTATTTATCGAAGCAACAATTCAGGATGAGCCCTTCCTTTTGGTAAATATCTACGCCCCAATAGTGTCACTAGCCAGTCTCTGTTCTTTCAATCATTGACCAAACTTCTTGGTGACAAGCAATACCAAGGGACCAATCACAAAATGATATTAGGCGGGGACTTGAATATCACTTTTGACCCTGATCTAGACTGTTCAGGTGGAAAACCAGTGCTAAAAGAATCGGTGAAGTTTGTAGACGATATTTTGTTAAAGAATGATTTAGTAGACATTTGGAGAATCTGTAATCCCGATGCTAAAAAGTTTACTTGGAGGCAAAAAAGACCAATAATTCAAGGGGGATTACACTACTGGCTTATAAGCGATTTGCTACAAGACGATGTAGCTAATGTAGACATTGTGACAGCAATCAAAATGGACCATTCCGCAAAAACCCTTGAAATTAACAGCTTAAAAGATCAACAGCGTGGTCCCTCTTTCTGGAAGTTCAATAACAGCCTATTAGAAGACCCCCTGTATGCTCAGTGCTTACTTCATGGTTTCCCAAAGTGGCTTGACGAAATTAATTATTGTGATGATTTGAGAGTTAAATGGGATTGGATGAAATATAAAATTCGTGAGGAAAGTATATCTTACAGTAAATCACAAGCTAAGGAAAGGAGAAAGAAAATGCAAGATATTGAAAGAAAATTTACTGCCTTACGAAACTACCTTGGACACAAAGCTAAGGGAATTCCAATACAAAATATTAAACAGAATATTGTATACAAACGACATGTTGTTTAAGTTTATAAAAGTCGAATCTCCTCTATGTGATTTCTGCAGAATTGAAATGGAGACTTTAGGACACCTCCTGTTCTATTGTGATAAAGTATGTTGTTTTTGGGGCGAATTGAAAGAATTGCTTAACTCGATAAAAATAACTGTTAATTCTTTCGAAATTAAAGACACTTTATTCGGATTTTAGGCTCATCACTGGGAGGTGTCCTACTTAATTATATTATCCTTGAAAGTAAATTTTTTATATACATCGTAGTAAACTAACCAAGAAAGCATTTTGTTTAACATCACTAGTTGCCAAGTTTAAAAGAACTTTAGAATCCGAAGGCTTCATTGCGAGAAAAAATAATAAGTTAAACTTTCATTATAAAAAATGGAATCCATTGCTTCCAATGATAGAGCAGTAGCCGGTACCGACAACAATAGGCTTTGCGAAAATTCGCCGAATTTTCTGCCAACTTTCGCTCAACAGAAAAATTCGCGAATTTCGTCGAATTAGGCTCTCATTACTTTTGCACAGTACATATTGTACAAAAGTAATGAGAGCGAAATGCGCGAATTTCGTTTTTTGTCCCTGCGAACTTTCGATGAAATTTTGCTTGAAAATTCGAGCACCGTTTCACGATGTTTCCGGCATCATTTCGCTAAAACAAAGAGAGAAAATTTGCCGCATTTTCGAGACCATTGCGAAAATTCTCAACCAAAAGCGTAATTTCGCTTGTTGTACACGGAATTCCGTAGTGTGGTTTGCAAAGATCGGTTACATCGAGTGGCCATTTAGGTTTGTAAACAACTGCGGTCACTTCAGCGATTAATATTCACAATCATGGTGGCTAAGGCAAATGTGGCATCCTTTCTACAACCACGTGGTATTTCAGTGCAGACTTTTTCACCAGGATTCAGAATAATTTCACATGCCTCTTTTGTTGATAAAAACGGTGATGTCGTCAGGAGGAGGGGACAATGTTGGTTGCTGTCTGCAACAAACGAAAATTGGAAATGAATACAAAGAGAGACAAGAATGAATAGCATTTACAGCCTTTGCCTATCTAATATCCAAAACTTTAAGAACAGCATTAAATAAAGCTTTGTGAAGGAAAACAACAGCAAACTTAAGATGTCTGACCTGTCATCCTCAAAGGAAATTGCCTTGCAACTACTGACATCAGAGGGTACCTGATTATTTAATAAATTGAAATACAAATTGACCAAACATTGCAAATCAGTAACTCTTAAAATTGAAACTAAATACATTGGTACATTACCAAGATAATAACTGCTATACAGAAGTGTTACAATGTACATGTAGGTCGTTGAATAATTCAAACATCTCAATAACTATACTGGTAGATGTAGTGACCTAATAAGGTTAGCACACTGGACTACATATACAGCTTATCACCAGAAGTAAGCTATAGGTGAAGTCAGCATCTGGCCAAGTGGACCATATAGGTGGAGCTTATCCCAGTTTTCCTAGCAGGAAGCAACTTGGATAATTTCTGCTCCCCCTGGATGGGGCTTTATCCCCGTCCCCAGCATTAAATTTAGTGGTACACATTTATGCACCTGGGTGCAGACTGTCACTAGGAGAGCAAAGTGTGTCACCCCAAAACACATTTTTGGAAAATCGATATTGGTCATTGGCATATCGATTTGTTTACATCTTTAGTTAGTGAGAGACAAATTGGCATATGGTGAACTAATCGATATTGGTTGTTGACATATCAATTTGTTTGTGACGAATTGGTATATTTGGACCCCTAATGATACTGACTTCTACACATGGTGTATCCACTCCTAAAAAACAAAATAGTACTACATAAGAAATAAATTATTAACATTATGAACCGGTCTTTCCAGGCAAATGGTTAACTCCCAAAGTGCCAGTTAAAGGGCAAAGTTGATGGCATGGGGCTTTACAATTAAGTAACCTCAAATTTACCTGTGTGGATGGCAGTTACAACTCATCTTAAAGGGCAACTGTCACCTAAAAAACACTTTTTCGCGAAAACGTTCCCCGTAGTCCATTTGCATTGATGGCATAAAAAAGTTCATCTTTCGAAGCTTCCTTCCCCATTAATTCAGCCTTGAAAGTTCGAATTTTGCCGCTCGTTGGCAGTTCCACAATGAAAATTTCAATTCTGGGTCATGTGACATCATACGTCATATGTGTGTAACTTTCACAAGGCACTGAAATAGCCGACTCATGGAGTAGCAGTGATAGCTCCACTTCTGGATCTGATTTATCTGATTGCGAGGGAGCTGTAGGGGATGATACGATGGAAAATGAAGTTGTGTCTTTTGCCGGTATTCAGGCATGGAGAGTTGTTGCGACACAAGAGCATGAGGATGATATCGAACCTCCACGCCGTCGTTGTGACCAAGATAGTGAAGAATGGAGAGTTTCTTGAAGCCTTGGATGTCAAAATGGCAGCGACTTTAGGTTAAATTGTTTTAACACAATTGAAAGTAGTCGTGACTATTTTTCCATTTATTATATTTATCTTCAGTAAACACCTTTCGATCAGACGAAAATGCTGTTGCTAGTTGTTTACATGTTCGTGTACTCACTGTGTTCACTTCAGTACTTGATTAATTTACATTACCGAGGTACCGGCTTTGGCAACTACTGCTTTGGTGAGGCTTTGGCATATATTTATGGTCACCGCACCAGCGCTATTTCATCTAAGAATGCTTGCTGCTTTGTTGACTTTTTCCTGAAACAAACAATCGCAGAAGCTGCGAGTATTGCAACAGAATAATTATTGGCCTCCATCATTGTGCTATTCTGTTTCACTTCTCGTGATATCAGTTTCGCCAAATTGTTATGAAGGCTTATTTTTCGTATTCGCTGGCTCCAAAATTTCACTTTTTAGGGTGTGTGGAATTTTAATTTGAACCTTTTCGAAAGAGAAGAACAATGTCTCTTTCGTTTATTTTGAGAAGTTTCGAATGCAAATGATGCACCCATGCGTCAAACCAATCAGTGTCTTGTGTTTTCATGCCTATCCTTTTTGACCGCGCTATCAGCCTGATAGTCAGATTCTTCTGGCTTTCCATGATCTTATAGAAATCTAGGCATTTCTTTTACAATATTTTACACAAGGAAAGTATCAAACAAGCCTTACTATTAATAGAAAACTCTTTTACAGCACATCATCATGGAAATAGGAGAAGAATGTCTTTCGAGATATACATGTATTCCTAATTTGTACAGTAAGAAGGTCTCTAAGTTGATGTAGTGTTCAATTCCCTCTCATAACCTTTTCAATTATAAATTATTGTTGATGAATAGGTGCCTCTGTGGAAATTGCCACAAGATGTGGCGAGAAGAAGAGAATATTTGCTGCCGGGAGATTGAGGAGATTCAAAGAAAAAAAACCTAACCCTCCGGATTGTATTTTTCAACACCCTGGCTTCCAGGCTGTGTGCCTCAACCACTGGGTGTTACAGGCAGCTTGGCTTCAGTATAAACAACAAGCCTACAGGCAATTAGTTAGGTGGTGCTGGGGAGTTCTTGGCAAGGAAATCAGAGTTCCTCTGCCTTCTTGTGCAGATAACTGCATCAGAGCTCTCTTCCAAGAGCCTAGGGGGTCTGAAGATGATATGGGGTTTTCAGGATTTAGATATGCAGATGAATAGAAATAGACAAACTGAATTTTCCTTTTGATAGAGTGCTTTTCAGTCATGACTAGCCACCATATTGGATTAAGAAAACAAAAGAAATAATTTGCGTGAAATAGCATTTCAGTACCAACATGGCTGTTGTGACATCATTTGAAAACACTGCAACACATTTTTGGGCATAAAACTTGAACATATATAATTGTGAAGACCTAGCCTAATTCACTAAGCTAGATCTGTTAACAAAACTTGCTATTGCTTCTTCTCCGTCAGGCCTTTGTGCTGATGCAGCAAGTGGTGGTGGTGTATTGATCTGCAGAACAGCCATATACTCCTTCAATGCTCTTGGGTTATCCTCATAACTAAGAAAGAGCTTTGTAATGGCACTGGAGCAATAACCTAGAAAACAAAATCTTACGTTAGCAATGAAGTGAGAGGTAATTGGCGCATTAGGGGATGATTTGCCATGCTCGAGACATGGAAACCTGATGGAATAGCATGGCCTCCTATCCACTGTCAGTGCCTGCATTCTGTCTGCATTTTCATTGGAGTGCAGGGCAGAAAGGCACAATCTGTTAAGGTTATGACAGGGTTGACGTAGAAGCGTGTGTTTCTGTAGAAGGTGCGCTCAGAGATGCAGGCAACATTCATAAGTTTCAACATCGGGAGAGCTTTAGCTGTAGACGATCCTGTGATCAAAACAAATGAGAAATAAACACATGCGATGACGACCATACACTTTGAAAAAAATTTCACAGCCCGTCCATATAATTTCGGGAACAGGAGAGGGTGCTTGATCGTGGGTACAAAGTTTTGCGTTGTGGGGCCAACAACTCAGTTATTACTTGTGACTTTGCAAAGCATGACCCACCACTTATTACCCATGATCAAGGAACATTAGTCTCTCCCTACAACTACCGTGCGCATTTTTGTGGTTAATTCATTGTATAGACCACGTTAAAACTGTCATGTGTTGTGTATCAGTCTGATTTTAGTATCTGGTTCTGGTTTCTTGTGCTACATATACAACTGGCCACTCACTGGATAGTAAAATGGAAGACGAAAGCAACAAGTTTCCAACAGGCATCCTTCCCCTGACAAACGGTTGATTGAACCAAACGTTGGTAAAACTGCACTTCTCTTCAGTGCACCAGTAATGTAGTTTGACCATTGTACCAATTTCCTTAAGAATGCGCGCCTCAGCAAAACCAGCACAAATGGGACATGAGGCAGACAAACTTAGCAGGTTTGTCTCGAACACAATGAACTTTCTCTCTTCGTGGGGTTTAGCACTGTCGTTAACTTCTTTTGATCTAAGTTGTAACAATAAACCAATTGAATGAACATTTTAAAGTGCATGTCTGACATAGACTTGGAAATACAATTTCAAACTTTCACGTTTAAGGGAAACGTGTGTTATCGTCAAGGAATTAAATTTTAAAAAAAAATTGGAAATACGGAATGTCTATAATTTCCTTATTCAACGGCGGGAACCCTAAAGATAGCACAATTGAGTCATCTTCACTTAAGAGACACAAACAAAGAACAGTTCAATTTTAGTCTTACTGCTCGGATTTTGTGATTGAA
>NC_090892.1:24534393-24536893 GCF_036669925.1 Montipora capricornis | reverse complement strand
ATCACACCTTGTATGCATGATTTTTCTCATGCGTCGAGCGAGGTACAGGTAATTGCTTAGGAATTGTGATTGGTTCATGGCGCTATTTGTTCCTGTTGTGATTGGTCGGAGTTACTGCTTTGGTTTTGTTTTTTTTTTCAACAGTCATTTGAAAATCAAAGCAAGCTTAAGGTCATCTCCAGCCTCCAGCTCCCAACCATTCAATCAACAGTGGCATTTCTAATAATATTTCTTATGGTATTTTTGCATTACTTTATTCATATTATATATATTGATTAAAAAAATTTAAAAATCAAAACCTATGATTCTTTGAGGCAATACATCCCATGCCGAGAAAGGACCAGTACCACAGTAATATAATTTTATAATTACCTTGGACTAGACGGAGCAGTTCCCCAGGTACATCATCCAAGGGGATACTGACACAGTGTCTAAAGACACTTTTGCCAAAAACATCTTTTCCTTTTGAAATTTTAAAATAGCTGACCTCAGAATCGGGGCTTAGGAAATGTAGTCTGCCCTTGGTTGCATTCGGCAGTTTCTTTAACTCCTTTAAAATATATTGCCCTTCGATTTTTTGCTTTAAAAAGGTTACTGCCACATCATGTGCAATGGCCAAGCAACTCTTTCCACTGACATTGGTGGTTTTAAAAGCTGTGGCAGCCTGAAACAAAACAAGGAAACTTGGCCCATGGAAACAGACACATTTTAAGTAATTATTTATTAAGTTTGGAAGATTTAAAGTAATAATGGCATTTTTGCAACTAGACTAAAATTTCTAATCAACTGTAACTTCTTCTCCTTCTATACATAAGAAGCAAGAATTGCTTAATTAGGGTTAGTCAAGTTTATGATGTCTTCACTCCCCTAATTTGCATGTTACCAATTTTTGAAGTTTTAATGTCTTTGAAACTAATACAAATGAAACTTTGAAAACCAAATACGCTATTTTCATTCTTCAGTGTAATTCACCATGATATCTGTAAAATTGTAAAGGATGAAAATTTGATCACAGTAGCACTTTAAGGGGGTCTTGACCCCAACCATTGGTGTGATTTAAGGCCAGAGGTAAACCTACAAAATTTCTAATCTCAGAATCAAAGTAAAATGTCTGAATTTTGTGCGTCTCTGCTTTAGATACTTTTGGTTAAATATACTACCATTTCCCTTCATGTTTTGGTGGAAGCTGAGACGTGAGGGAAAAGCCAACCAAACGTAACACAGAAGAGATAGAATCCCCAAAGCAATGGGAACAGGCCAATAATATGCAATGCAAAGAGAGTTATTTCATACTGAAATGGGATCTTGTAACTATCTGTTCAAACCTTTGTTATTATTAATAAGTCAACTCTCCTAAATTAATGTAATAATTATATAAATCTCTAAATCAGTTTACATCTTAACTAGTTATAAATACCTCCTTTTTTGAAAGCGGTTGCTTAAGGTCTTTTAAAATTTCCCAAACCGATTCTGGGATGCAGCATGCTGATTGCTGCAAAGCAGAACTGGAGTCCTGCACCCCACTGAAAAGCCTCACGATAAATGGGGCAATTTTGGACTCCAAATATTCCCAAATAACTGGGACATCCTCCTCCATGCCAGCCACTTTCATCACCTAATGCAGAAATTAACACACACAGAAAGAAAAGACACATGTATACTATAAGTCCTGTAGAATTTGATGTTATGAAAAAAAAAACTTTAGAACAATCTAAATCAGAGCAAAATCAAATGGCAACTTCATTTAAATTAAGGAATGGACAATGTCTAGCGTCCGTCTATCCAATTGGAGATGCACGTGTATAGTTGGGAGAGCACGAGGGTAGCGTAAGAGATGCTCCAGGCGTAGCCACCCAAAGTGCTCTCCCAACCATCCAAGTGCATCCCCAATTGGATGGATGCAACCTAGAAATTGTCCATTGCTTTTATAACATACATAATGTAGCAAGACATTTTTCACACTGAAAAGTTGCTTTTTCTGCACTGATCAAATTGCAAATTCTCTTAACCGTGCGGGTGCTGACTATAAATATGACGACTTGTTTTTCAAAAATATTTATTTCAGACACGTTTTCTAAATCTTCATCGAGAAACCCTAACTCAAATGTTGAGTTTTTACTAGCCATTTAATAGTAACAGCTAAATTTAAGTTTTACTGGTAAAAAATTGTGAGAAAAAACTTTTGCTGGCAAGAAATTTCACCAACAATTAGGTCAGCATGAACCATCTCTATGCACCATCCATTTCTTTTTCATAAAAAAATAGCCAATCAGAGCACGCGCTAGCATACAGCAATGTTACAAATGTTGTTACAATAGTACACCAGAGGTGTACATGTACATTAACAGTTCATCTAAAACAATTTGTGATAAAATTTTTTTGAAGGTTTATAATCAGACTAATATTAAGAGTTATACCTATATAAGCATGCAACTGGTGAGCACTCTCTTGTGAACAAAGAGCTCTATTGCACTATGTTTTACAATCAACCTATTTTACT
>NC_090892.1:24496893-24504393 GCF_036669925.1 Montipora capricornis | reverse complement strand
AGGAGTATGTGTTACTTGCAAAGCCCAGCAAACTGCCATTTACTAACTCTGGTGCCCCACTTGGATACTTCCTTTTAGATGCTTTTGCTGGTTTTCTTTTGAGAGACACTTACTGACACTCGCAGCCACTTAAACCTTTAGACTCTTCCCAAAGTCAAGGATGATTGGACGGAAGACACTGTCATGTTTTGCTAAAACAATGTTGTTGGGCTTGAGATCATTGTGGCCAATCATTTTTGTCGCATTGATCCACTTCTTTATGGCAGCTCACCATAAGGTCAGGCTTCCCTTCTTGTCGCCGTGAAACTGAGTGACGAGACAAAATGGGGGCTTTTTAACTTGAACCCCAAATAGTAATGGCAAATTAGGGTGGTCTCCAAGACTAGACAGTATGTTCGCTTCATGAAGCGCTGCCTTTTTCTGTGTTTGCGTGTCTGCCAGACCAGATCGAAAGCTCTTATATTCTTTTATGACTACTGTCATGCCTCGATAGCTTGCAAGCTGGCAGCAACCATAGGTCCCAGACCCGACAGTTTTTCCCAGCTTCACTAAGCCGTTTGCACAGATTTCCTTTGGTCGGCGTTCTGTTGATTTTGGGCGGTTGGTGGGACATCGCTCAGTTTTATCACTGACTAAAATGCCTTGATCCATTAACTTCAAATCCTCGCTTTCTGGCTCATGCTCCGCCGCCCCCTTTTCACGAATCTTTTTCACCAACTTCTCAAAACGGCTTCTCCCGGCTTGCTGCTGCCTTTTCATTTCTTCTTCTCTGCAGTTTCTTTGCTTTCTTCGCTTTTTCTGTTGTTTGCGAAGGTTTTTGTAATAAGCGCTTGTCTGTTTCTTTGTTTTTTCTATACCCGACTCCATTGCAAAACGACTGAACAATCACAATTGTTACTTCAGCTTTCACATTTCTGATTTAGCACACGGTAGTTGTAATATATAGATTTAGCCAAGCCCAAATGTGGAGCTCCCTGGTTATTTATTCTTATTGCCTGTAGGGTTGGTTATTTATTCTTATTGCCTGTAGGGTTAGTGAAAATAAAACGGTTTTCAAATTGCCCGCGTTTTGGTTATTCCGGTTGCTACTTTAATAATTAAATCTTTTCCTTCACTTTCTTCAGCAGAAAATGTTGTAACCTAACTAGTTAATTCCACAGTAAATTTCACGCAAAAACCCAATAGCACATAAATCAAGAAGCAATGAGTATGATATCAGTTTTTCGAGAAAAATTTACTTTGGAATTCACCAATGAGTTCACCAAAAAGAAAAAAAGCCATTTCAGTCAACTGTCAATAGCCAGCGAATATGAATCATGCTAAAATTAGAAGCCATAAAAAATATAAAAATTAACTTTGTCATTTCAAGGTCAAAAATGAGTTTTACTGGTGTACTTTATTCCACTTTATCTCTGACAACGAGATCATTCACATTTTGATGTATTTTCATTGACACACGTCAGGTTGGCTTGGAGCAAGAATCGGCAAAATATAGCAATGCAACCAAGAAAGGACAAACTTCAAACAAGGTCCACTCTAACACGTAAATAACGTTTAGGTTCTTTAAGCAAACTTTTGAAATTTTTGAAAACACAAGCTAGTGAAATTTCTCCCTAATTTTATGAGAACTCATTGCGATTAGGTGTTTATAACATAAGGACTTGTCGCTGTCGAGGCACATGGAAAACCTGTTGGGCAAACGGATTAAAAAGCACTTGTTCCCTCGCATTTTAGAGCAAACCAAACAAACAAATCAACTTTTTATTTATGTCCAAAAGAGTACAGATACAGAGTACAGATAATCGTACAGATAATCAGAGTACTAATAAGATATAGTACAGTAAGGGGCCCAGTTCCTCTGCCACTTTTTGTTCAACGTTTATTTTTAGCGCCACAAATGAATCTGAATAAAAAGCAATTGCTTCCAAAGGTAGCTTTATTCCTTGTCTTTCGTCCTGCCGAGTTTTGAGTTTACAGCTACTATATACTGTGAGCAAATCGAGGTGACACGAAGGTAGGTGAATTTGATTTCCATCAAAACGTGTTTGTTTACGGCTACTCGAATTACATGGTCTAATTCAAGTTTGTATTTTATCCGTATAGGAGGCCCAAATGAGCCAATTCTTGGCATAATGAACGTAGAGTGATAAAGCTTTCTGTTAAATATAAACTTTTCCTGGCCTATTTTATTCTTTTACCTAAATTCACCCCTCAATATTTCCTTAGTACTTCTGCGTATTTGCCTATTCTCGGCCACCCTGCTGGCCGTAGACAACACTAAAAAGTGCTCATCGTTTTGTATGGAGTTTCCTTGTCAAATCATCTGTAAAAGTAAAGCTGTAATGGGGTGGCATGTTCCGACAGTAGCTATAAATTAAAATTATGAGTTCTGACTTACCGGACCCCGTTTTGAAATACCCAACTCTTTTTTAGCCTCGCTTGCCGATGTATTTACGAGAAAAACTAGGTGTGCCAAAAACGTCCTTTTCTAACATGAAACAAAGCTCGTTAAGGATACTTTGTGGTCGAAATATCAAACACAAGCCTTATTAGTGACTCAACAACAAAAATTGGTGATAAAACGTTGTTTATTCCGAGGAATCGAGCGCACTCTTTTGTGGCCGAGAACTGGGCTCGCTGGCCGATAACTGGGCCCACGAACGAAGCCTCCATTTTCGTTATTACTTGGGAGAAAACAGCGTTGAGCAGTCGATAGCTTTACATGTCTAAACTGAATGCTGAAGCTAGTTGTCTTTGAAATTTCAAGTCCTTACGGCTATTCCAAGGTAAGAAATACAAGTTAACGTTTTTTGTGGCCGAGAACTGGGCCCCATACTGTACACTGAATATAATAATAAGAGTACAGATAATCGTTATTTAATACCAGTTGACAGTAAAAATTCGATTTTCATTTCTGAACAAAGGAAAAACCAATTTAACCACTTTTTGAAACGGTCTCGTGCCCAAAGAAAGAATGTGTGGAATAACTGCTTCCACCAAGTATTGCTGGTATTCTGTTTTGTTGTTGTCTTTCTCTTTTGCTCTCCTTTCATTTCTGTTCTAGTCTTAGGTCGAAGAGGCATCATGTAACTTTATCAGAGCTTCTAAAGATCAGTAAAAAATTGCAATACAGAGGAAAAAACAGCTCTAAGCAAATTGAAAATAAACACTCAGCCTTAAGTTTATATCCCTCCGACTCTTGACTTGAATGACTGCGTAGCCACCAGTGTGGACCACAAATATCATGATGTGTCAAACTGGATTGAAACCTGGGAAAAAACAGAAGAAAACATTTTCGAAACCGTTTTCCACCTGAACACGAAAAGTGTTGACTGTGTAAGAACTACAGAAGGCATGCTAAAAATGAAGCCTCGCTTATGTTTAGGTGAGTGAACCTAGCTTGAGCCTGCAATCCAATCGGAAACCAGTACCTGGTAAGTGGTCAATTAAAAAAAACACGTGGTGATATGGTCGTGTGATACTGGTCAGCAGATACCTTGCTTTGACAGGTGTCAATTGATCAAAAGATGGATGTCCAATATGTAACATGTGTGCTGTAAACTAGCATGATATACTGGGCATACATGGCAGCATGGACGTAGAGATGGACAGTCAATGAGGTCATGGCTACAAAACTAAAATTTCCTGCATTGATGGATTACCATGTTTTCTTATCTATGGTGCTCCACATGCACTATGTTTGAGAAAATTAACTCATGAGAGAGCTAGTTAGGTTTTTTAAAGCTGGTTTCCATATTATCGTAAGCAATCGCAAAGAGAGCTATTTCCATATAATTTCAGACGATCGCAAATGAACGCAGAGCCAACTGTAGCCATACATTTCGTTCAGCGGAAGTGTCAAATGTACACACGCGTTGTGCTTGCGTGAAAATCAAAGCAAACAACATGGCGGACATCGAAGAGGAAATTTTGCTGCAAGAAAATTTATTTTTTCTTTTAGTCTTAAAGCGGCAACGTTGTCAGCTTCGTTCAAGTCTTTTGAAGGTCTCCTTTACTTAACTAAAATAGATGCTTTTCCAAACTTCAAAGACATAGGGCACTTTCCATTCGACCAAATATTCCGGTTTCAAATTCCGGGTATTCTATGTGACGAATGGAACAGTATTTTCCGGTTAGTAGACCAATACGTTCCAAGTTTCGCGCGAAAATACGAAATAAACAAAGGGGAAACAAATATGCTGGACTCTTTGCTTCTTTTACTTGCTGTCGAGTTGCTTGACGACTCTGAAGTTGAATCAAGCGACGTATTAGGCGAGGACGACAATATGTTGTTCAGTGTAGCTAGCTGTTACATGCGTCGGAATTTAAATTGAGTCTGCGACTACTTTGAGGGCACGAGACCACTTTATTTTCCTGACAAGTTTAAGAGTCACTTTAGAATGACAAGACAAACTTGCGAGCTGTTCCCTCGCGCTGTCATGCCCACAGGAATGATTCCACTTAGAAATGAATCTGGGCGAGCTGCCATCCCACTCTCAAAGCAAGTGTTACAGTACTGTGCAAAAGTATTGAGAGCGAATTTCGACGAAACTCGTGCTTTGTTCTCATCGAAATTTGTCGAAAATTGGTCAAAGACTCGCTGGAAATTTCGCACATTGGACATGCGAAATTTCATGGAAGTCGGTGAAATTTCGTAAGATAGAACGAAATTTCGCTCAGGGCTTCGAAAAATCGGAGAAGCAAAATATCAGCGAAATTTCGCAAAAATTGACGAGGCAAATTTTCGAACAAGCGAAATATCAGCGAAAATTCGTGCTTACTGGAACGAAGCAGCAGGGAAATTCCGCAAAACCGCTACACTTGCAGTGATTTTTGGACAAAGCGTTCCCATACAAGAGAAAATATACTGAAGAACTCGGTCGTACAGTGAGTTGCTAGATCTTTGTTACTTTGTCAATTAATTTTCATTGCCCGCAAAAAAGAAAACATAAACATTACACGCAATAATAAAAATAACATACCGTATCCAATCAGCCACTGATCCTGGCAACCCAAATTCCCACGTGTATGTTCGTGACCAGCTGAATTAATGCCCTGGCCTGGGCAAAGGAACCAAGAGTAGTTTTGCATAATTTCTTGGCACATTCAAAACTTCTTGAAATGCCCTTCTTTTGCTAAATCCTCCAAATACACTGTAAAAGATTAATAAAAACCTTCGTCCATCTGTAAAAAACCACGCATCAAACCCAGGCTCTCTCTGTTCTCTTTGCTGCTTCATTCAACTTCCTTGGCCGTCCTGATCTTGCAAGATTCTCTGTAGATCCAGTAAGCATCATCTTTCCAACAATTCTAGCAACACTTGGGTAACTTACTGATAAGCTCGATTGAAGGGGCCTTAGCAACAGTAACCAACGAAAAACCTTGCTTTTTTGCTAAGTGCAGAACTATAAACAAGTCGAAATATCACCCCTTCAAAGGCAAAGTGGTAAGTTTGTTCTCTGTTCTGTCGGTTTGCTCGAATTTTTATAAATTGATCAAGGCTATTTGTAGTAGCAAAAAAATTGTGTACCGTAGAACTAAAACGGTCTTCAGTCTTTGTAGTCCTCACTCTTTAGTTGCTGACAGCCGGAAATAAGTTTGCGTTGGCTACTGGAAGTTGTGTGGTTTTGTTGTTATCACTGGCATTTCATGTGAAGGAAACTTGTGATTTGACATTACTGATGCTTGACTACACTTCATAAAAACGCTTTGGCGAGAATTATGTACATGCTTTTTTTTGGCATATGCATTGTTTGGTTATGCACATTGTGGGTTAGGTTTAACTGCCTCACAAGATCAAGGTTTGCGAAATACAAATGCGAAGCTGGTGAGTTTAATTTATTTAAAAGATCCACTTAAATAGAACAACTGTCTCGGAATGAATTTATGATTTGCTTTTAAAGATAAGCATGTTTTGCTCGCTTGTAAGAAAATTATTGGTAACAGCAAAAGTGACAAAAGTGACCCGTACCGAAACTAGCCTAAGTGCATACAGTTTGTCAAATGCCAATAGAAATATCGTGTCATAAAACTGTTAAGTCCAAAACCTTAGGAACGAATTTCGCCCTGCCAAATCAAATGTTGCACGAAATTTCGAAGGAAATGCCATGCGAAATTTCGCGCATCTGCACGAAATTGCGATAATATCAGAACAATAGTTGGGTTGACTTTTCATGGAAATACCGCCGAAAATTCGCCTCCTTCGAAATATCGCACAATTTTTTCAAATTTTGTCGAAGTTTGCTCTCATTACTTTTGCACAGTACTGTAGCTTTCCTTTGGAGTATGGCTAACCAAGAGCCTGCTCGAGCAGTGGCAGACAGGTTTGATATCACTATGAGTAGCGTGGACCGAGTTCTGAAGTGAGTACCACAAGCGGCAATTCATCCAATGGCCTAATGGTGAGTTTCTTTAGTCAGTCACAGAACAAATCAAGTAGAAGATAAATTTGCAGCCAGTTACTTTGACAATCGTTTTTAAATGTAATTTTACAACAAATGACAAGCTTGCCATACGGACTAGCTTCGAAGATGAAGGAGGATTCCCTGGCATCATTGGTTTGTTTGACAGTACTCACATCCAGATCCGGGCCCCAGAACATGACCCAGATGCATATATAAACAGAAAAAAGTTTTCGTTGAATGTGCAGGTAACTGAAAAGCAAATATTTGTAAATATAGTTGAACTTGATAATACATAGTATTCCTCTCATATGGACATATATTTACTTCCTCAGCTTGTTTGTGATAACAATATGGTCTTCACTGACATTCTGGCTGGATGACCTGGATCAAAAGAATGGACTTCCCCCTCAAAGTGGAGCGGAAACCGATTCTTAAACCCATTGTAAAGATAGGCAGTTGTAGACAATGTATACCCAGAAAGAAGAGTAAGCAAGCGCTCAGCTCTTATTGGCGTTGGAAGATTGTGACTTGGAATGAGATGGTGCTGGGTTTGTTCTCGTGGGGGGACGAAAATTGCACTGTATCCCACCATGGTTGGGTTCACATTTAAAACAGACATGTTTGTAGTCACAACCCGAACACTCCTTCCCTCATTGAAAACGGTAGCAATAACCCTTGGGGATGGCAGGGCTCTTAACAGCCTTGGGCAAGGAAGAATGACTAGTAGGCTGTGATGCCGTCATGCTGACTTGTGAACGCAACCATAGCTCCCAGTGAATTGTGTCCCAGGGGCCATCATGTTGCCCTTGTCTCATAAAACGAAAATTCTCATCATATTACTTCCAGTTATGCCCTGGATTAAATCACTGTATTTCATCAGAGCTGGTGCTTCTGTTGGGTACTTCTGGCTATATACCGCCACAAAAATACGGAAAGCAGACATCCAACTCTCAATGTTGATAATCCGCTTCGTCTTATTTGAGGGTTCCAAGCACAAAGAGTGTTGGTCCCCTACTCCATTTATAATGCTTAATTGATATTTGTTATCCTGCTGGATATGGTTGGTAATTAGTATTCCAAAATTGATGTATTCATT
>NC_090892.1:24476893-24491893 GCF_036669925.1 Montipora capricornis | reverse complement strand
ACAACATTGTTACATTTTCGGTTTATATCGTAATTATCTTCCACTTCTTTTGGAAAGTTTCAATATTTCACAACTGAGCCAATGATAAATGTTACTGAAAACTTGAGTACTTGATGGGCGGCGATCAGTATCCATTATATGATAAAAGGTGTTTATAAAAAACGTTAAAACTGATCTAGATAAAAAACTATTAAAAAACTGAATTTTCGACTGCAACTGCGGTCTTCATCAGAGTAACTAAAATATGCTGTTCGAGAGTAATATGCTAAAACTAAAATAAGAAGTTACTTTATCCCCTAGGGCTTCAATAATGTCTTACAGACAGATGGGAATGGCTTCCGCTCGTTTACCGCATTTTTGTCTATTTGTGCCAATTATAGACATTCTTTTCTAGAATTTCCACATAGTTAGTGTCAATGTCATGGTCAGTGGTTTCGGCGTGGTCTTTTATTGCCGACTCTTTGTTATTATTAGTTCCTGGTTTATGCTTCCTACCACGTGAATTCCATGATCTCTTTGTTTCCCCCAATGTATGTGAAATCACATGATCGGCATGTAACCTTGTACACAATACCTTTTGTTTTCGTTTCTTTTGGGCGATCCTTTGGTTTTCTAAAATAATGGGTGAGTGGAAACCAAAGGATCAATGTTTGAAAACTTGAATTATTACCAGTAGTTTCTTAGATTTACAATACTGGAACTGTGATCATTTCATTACTGAAAATATGTTCTAGAAGTTGCAGGATTTTCCTCACGATTCACGCCATGGGTGTATCGAATAGTCAGTAGAGTGTCCATAACCATTCTGGGGAAGTTAGGCTGTGTTCGAGATCCTGTAAACTCGATTTGGTAAAGCAGCTCTTCAATTTGAGCCTTAAAAAGGCCCTACTTTGAGAGGGCAGGCGCTTCAACCTTGGAACCAAAACTGCTACAAAAGAGACTATCTTCGTCTTCCGGTTCCTCGCTTTGTTTTAAGTGATATGCAATGGAATTTGCAGTGTTCATGGTGGCTTTATCCACGTCGGCTCCTGCATTTCTATTTGAGCGGCTCCAATCTTGCATGCCTCGTGATGATTTTGGGGTCTTTCCATTGGAACACTCTCCAGTTGTTTCCCCGTTGAATTGGTTACTCTCATTAACCTTCTCAAGTTCAGGGCCTTCCGTTTCTATGGAACCATTTGTAGTTCTCACTGTTATACTTTCTCCAGATTCATCCCTGACCTCAATGCTGGCGATGAGGATCAACCGTTCCAGGTGTCTTTGATTTCAGATTTGTGCTGGATGGTCTGTGTGCAATATGTGGATTGAGCCATTCCAGGTTTTGAAATTCTCTTGGCACTGCATCTCGCCCCAATCCAGAAGATATTGTCTTCAACCGCTTCAGATAACGACCATATGCAGTTCTTATGTTGTGGAATTTTACCTCTGCCTCCGCCACCAATAAATGAAATTTCTGACTTTGATGAATTGTTTACCTGCTCGGCAGCAATCGAAATGTGAATAAAAGCAGTATTGAAACATTTTACATGTAGATTGCCATTGGTTACACAATATTGCCTTTTTGGTACACTTGTGACCAAAATCTCTCTTTTTGAACAGCTGGCGATTATCATCTAAGGGTACTTTAAATAATAATTGCAAAGATGATTGATTTAAAGAAAGCTTTTGACACGGTAGATCATTTAATATTATTGCAAAAATTGGACCACTATGGTGTACGCGGGGTAACAAATAATTGGTTTGCCTCTTACCTGCTTGGGCGGCAACAAACAACTCAAATTGGAGCCAAAAACATATCAAAAAAGGAAGTAATATTATCAGGAGTCCCGCAGGGATCGGTGCTAGGACCGTTGCTTTTCCTCGTCTACATAAATGACATATCTAACAGTTCTGATCAGCTTAAATTTTATTTATTTGCAGACGATACTAACCTCTTGTATGCTGATAAAAACCTTAGGGAGCTAGAGATTAAGGTTAATACAGAACTTAGTAAGATCTATGACTGGTTAGTTGCTAATAAGTTATCATTGAATATAAAAAAAATCTAACTTTGTTATATTTCGACCAAGACAAAAGATCTTGAACTATCAAGTAAACTTAAAGGTGTTTGACCATCACACTAATAGCTATATCTCTTTGGAGCGTAAGAAGTTCATCAAATACTTAGGCGTGCTCATCGATGAAAATCTTTCATGGAGTTACCACATTGCTCATGTTGCATCAAAAATAAGTAAATCAATTGGTATCATCTCTAGGATAAGGCATTTTGTACCACTGAGTACTTTACACCATATCTACAGGTCACTCATTCAACCATACTTAATGTATGGTATAGTAGCGTGGTGTAATACTGCAAAAGTTCATAGAACTAAACTTTTGACCCTTCAAAAACGAGCTCTTCGCCTAATGTATTTTGCTGATTACAAATCTCATGCAATACCTTTCTTCATTTCTTCTCGTCTTCTTCCTTTAGATATGCTCTATTTCAAATCTGTGGCTGTGATTATGCATGATGTATCAAACAAATTGACACCTCCTAATATATTTAACCTATTCACCCATCAAGCTGATATTCATCCTTACGAGACGAGATCATCGCAAAGAGGAGATTATTTTCTTAAACGTTCGAGAATAGATATTCAAAAAAGATCTTTCTCAAGAATTAGTGCTAAAATTTGGAATAGCATATCTCGTGAAGTCCGCCAGATGTCAAAATCTAACTTCAAAAATAATGTTGATGATATCCTCTTACAAAGACTGCTAAAATATGATGATTACATTGATGTTTCGATAATATTGGCAAATTTTGACTCCTTAGTTTAGTATGTCAGGTAGTTAAAAATTTATTTATTCAATTTAAGCTACTTTTTTCATGTTTATTTATGTTATACTGTACAAGTTTTAAGCTGTTCTCCACTGCACTAACTGTATTCTAAAACTAATTTATTTTATTTTATTTATTTATTTTCATGTGAATGTGTAGTTATGTATTTGTAACCATTTTATCTGGAATGTTTATTGTAAGCAATGCTCGCCTCGACTAGCTATTGCTAACTGCGAGCATTGCATAGTTTTGTGATATTTTATGCAAAATACATAATAAAACCTGAAACCTGAGAGCTGATTCTTTTTTTAACTTTACGTTAAGAGTTTAGAAACTGGAAACGGGCTGTAGTAATCGGCACTGTTTCATTTTTTATTTATTCTTTATTTGCCTTTAAACTGCTGTTTTGTTGTTCAGTGTTCACGCTTAATAGTCCCAAAGGGGTCCTATTGTTTGTGGAGGCGGAACTTCGACTACATTCAAATTCTCGTGGGAGTTTCTAAGGAGAGGGAAAGCAAGAACTTTGGTGGAAAAAGTCTAAAGTTGGAGTTTGCGACCACTTTGAACCACCAGTCTCATTTGAAACTTGGCGTAGAGCCTTCTCTAAAGGCACCCCTATCATACAGCCTGATCAGACACCCGAACACCAATCAACTTCAAATTCTATTTATGAAAAAGTAAGGCGGTATAACAAGTGGTTCCGGTGAAAATGTCAACCATATATAAACGATTTTCAACACGTCAAAATCCTATTGAAATTTTAGGAAATGTCACGAAATTTTCTGATTGTTTGCTCAACGATTCAGAGTTATGAATGTTAAAAGTCAGCATCCTTCCCACCCAGTTCCCTCTCAACATATTAGGGTAAAGCTCTGAACCATTCGGTAATGTAATTTTGGGGCTTACCAAAGCCTCCGAGAGATTGGCCCATGTCTATGGATAAAAGCAGTGCTAAACAACTTGTACAGCATATAAAAAATAAACCTTTACTTTTATTATCACAGATTCGTCAACTTAATTTTAGCCAATAGCAATAGCCAATCATCTTTTGTGCGAGAGGGAACAGGCCAGGCCAGCATGCAGGATATTGTTGAGTGGGTGCATCCCACTCAACCTAGGGCTGATGACGGGAAAGTTTAGGGGGTCCTGAGTTGTTTTGCACTTGTGTGCAGGTTTAGCGTGGAGGAATTCTAAATTTGACAACTCTTACTGCAATAAAATTAAAAATCCTCACTGACACACTCCTCTCCACCCAGCTGTCAATGAGTGCTAAAGTCCTGTTGTTGAATTTGGTCAGCGGTTGTTCCCTAAGGCAAAAATAACGAGAATCTTCCTTGATGTTCATCGTTTTGTCGAGGAAAAACTTTGATGTAAGCATGAAAGTCAATGTCTGGATCTCCAAGGTCAACATACCGGTGTGTTCACCAGTATGCTTGTCAAATACTAAATTTGACTGGACTTTCATCTCGTCAAATAGCAATACAACATATCTCTGTGTGTCAAAATAGGAATCAGTTAATGACATAAGTTCCTCTAGTACACTGTCTTGAAATCCCAGTGTAGGCCTTATGCAATTGCGATAATCACGAAGTGTCCTTTGACTTGGCAGGACTAGGATTTTGCTCTGACGGATCTCTTCATAGCAGGAGAGTGATTTTGCAGCTAGAGAGAGAGCGTAACATATAACCATGGGATGGTATTTCACGCCACTTGGGCTACTTTGGAGTAAATTCTTTTGCTGCTGCCAAAACAGATTCATAAAAGGTGTTATATTCTCTTGTGTTTCACTGAGAATAGTAGTGAGGTCATTGCTTAAGTTGTGATCAACCTCCACACTAGATTTAATAATTTCTGTCTGTTCTGTCTGTCTGTTCTGTCAAGTTCCACACATCTTAAACGTTGTTCTCTCAAAGTCAACTTCAGTCTTTCTGGGGTTATTTTAGAAACAGGTGCATAAAGATGTGCTGGTTGGGATATTTGTAAAGATTGCGTATCGATGGCCAGCGAATCACACAGATTGAACTAAACACAACAGTAAACTTTACTTCACTCGCATTCCATGACACATGGTTTCACATTTCCCATGAGTAAGCCCGCGATTTCAATAGACTTCCGGTATGAAAACTAGAGTTATTTCCGGTTAAAAGGTTATCAATACATTACATCCCTTCCTTTCTTTGGAAACAGAATATAGTGAAAGGAAAATGTCAACAAAATACATACTCTGAAAAACCGTTCCACACGGACTGCGCAACTAGAAGGATACTGTCCAGTTCTACTAATCCTTAAACTTAAAGTCTACCAAAGTTCAACACAGGTTGAATGCGTCAAAAGCGTCTAATTGATAAAGTACATTGTCCTTGTATTTCTCCGGCTTTCTGATTGTCTGTCTGGGTCGTGATGTTAATGTATTTTCTTCCAATATACTTGAGGCAACCGCTGGGCTTACAGCCTCTCCAACTGCTGAGCTAACAGTCTTTTCACTTATTTTCTGTTAACTCCTGTGTATCCTCTGGTGGGTTGTAACGTTTAACAAAAGAACTGTTCCGCCTGTATTCCACGCCCTCTTTCGACCGGACACTTACCTCATGGCCTTCCTTAGTTTGCACTGTGTATGGTTTACTCTCAAAATTTGCTTCAAGCTTACCAGACATTTTCGTGTTCCAGGCATCGCAGGATTTTCTACAGCACCTCGTCTGTTGTCAGCATATGCCTTGTGGATCAACTTGTGATTCCAATCATTCTCTCTTACACCCTCACTCAACAGGTTATCAGCTCTCTTCAGGTCTGGAAATTTTGTTTTCAATGCTCTACCGAACATGAGGAAAGCAGGGGTACCTCCTGTGCTTACTTGTGGTGTCCTCCTGTACGCGCGCAGAACCTTATTAAGTTCTCCCCGCCACTCTTTTCCTTCAACGTGAGCCACTTTCAAAGCCTTTAGAATCGTTCTATTCTGTCTCTCGACATGCCCATTGGCCTGCGGCCACAGCGGAGGAGATGTCCGGTGTTCTATTCTGTGGTCTGAGAGGAACGTCTTAAACTCCTCACAGCAAAACTGAGGACCATTGTCGGACTTGAGAGTAAAGGGATATCCATATCTTGAAAATATCTGTGCCAGTACATCTAGCACTTTCTTGAACGTGGTCGAACGCATGATTTCCACCTCATAGAATCTGCTGAAATAGTCCACGACTACCAACAAACTTTCTCCCGTCAGAAGAGGACCCATCAAGTCTATGGCTGTATCCTGCCAAGGACTGGTAGGTGGTTCCACTCTTTTCATTGGCTCTGGAGGTTGTAACTCCCCTACAACCTGACATCCATGACAAGACTTGCAGACTCGCTTGGCGTCTAAGTCCATTTTTGGACACCAGACCTTTGTTCTGAGGCGTGCCTTCATCTTTACGATGCCCTGGTGACCCTCATGAGCAAGATGTAGGACCTCTCCACTTAGAGCCTCCTGTAGGACAATTCAAGTGCCACGTAAGACAAGTTTTCCTAATACGCATAGCTCGTTACTGACACACAAATACGCAGACATCCTACATTGAGACCAGTCCCCACTTAAAATGTACTGTCTCAGGCTAACCATCTCTGGATCGCTCTCAGACACTTCTTCCACTTGTTTAGCCGAGAGTGCCACTGGTAGGCTTCCTTGAGCGACTGCCATAACAAAGTCAATCTCCTCTCCGCTTGTGTCTTTAGGGTTGACTTGATTAAGCCTCGAAAGTGCATCAGCAATGTTTGCTTTTCTGGGTCGGTAAACGACCTTGTAATCATAACCCTGTAACCTTAGAACCCATCGTTCTATACGCGCCGATGGTTTAGAGAGCCTGCCAAAAATGCACTCAAGCGGTTTGTGGTCGGTTTCTAGTTCAAACTGGCGTCCGTATACATAAATGTTAAACCTTTCACAGGCCCATACTAGGGCTAATGACTCTTTTTCCGTCTGGCTGTACCTTCGCTCTACTTCAGTGAGGTTCCTGGATGCATACGAGATTGCTCGCCATTCCCCATCTTGAAGTTGAGTCAACACCGCACCCAAACCGTGTGGGCCTGCATCGGCAATGATTCGTGTATTGCAGTCCCCTATGAAGTACGCAAGTGTGCTGGCCCCTGCAGCAAGCTCTTTTAGCTTCTGAAACGACCTTTCCTGTGCTTCACCCCAAACGAAAGGCTCATTCTTCCTCAGGAGACTCCTAAGCGACTCTGCTTCTTGCGTGAAGTTGGGGAGAAATTTTTCAGAATACTGCACCAGCTGAACGAATGATCTGACCTCCGAAGCATCTTGCGGAGGACTTCGATTCATAATAGCAGCTACTTTCTCTTCACTGGGGGTAACACCTTGGCTGCTCATATCATGACTGTAAAAGGTTAGCTTGGGAAGGCGAAACTGACATTTCGTTCCATTCAGAGTTAATCCTTTTTCTCCCAACCGCTTTAAAACAGTATGCAAATTCCTGCCGTGCTCCTCAATACCACAACCATGTACAATCAGATCATCTGCCAAGTTAGCCACATCCTTACACCCCTGCAAAACATCAGCAACTATTTTCTGGTACTTTTCAGGCGCTGATGTTATTCCAAACATCAAACGTTTGTATCAGTACAAGCCATGGTGTGTAACAAATTTTGTAATATCGCACAAGTTTTCATCCAGTTCCACTTGGTGAAAACCCCATTTCAGATCAAGTTTTGAGAACATAGTTTAACCATTAAGATCACATAACACTTCCTCAAGCATGGGGATGGGGTGTCTCTCCCTCTCTATTGCCATATTCGCCCTGCGCATGTCCACACAAATCCGGATATCACCGTCTGCCTTTGGGACCACAACCAATGGCGACACCCATTCAGTAGGTTTGTGTGACACTTCTTCGATGATGTCCTTGGCTAACAACTCGTCCAACTTCTCATCAACCTTGCTTCTCAGTCCAAATGGTAGCCTCCGTACCGGTTGTGCGATAGGTGTGACATCATCTCTTACGTGAAGCTTCAGCTGAAAATCCCTCAGCTTCCCAACCCCTGTGAAAACTTCTGCGTACTTGTCACGAATATCAGCACCATTGCCCTCTGTCATTAACGAACATATTTCGTCTTTCATGGGACCAACCCTCGACACTTCAAATTTCTCCGCTGTGCTCTTTCCCAGTAGAGATCTGCCTGGACCCTTAACAACTGTGAATTCATCCAACACACGTCTTGCCATTGGCCCCGCGCACAATTTCACACACAAATGTTCCAATCACTTCAATAGGCTCCTTTTGACCATAAGCAAACAACTTTTTGCTTGATTTCTTGGAATCACTCTGTACACTCTCTTTCTTCATTGTTTCCCAGGTCGTCTGATCAATCACATTGCACGAAGCGCCAGAATCAATAAGTACTGCAGGTAACACAACTCCTCCAACTTTCAAATCAACTTCGCTACCACCTGCAAACTCACCAACTCCCACTGCAAACGCATAGTAATTTTGGGCACCAGTAGCTGAATTTTCTGACACTTGATATGCTCTGCCCCCAGAGGCTTTTCTTTTCTCAGAATCTTGAGAAGGAGCTTTGTGTTCCTTCGTTTTGCAACAAATAGCAAAATGTCCAACCTCCCCACACAAATTACACTTTTGGTTGCGAGTTGCACAATTCCGATCATGTGCGATGTGGTCACTGGAATTACAACGGCAACATCTCATCACCTTTGCACCCTGACAACCACCAGAATGTTTACCAGACTTATTTCCTCTACCTCTGCCTTGGGCGGTCTTTTTACGTTTCCCCTTATTTTGAGGTCTGCTGAACGAGACAGCATTCACCTGGCCTGACAAATTTAACTGATCCATAGCCTTGACCTGCATATTCCCTGCCTACTGTACAAAAGCTAGGTCTTGCAAATCCTTCAGGGTTGCGTTTAATTTTTTCCAGGAACTTACGGCGGAGTCTGGAGTCCCTGCACCTCTCAATAAGCTGATCTCTTATCGCTTCATCAACTTTTTCAAACTCGCATGAGATCGCTTTCTGTCGCAATTGACAAACCAACTGAGCAACCGACTCTCCCAAAGTTTGCTCCATTTGCCTAAAATGATGACTTTCGGACGAAACATTCAACTGAGGCGCAAAAAAAAAAAAACCTTCCAGCAACACCATCTGTTCATCCTTCGTTAACCCTTTAGCCACCAAATACAAATTAAATGAGCGCTTCCACAACTTCCAACGAACGGCGAGAGTGTTCGGGTCTTCCTTCGGGTTGAAGGGAGGAAGACTGGCCACATCAAGAAGAGGAACAAACGCGGCAACTGGCTGGGTTTGTGTTGTCGAAGGTGTACTTGAAGTCGAAGGTGCACTACTCAGATCCTCTACGCAAATGACGCCCAAAATATCCCCTACCTCACAAAACGAATCGAATCCTTGTCGCCAATGTAAAGATTGCGTATCGATGGCCAACGAATCACACAGATTGAACTAAACACAACAGTAAACCTTACTTCACTCGCATGCCATGACACATAAAAGAGCATGGTTTCACATTTCCCATGAGTCTAAGTAAGCCCGCGATTTCTATAGACTTCCGGTATGAAAACTAGAGTTACCGTAGTTATTCGGTTGTAAGGCGCATGGTTTTTTCAAGAAAAATCTGTCTTTGGTTGGCAAGTTAGTGCTAAAATTGGGGTGCGTCTTATAGCCTAGTATTTTCGCGCAAAAAAATCTTAAGATCACAATTTGAGAAGAACTTCCAGATTAAACAACACGAGAAAAGGACACTAGTTGTCTAGTAAAAAAGAATAGTGCTTTTGGAGACCTTTAGAACACTAAACGACTTCAAGAGAATAGCAAACAAACGGAAATTTGAATACGTCCTTAAGAGCACGTGCTCAGTAACGTCATACCCGTGACAACAATACAATCGTTCGAACCCAAGAATCATGTTTGTCGCTTGCATGAAAAGCTTCTTCTCTGAACAAACAGTGTGGAGATAAAGCATACCTTCTTCGTTCATCCAGGCTTTCTTGTGCACTGAAATTTGCATCCTTCATGGCGTGTTGATATTCAGCTGTCGAACACCTTTGAATATGACTTTGAATATGACTTTCCGCGGGAGTTTTTGCGCTGTTCGCTTTCGCTTGAAGTCTGAAGTCTGAACTCTGACTATTTATTAAGTCGGAAGGTTCAAATAAACGTGTATGCGTTGTATGTTTATCATTTCAGGTGTGAACTTTTAGCTTTTGTTTTTACGTATATCCTTAAATGCGTGCCTTTTTCACTTTGTTTACGTTAACAAAAAGAGTTCGCATGCTAATTGTGTAAGGATAATTGTTCTCAAATTCTTCACATCCTTTTGATAACTATCAAATTTTGGTGCGTCTTATAATCGAGTATTTTCGTGTAATTTTCAGTTTGAGAACTTAGCTTGATGAAACTGCTAAGTTTGGGGTGCGTCTTATAACCGACTGCGCCTTATAACCGAATAACTACGGTATTTCCGGTTAAAAGGTTATCAATACATTACAATATTCTTCTTTGTTTTGCTTGTTTTGCTTGTCTTGCTCTCTCCCCTGTATATGATTGTTCATAACAGGAAGGACAGCTTCCACACTCTGCACCGGAAGCTGGCATTTACGTGAACGCCAATATTCTTTGTAAGCAAAGTTTTGGGGTTCATGGTCGTCACAGGCCAAAGGATCAACTGACTTTGGTATTACATGGTGAATTATGTTTGAGTTTATTGCAGATTGTTTAATTCCAGGGCAGACAATATAACCCCATGTAAGTTCTTCTACTAAGTCACTCTGTTTTATGTTTTTCATTGACCTGAAATGTTCCGTATAAATTATGTGGTCATCTGGTAACAGCCATCCATAAGCAATGATAGTAAAGCCAAGACTATCATCAACAATCAACTCCAGTTCTGGTAAACACAAAGAGGCCTCGGTCTTCTTGAAGACAAGTACCGCAGCCAACCACGGAACAGTTATCTCCAGGCATGTTCAAGAGTACTTTTTTGTAGTTTTCGTAGTCAAATATACAATAATCAAGAGCATTTTAGTCAGAACACTTCGCTTATCAACCGAACTCAAACGACGCCATGTCGATGTTTTGCACGGTACTTGTCATGTGACAACCCAAAAAGGTGAACAATAACCTACTTCAAAGAGTCTCGCCGCCCTTCCTAACCATTCTCCTCTATTAACTATGTGAAGCCTTATCCAGGAAGAAGCTTGGATGAACCGTGGCAAGTTTACAACTACAGGCTTTCAAGAGCCAGGAGAACATTTGAGAACTCTCATGGTGTATTTTCAGAGTACCGACTTGTGGAACTGATTACAAAAGCTGCAATATGTCTTCACAACTATTTTCAGCTCTCTGGCAATCACTTGTACGTGCCAAGAGGCCTTGTTGATATTGAGGATGCTGATGGCAATCTACCTCCTGGAGAGTGGAACAGTCACTTTAGTATGCCCAAGAAGCATCAAACAGCCGCAATAACTTCAAAAGAGTACTTTAACAGTGAAGGGGAAGTCGAATGACAGTACAGACATGTAAGGAGCTGTCGTGTTGTTCTTGGTAATCATAGCTAACATTGAAACAGTAGTGAGAATGATTTTAACTTTTTACAGGTTAGATCATAGCCTTGAGCTTGAGATACAATGGGTGATAACAACAAATATCTAGTTGTGTAGTTGTGATTAAAGTGACTGTACATTCTGTATAAAGGTAGACTGTTATGTAAAGCATGTTATTGTTCTAAAGGCCAATTTTCTTCAAAGAAGGCATAAAAAGTAATAGGAAAGGGCAGGCTAATGTGAAGGATGTGGGAAATTTGTGAAATCATCTGGAATCCAATCACTTCTGGTGATATTCTTACTTCCCATTCCTTTTGGTTGAATTCACATTGAATTTACTGAGGTTTGGAAACCTTGACTAATTTTCCACATCTGGGGCCCAGTGGTTTTTTCCCCTTACCACACTGGAGCATGCAATCTTTAGGTTTCTGTTTTTTTAAACTCTCTAGATACAGTACTGTGCAAAAAGAATGCAAACGAATTTCGTCGAATTTCGGTTATTGTTCTCTCGAAATTTCGGTGGGAAAGGTGTGATTTTTCGCCCGAAATTCGAAATTTCGCTGAGCCACACGAAAACGAAAATTCGCAAATCTAACAACGAAATTTCGTTTGGAGTTCGTGCGTACTGAAACGAAAATTCGCAAATCTAACAACGAAATTTCGGTTGGAGTTCGTACGTACTGAAACGAAAATTGAAGAACTTAACATTTCACAGTGTAACAGCGCCTTTAATCGAAATATCGTAATCCTAAAGCCGCGGCCACACCAGCGATTTCTGCTCTCGCCGGTGATGCATTTTTTTCTAATTTGGTCACGTCGCTAGCGCGTGATGAAAATCGCAATTGTAGCCACTCTTGAACTGGCAACGCGACAGCAGAAAAAACCGTTGAAAAAAATCGCGAGAAATTGATTTAGTTGAATTTCTCGCGATTTTTTCAGTTGTCGCGTCGGCAGTTCAAGGCTGGCTACACTTGCGATTTTCATCGGGCGCTGGTGACGCGACAAACTTTGAAGCAAATCGCATGACCGTCGCAAGCAAAAAATTGCACGTGTAGCCGCGGCCTAAAATGAAATTTTGTAAAGTCTTGGTTAGTGTTTCGCATTTTAATGAATGAATGGAATCAACAACTGTATTTCTTCTCTCAACCTTGAGTGTAAACGCGACCTGAATGAAACTGTAGACAAGCATTACAAGCGATTTCGTTTCCTTTATTCAATTGATACTTTGTCAATAAAAAGACAATAAAAAGTGATTTTTGGTACGCCCGATGCATCAATCTTGAGACTCCAAGAATACAGCCATAAACAATTTAACATACCAAACCTTCAATAGCAATTCTTCTTGGTTTTCACGTCACGCAAGTACCACACAAAGAAAAAATAAAATCGCTTACCATTCAATAAATTAAGTCAAGAAATTGAGATGTTGTAGGAGGGTAGTAAATCATGATCGTGTCAAAGTTTTAGGGCTGTGCGATGATCCAAACTCGAGTTATTTGGCAATAGACACTTCTCATGACATATTGGTTACTCAGAACTCGAAAACACATGGGCAATCGACACTTTCTTAGACACTATTTATTCACTATGTAAATGCTATGTCATTAAGCTATGTACGTGGGTATTTAAAAACTGTATTATGTGTCATACAGAGGCCTTATTTAAATTCTATGATATTGTTATGTCATTTGCTATTTATTTTGATAAAAAATCCTATTTTTTTACTAGTCAAATGAAACCTTTAGATAGTATATTTAAAAGCTATATAGTATCAAGTAGGTTAGCATGAGAATTTAAATAGCTTTTACATTGTATCTACATAGATATTAAATAGTATTTAAATAGTAGTAGGTTTAGAGGCACACGGAACTGAAAAATCCTTAAAAATTTTATAGCACTGAAATAGATGTAACATACGTTATTATTAGGGTTTAAATAGAATTTAAATACAATTTATATAGTTTTAAAATAGTATATTTAAAAGCTATGTAGTAACAAGTAGGTTAGCATAAGAATTTTAAATAGCATTTTTATAGTATCTGCATAGGTTTTAAACAGCAATTCACATAGTATTTAAATGGTAGCTGCATGTGGTTGGAAGCACACAGAACTGAAAAATCCTTAATAGTAACAAATTATTAATAGGGTTTGAATAGATTTTAAATACAATTTATATAGTTTTAAAATAGTATTAGACCGCGCACCGGTGGCTCAGTTGGTTGAGCACCGGACTGTCACGCGGGAGGTCACGAGTTCAACTCCCCCCGGACCAACACTCAAGGTCTTTAAATAACTGAGAAGAAAGTGCGGCCTTTGGAACTACATCTGCAAATGGTTAGACTTTCAAGTCTTCTCAGATGAGGACGATAAGCCGGAGGTCCCGTCTCACAACCCTTCAATGTTGATAATCCTGTGGGACGTAAAAGAACCCACACACTTGTCGCTAAGAGTAGGGCACGTAGTTCCCGATGTTGTGGTCTGTCTTCTGTTGTGTATCATGGTTGGGAGGGTAAAAAAGGAGCCACAGTAATTGGGGCAAGCTGTTGTGGCGCTCTACCAGCTTGACTGGCAAAGTTAATAAAATAAAATAGGAAACAAGTTAACTACAATCTTGGACAAATTTGTTGAGAAAATTCTGCTTATGGACTAAACTCCGATCATGAGTATGAAAAATAAGTTCTCTTTTTGCCCCCACCCCCCCTCCCCCCCCCCCCCCCCCGATCGATGTTGCTAGACGAAACAAAGCATGCCGAACGTGGCCTTATCAACATTGGTTTTAGGGGGGAGGGGGATCGCTAATAATGTGGGATATTGAGGACGTAGTGTGCAAAGTAACCCCTGTTTTTAATATCCTTAACCCTTTTTGTCCAAGATTGTCTGGGGATCATTTTGCCCAAGAACACAAAACGCGTGTATGTATGAGTTCTGTAAGTATAAAGAAGGAAAATATATCAGTCGTAGGCATGTCGTCATGGTATTCGATTGACAATTACAGTTAATTAACCCTAATACAGAAAAACAATGTTACGTCATCATTGAGGTTCATTATCAAAACAACTGGAAATGGTACATAATAGTCATGTTGACGACGCTTTAGGAGCGTATATTTTATTACAGGTGCAAGATCATAACGATAAAGCTAAAGATGTTGCTGGGGAAGTACGAGTTTCATTAGCAACAATCTTTAGGATCAAGAAGGTGTTCAAGGCCTTAAAAGGGAAGTTGTCACGCTGTTCGTTAGTAAAAGCCACAACAAAGGTGTGATCAGATATGACCCATACGATAAACTAGATGGACCCTTCTTTGAAAAAATATGTCAGCGAACAGTTCCCTAAACGTTTTGGGAAAGCAAACAAGACTGTGGTATAACAGGAGCAAAATAGTAATAGAGCAAATTACTTCCGGTTGCAAGAAACGTCACTTCCTGTTTGTAAACCGTGCATCTTCGAATACGAATTGTCATGAATTTTAAGTATAACTGCAAGGCATTATATTTATTTCCCCTACTGTTTTCTCAAGGTGTTGCTAATGAGTATAAACTATGCACAAAATCTTTTGGTTTATCAACGGAGTTGATAATGTAAATTGACCACCGTACAGAGATTCTAAAAGCTGACGTTT
>NC_090892.1:24454393-24456893 GCF_036669925.1 Montipora capricornis | reverse complement strand
GTGTTCGAGATCCTGTAAACTCGATTTGGTGTAGCAGCTCTTCAATTTGAGCCTTAAAAAGGCCCTACTTTGAGAGGGCAGGCGCTTCAACCTTGGAACCAAAACTGCTACAAAAGAGACTATCTTCGTCTTCCGGTTCCTCGCTTTGTTTTAAGTGATATGCAATGGAATTTGCAGTGTTCATGATGGCTTTATCCATGTCGGCTCCCGCATTCCCATTTGAGCAGCTCCAATCTTGCATGCCTCTTGATGATTTTGGGGTCTTTCCGTTGGAACACTCTCCAGTTGTTTCTCCGTTGACTTGGTTACTCTCATTAACCTTCTCAAGTTCAGGGCCTTTTGTTTCTATGGAACCATTTGTAGTACTCACTGTTATACTTTCTTAAGATTCATCCCTGACCTCAGTGCTGGCGATGAGGAGCTCTCAACCGTTCCAGGTGTCTTTGATTTCAGATTTGTGCTGGATGGTCTGTGTGCAATATGTGGATTGAGCCATTCCAGGTTTTGAAATTCTCTTGGCACTGCATCTCGCCCCAATCCAGAAGATATCGTCTTCAACCGCTTCAGATAACGACCATACGCAGTTCTTATGTTGCGGAATTTTACCTCTGCCTCCACCACCAATAAATTAAATTTCTGACTTTTTATTTGACGAATTGTTTACCTGCTCGGCAGCAATCGAAATGTGAATAAAAGCACTATTGAAACAGTTTGCATGTAGGTTGCCAGTGGTTACACAATATTGCCTTTTTGGTACACTTGTGACCAAAATCTCTCTTTTTTAACAGCTGGCGATTATCATCTAAGGGTACTTTAAATAATAATTGCAAAGCACTGATTCTTTTTGTAACTTTACGTTAAGAGTTTAGAAACTTCTCGGGCCGTAGTAATCAGCACTGTTTCTTTTTTTATTTATTCTTTATTTGCCTTTAAACTGCTGTTTTGTTGTTGAGTGTTCACACTTAATAGTCCCAAAGGGGTCCTATTGTTTGCGGAGGCGGAGCTTCGACTACATTCAAATTCTCGTGGGAGTTTCTAAGGAGAGGGAAAGCAAGAACTTTGGTGGAAAAAGTCTAAAGTTGGAGTTTGCGACCACTTTGAACCATCAGTTTCATTTGAAACTTGGCATAGAGCCGTCTCTAAAGGCACCCCTATCATACAGCCTGATCAGACACCCAAACACCAATCAACTTCAAATTCTATTTATGGAAAAGTGAGGCGGTATAAAAAGTGGTTCCGGTGAAAATGTCAACCATATATAAACGATTTTCAACACGTCAAAATCCTATTGAAATTTTAGGAAATGTCACGAAATTTGCTGATCGTTTGCTCAACCGCTTCAGAGTTATGAATGTTAAAAGTCAGCATCCTTCCCACCCAGCTCCCTCCCAACAAATTAGGGTAAAGCTCTGAACCATTCGGTAATGTAATTTTGGGGCTTACCAAAGCCTCCGAGAGATTGGACCATGTCTATGGATAAAAGCAGTGCTAAACAACTGGTACAGCATATAAAAAATAAACCTTTACTTTTATTATCACAGATTCCTCAACTTAACTTTAGCCAGTAGCAATAGCTAATCATCTTTTGTGCAAGAGGGAACAGGCCAGGCCAGCAGGCAGGATGTTGTTGAGTGGGTGCATCCCACTCAACCTAGTGCCGATGACGGGAAAGTTTAGGGGGTCCTAAGTTGTTTTGCACTTGTGTGCAGGTTTAGCGTGGAGGAATTCTAAATTTGACAACTCTTATTGCAATAAAATTCAAAATCCTCACTGACACACTCCTCCCCACCCAGCTGTCAACGAGTGCTAAAGTCCTGTTGTTGAATTTGGTCAGCGGTTGTCCCCTAAGATAAATGTAACGAGAATCTTCATTGATGTTCACCATTTTGTCGAGGAAAAACTTCGATGTAAGCATGATAATGGCAAAGAAAAGGCAGCTTAGAGATCGTCCTTTTTTCGTAAACTCATGGAGCGAAATTCTAAGTCATTGAAGCATTTCTCTGTGGCAGGTAAGCGAAGTGGAAGCCGTTAAAGAGGGTTTATTTTACTTCAATTGACCTGTAATCGGCAGGTACAAAACACAGGTCACAGGGCACAGGTCATTGTTTTACCAATACAGAAAGTATCCTAAACATTCATAAGAGCTAACCTTGGGCCTAAAAACGTTTGTTTAGGCCTAATTAGGCCTAAGGTTAGTTTTTATGAATGTTTAGGATACATTCTGTATTAGTAAAACAATGACCTGTGACCTGTGCCCTGTGACCTGTGTTTTGTACCTGCCGACCTGTAATGCATTTAAATGTCTTTTTCGTTGAATTAGGGTTGTTTTGGGTCTATCTGCATGCAAGATTGATGCAACGCTCCCTATTATTGAGTCTTTCAATGTGGAGCCAAAACTTGGCTCCCCGAAAGTAGACAAGTTGAGATGGCTATAAATATTCCATCAAGGACGGTCCGCAAGGTTTCTCTCCATAATGACATTATGTACAATGTATGGTAA
>NC_090892.1:24426893-24449393 GCF_036669925.1 Montipora capricornis | reverse complement strand
GGAACTAAATTCAGATTTCTCCATCTTTGCAAGTACCAATGTGTAAATTCCCACCTGCAGCTGCCGAGCGCTGATAATCGTTCACCAGAGAAAAACAACCTGACTGCACAGTTGCCATCAGCAACCCCAAAGTAACATTCTCTCAAAATGTAAAGTGAAATAATGTTTGACTATTGACTGCCTTTCAGGACTAAATTAGAAAGGAGATTCAAGCTTCATTACCTTTTAAAATTGCTTAACTTTATTTGTTTGCGCCGACTTCATTTATTTGATACATTATTAAATTAATTTAAAGTGAGTTCACGTTCGAATAATGACAGGTGTCGCAAATTTTCGGATAAATTTTGGTTTCAGCATCGAAACAAGTTGCGACAAGGTAATGCAATAGAATCTATTGGTGGTTTTTCGATTTCCATACTTGCCATTTACTTGGGAGAAAAGGAAGCGGGGGAGACGGGGTGGGGGGTACAATTTCGAAACACTGCAAGCCCGCGATATCTTTTAAGCCTGGTCCTCTCATGCCGCGGACATACCTGGGGTATAAGTGAACATTTATCGGCGAATCATAATCTGTCCCAGGCATTGACCGCCGGCTTGCCTGCGAATTCGTTTAACTGAGCAGCCGTCGGCGATGAAAATCAATTGCGGACGCAATGTATGACGTAACAACTCGATTTTTCCCACAATTCCTTACTTTCAAAATGGCGGAGGAAGTCACACGTGAGGATGTACCCAGAAACTGAATGTTCGTGGACGAAATAAGAGCGTACCGGGCTATATGTGACACGTCCTGTCATGAATATAAAGAACAAAGAGTAAAGAAAAATTCTTGGCAAGCACTCGCTAATACACTGAAGATTGATGTTGCTTCTGCTCAGCAAAGATACAACAACATCTGAACAAACTTCTCCAAGTACATAAAGAAAAGACTGGCTTTGGAAGAGATGATCTGGTAATACGACCAGATTATAAGTAATTCCGTTGGCTGTGTTCATATATCAAGCACCGCCAGACCCGTACTATCCATATTTTCAGATGGAATGGTTTGAAATGGCGCCAATTCGGTTTACATTTCGTGGCAATTTGAGTACGTCCGCGATCCATAGCCGACGAGTCGGGGACCCACTTGAACAGATCGCTGAAACGTTGTCAGTTGGAACCGGCGACTACGTCGCAGGTAGGTCGGCTGGATATCAGAATCAGGCTTTATTCTTTTGTTGGCAATCTCCAAAATAGCTAATTGAAGCAAGTATAATTTTTTCATAGTCATCCAGAAGCATGCCAGAACTGAGCAGTCGCTGATGTATGCCCCTAACAATTGGATGAGGTAAGGATAAGACACGACCATCATATGGACGAAGTTAAAGCCTGACAGTGGCATTTAAACTAAACTACAACCAACCCTCTCTGGTTATAGTACCATACAACTCGCAAATAAACCGACGTTCTTGTTTCTCTAATAATAGTCCAAACCCTATGCTGAAACAAGATTTCTGACTTCAAACTAGCAAGAAATTATTTCTTTCGTACTCAACGAAACGAAATTTACTCGGTTGTAGTAAAAACAATGAAACCACTTGGATCATTCACAATCTGTTAGACCAGAAACAGCCTACACGCAAAAAAAGCTAGTTGTGAGGGGAACTTAGAGGTTCTTTTCCTACTACCCTGCTTCTTTAAATGCTTGCACTGTTACTGCTGTTCATGACATGAACATGACTGTACTAGTTTTCCCATAAGAGTAATATAAGGCGCCTTCTTGCGAAGCGTTAGTTGCTCCTTGTTTATATCGAAGTATTCACAAATATACTTTAACACAGCAACACTAAGCTGATTTAGCCTGTTCGCATGATACAAGGCGCAAAGATCAAGATTGTCATAAGTAATAGGATGCTGGAGCTGAACTTCTCGTAGAACTTCTGTCCGAGTGTCCCAATATTGCTGTTGGTCGACAGCAGGCTCGCGATCACTACTGTCATCTTCTGCATGTTGATGGCGTAGTTTCCCAGCTTTCCAGGAAAAGTAGGAATGTATTTGTTGTGTACTAAGGAATTCATCTCGGGTGAACAGCCGCTTACCCTCCGCATTTCTGGCGTAGCGCATGTCGCGAGCTACCGACAGCGGATCCACTTTGTGGCCTGTTTGCTGCCCGATACTAAACTTTTGATTAAGGTACTTCTTTTGGGTTTCACTAAGGCGCCCGAATTTTTTTGTTTGCTTCAACGCCCAACCTCTCGACAGTTGATTGGTATTTGCGGCAACTTCCCGAGGATCGGTTCTCTCATCGTGGCTTGTCGCTCCTGCGCTCCTTCCTTCAGTTAATTTAAGATGGTACATTTCTTTCGCTTGGTCAAGAAGTGTGGCTCTCTCTGAGAGCAATTCACACTTTTCGTATGACAGGTGCTTTTCAAGGGCTGAGTATCTTTGATAGACCTTGATACATCCTTCACTGGGACACTGGAAAACACCTACCCCTGCATTTCCCTCTGCTGTCTCTGGCACTTCAATGAGAGAATTTTCATCTGAAGACTTCTGGGTGCGTGTCGGACGCACTCCACTTGTTTTACAAAAAAATACATGATTCTGGTAAAAAGTTCCTCAAACATGTACAGCCGCTATTCAGCTCAAGCTGTACCCACGTGGAGTATACTCTTACTGGAAGGGATGAACGTTGGCGTATGAAGTTACCTTTCCGCCAATAAGGTGACCTTTATGCCATAACAAAAATGCATAGCTACCTATCCCTCAGAACAAAAAAGTGATGTTCGTATCTGCTTTTTAAATCACGCTCATTATATGGTAAACTAAATGAGGGTGTTGCCGACAGCATATACTTGTAACCTATTGTTCTCATAATTACTAGATGTTAATACTACATGTGATACCTGTTGGTAGCTGTTTGTCCACTGTATGTCCACTGCCCACGTTGTAGGATCGCCATACTGTTATCGTTGTGCCCGTGGACTGTAGGTTGTTAATCAAGCTTATGCCATCCCATTTGATGGGGTTCTCCTTGATTCCCAATGAATCAACAACAGCCAATCTGATCCCAGTGAATCCTCCCGCTGATAGCATCGCAGTTTCTAAGTCCTCCGCAGTTTGAACATCGTGCCCCTCATTTATAAATCTGCGGACATGTGCTTTGAGGTCGCAAGGACCTTTCCCTCCTTGAGGGTCACTAAAGTCCACTCTAGAAAGAGTGATTCCAGTGGCAGCCCCATGGAACGACACGCAGCTAGCATGGTTCAATTGTGATAGAATCCGGCGTTATCGCTCCGGAAGAATGCTGTGGTGAGTTCAGGATTTTCCGTTTTCAGTGTGCGCAATACGTGTTCCATCATGCGGATAACCACCGAGCTTTTTTGACAATGTGCACGAAGGACTGACTCTTTAGATTTCCCTGATGTTTCCTTGCAACCACACTTATGTGCCAAGAAATGCCCCTCTTTGCAAACCAGTCAGTTTGAGATTCACGGTATTTCTGTGGCCAAAATTTCATGGCCCAGTCCTAAGTGATCATGACGGATGACTCGTCTAGTTGGTCAAGTACTTCTACTCTGGCAGAGTCCTGAATTTTACTTCTCAGTTGATGGGCCTTCCAGGACAGAACATTTTGAAATGCTTGGTCGCAAATATGACGCAAGTCATCCAACTCTTTATCCGGTAGTCCCAGATCTTCTCGTTTTAAGTATGCCTGGATGTCAGATATTTTAGTTTTCAATTCTTCGCATTGGGAGCATGAATTACCATGATAATGATCACTTGAGCTGCTGAACAAAGGATCTTTTTCATCGCTCAAAGAGTATGCACTACAGTGGTCAGCCACAGGCGAGGAGAGAGATACGTGCACCTGATAAAAACAGACAACCGATATTATGAGACTAAGTAAAATAATTTACAGTAGCTCATAAATAGAGAGAAACAATGCACACTAGATTTTGTTACGGCTACTGAAATAGACCAAAGATACAGTAACGGCGAATTTGTCGCAGTCTGCTAAAAGGTACTGAGAACCAGGGAGGAAAATCAAAGATAGCAAAATCTGCGCTAAAGGATTTTATTTCGAAGCTCAGTTTGTTCTATTGCATTCTGCTCTGCTTGGTATTGAAACATGTTTGATAATAAATATAAGGAAAGTGAGTGAAAATCAGTCAAGTTTAAACACAATTTGGGCATTTGTGAGTAGTTGCATACAAAGGGGTTGGGAGCAAGCTACGCTGTTACAGGCACGATGTACTTAATTAATGATACTAATTCTTGAATACCTTATAATCCGACTTTAGATAGTGCTTCCCGTTCTTCAGACAACTTTTCCATTGTCCAGCGACATCTCTCTTCAATATCCTGCATTCTTCTAGTCTCCTCACCACATGGCAAAGATCGTCAAAGGCCTTACTTCCTTGTGCGGCAATGTAGTCGATACTCTGCAACGACTTTCTCACACTGGCACTACAGCTTGAGAGGATGGTTAACATCGTTGTGCGTCCAAAAGGCTGGAATCCGGCTTCTTCGCAGTATTGGGTATACTGGATTACAATTCGTTCCGGAATCATATTACGAATTACATTAGGTGTCTCCACAACCTCACCAGTTGATAACTTCATGTATTTCTGTCCAAATGGGAGTTCTTGTATGTTGTGCGGACTTGTTATAAATGTCAAAATATGGTCAGGTTGGCTAGGATCTACTTGCATTCGGGGACTATACTTCAATGGAAGGGGAACGCCCCGACCAAACACATTTTTGTGCTGGCGCGCAATTTTCACTCGGTACTCAGTGATACCAGGCAAGTACCTCTGAAGGCGTTTGAAAGGGACTAGATCAGGCATTATCGACAAAACTTGCCTTCTTGTATCCCACGAGGATGCATTTTTGTATTTTTCTGCCAGGGCTTCAAGGTATTTGTGGTCGTCACCAACTGCAGATCCAAGCTCTTTGTCCACAAGCATTGACGACTGCAGTGCATCCCATAAATATGCTGCATCCCCTGGCATAATCACATCCAAAGCTGCTATAAAATGACATCTTTTGCCTTTTTTACGTGATTTTTTCGCGTACGTGGGCCCGCCTCTTCCCACCTCTTCCTGGGTCGAGTTAATTTCTCTACGTTACAACTTTCCAGAAATTTATTGAGTTGCTTCCTTCGTAAGTACTGTTCACTATGCTCTTCAGCTGGCACTTGTGTTGACTCCTCGTCACTGCCGTCTAATCTCGACTCCATCATTCCTGTATATATGGCCGATAAATTGCTGTCCTCAGCAGAGCTTGCTTCCTGAAATATGGAGTTTCAATAGCATTAGTGGGCTAGATCCTGCTCTAATAACTTACATATTTCTTATTCAGCAAGCGCGAGGCTCGTACTAGGGGAATACCGGCCTTAGGTCATGGGGACGATATCCTACCAGTACGGTTCCGACCAAGCTTAACCAAAAAGAGATTGACCACACGACTGAAAATTGTTACGAAGAAATGCCATGATGACGGACTGGAAAAACATCTCATACTTCAAGCGCGCGATTTTGATCGGGAGGCGAAACAGGCGTATACTTTGGTCTGATGTTACTAAAATAAAAGGGACAGAGAGTTGCAAGAAAAATGAAAGGAATCTTTTTCGTCTAAAGCAAGTTCTTTTAGAAAAACGTAAGCCGGCCGTAAAAGAACCAACAAATTTTCAAAAGTGATCGTGCGGGATCATTCGGGACAGTTCCCGGTCCAATACTGAGAGAATATTGGACCTGCAATGGAGCTATCCGATTTGCTGATTTTAGTTATTCGCCCTCTGAACTAACTTAGTCGTGTAACAAAATGTGATATTACTTGGCATAGTTGCTAGAAAAAACCAATATCAATTTTACAATTGGCATATAAATAATACGATAACACTGTTATGGTCTGGTTGAAGGTCTCACAATGACAGCATGTACCCATAAAAATTCAAGAGAAACGATGGCAAGAATTTTAGCTCAGTTATTTGTAATAGTGGATTTTTTGCCATTCGCCTTTCTGCAGAGCTTCAGTTTAACTACGAATTGCTTGGTAAATTAAACAGACGGGGCTCTTTGTAGGTTAGTTTAAATGTCACTGTCAGGCTTTTACTTGTTGGTCGTATCTTATCCTTACCTCATCCAATCGAGGGGGGCATACGTCGGCGGCTGCTTCTTGCGTGTTTAAGGACGCTGATGCTTGCGCTCCTGGAGAATCTTCCATTTCAATGTTGCTCTGGTCGAGTCTCTTCCGACATTGCGGACATATGACTGTGAACTAATTTACCATTGTTTTAATTGAGCTATTTTGCACATTGCCAGCTAAAGAATAAAAGAAATTCTGGGCTTCGAGGTATGTAAGTGCAATCAGTGTTTCGAAATTATCGCCCCCCCTCCCCCCCCCCCCCCCCCCCTGCGCAATGAAGAAAGGAAGAATAAAATGTATCTCTTTTCGCACAATAATGCTATAAGATACAACGTACATTTAATTCATTCTTGGACTGCTTGGACTTGTCTTAAAAATTTCACCGGCCTCCCACACATGTTTCTACAAAGTAAAATATAACCTTCCACGAAAAAAGGACCTTGTGAAAATTTGTACCATTCCTCCCTTGAAAACCGCCTCTTCCCTCACTCCCGCCCCCCCCCCCCCCCCCCGCCTCCCCCACCTCAAGATATAACGCTATTAGCTATTACTTCTCTGAAGTTACATCTTGAAAATTGTCCTGCAAAGCCAGGACAACAGTGTGGCTAGGATGATTAATTTCACGCAACTTACTTGAACCAACCGGGGTTACGATGTCGGTGGCCTTGAAGAGACGACAAGACTGTTCAAGGGTTATTCCACGTTCACCCTTCACATTAGTAGTCCTATGCGCTGCCCATGAATTTGGAATTGAGCACGTTTTTCGGTTGCTTCGCCACCTTAGCCCAAATAAATCGCGGTGTCTTGGGCAAATAGTAACATTCAAAGAGATCTCGTTCTCATCAAAGATGCCTATCATTGACAGTAATGAAAGAAATGGTCAGATAAGTGAAATTTAATTCTGCAGGTTACATAGTTGACTAGTTTTAGACTTTACCTGCCCGGGCCAGCAGAAGCCTTGCTTCTGAATTCAAAGCAGATTCTGAAACGCTGCATGTTTTGAGATGGCCCTTGATATCCTTGCTGCAATCACCAATTCTTACTACCTGATCAGTAGCCGGACGATCTGGGCTTTCACCGCAATCTCCCCAACATATTTTGAATATCCACAGAACGCCATGGCGCTTAACGAGCCCACACCACGTAAGTCACGAAATTTTTTAGACCTGGACCTCTTTCCTTTTCTCTTCAGATTAAAAAGGCAAGGATAGTAAATCCAGAAACCGCTGATAAGTTTTATGTCGTTAACTCCTCGTGACTTGTTTCCAATGCTGCAACCGACATTTATCCGAAAATTTGGGACACCTGTCAATATTGGAACGCATACTCACTTCAATTTAATAATATATGAAATGAATAAAGTCGACGCAAACAAATAAATTTAAGCAATTTTAAAAGCTAATGAAGCTTGAATCTGCTTTCTAATTTAGTCCTGAAAGGCAGTCAATAGTCCAACATTATTTCACTTTACATTTTGAGAGAATGTTACTTTGGGGTTGCTGATGGCAACTGTGCAGTCAGGTTGTTTTTCTCTGGTGAACGATTATCAGCGCTCGGCAGCTGCAGGTGGGAATTTACACATTGGTACTTGCAAAGATGGAGAAATCTGAATTTAGTTCCTTACGAACGTTTTTCCAAGAAAACGAGTCGACATCTGCTGTAAATAAAACGTTCAGGTGAGTATCGGCTAGATAAAACACATCGCAACTTCGCAAATTTTATTGAAGCTCGTTTATTAATGCTATTAACGAACGAAGTTATTTTGTGTCAGAAATGCGACTTTTATCTCCTTCGTAGACACGATAAGATTCCGTACTTCTACCAGTTTCTTGCAGTAACTGTTTCGGACCGATTTCATTGGAAAATGTTTAAAACTAACGAAAAATCTGCTGTCTATTGTTGTTGTCACGTTCGTGACGCTTAGGTCAAAGGTCACGTTTTCAGGAAGTAGAACTGCATTTACTTCGCCTTTTCAGCGCTCACGATTTTAATTACCCAAAAATTTTATTTCACTAATTTGAAGAAGAAATCATGCCCTTTCAGACGCATAAACCGTTTTGGGGAAATCCATGTATCAGAACGCCTTTTGAGCAGCTGAAAATAGGCTAAATATTCACTTCTCGTCTAGCTGTCCTAAGCCATAAGGTTTCAAAATTTCGTGAAATGTTTGATTTCTAATCAAATCGCGATCCAAATAGCTCTAAATATACAAGAAAGAGAGTAGAAATGCGACGTACAATTAGTTTTTAATGATAATCTTTACTTTCGATGTTACGAGTCTCTAAATATGCCGTCTATTTTCGATCGATTTTGGCCGATTTTGGCCATCGGGAAGAAAAAGTTCGTTAATGAAAACACTAAATGATTTAACGAACTTAAAATAATATTTTTGTAACTAGTGCCCTAAGAACTTCATTCTGGGGGAGTTTGAAGAAATTCCATTTTTTGGCTATTTCCCGGTTTAGTCGATATTTAGGCGGAGCCGCTCTTAATAACATTTTTCTCCTCACTAAGCCTTTTTAGAAGGTTTGACAGCTCTTTCCTTATCAAAAAATAAATAATTAAGTAAAATGAAGAATTAATGTGGATCAGTAACATTAAGGGTAAAAGTGTACATACATACATACATACATACATACCTTTATTTAGTAAAGCAGGTCAAGAGGAAAAAGAGCAACTTTACAGCTGATGTGGACCTACTGTAATAAAATTAACAATACATACATATGGTAGTGATTAAACTTTAGATAAATAAGATAAATAATCGCTAAAAATAAATAAAGCATAAAATATGTATTAATAATAATAAAAATCGGCATGCTTATTATAAACTACTGAGCTGTCTTTTTCAAAAGTGGTATTCATAACAGTATGTTTTAACTGCTTCAGTCCATTTTTAAAGCCTGTTTGATTAGAAAAAGATCTTACACTATCAGACAGGGAATTCCAGGCGATTGCAGCCCTGTGTACAAAGGAATTACGACCGAGCTCAGTGTTTGGTCTATTAACTAAAATATTTAAAGATTTACTAAGATTATAGCTCTTACAGGTCCTAACAACTAATGAATTTATTTCCTCTAAACCTAAATTATAAAAAGCCTTATGAGCAATCATTAAAATACGAAATTTATAAAAATATTCAAGAGACATCCACCCCGCTCTTGCTAAAATATCTTCATCAGTCATGCCCTTTGGCAACTTATGAATTAGTCTAGCAGCTCTAATATGTATCCATTCTAATTCTTTAAATTTGGAGCCAGAGCCCCAAACCACAACCCCATAGAGGACACTTGGGATTACAGTCTTAAAGTACAGAGTTTCTAGCATAGATTTGGGTAAAAAACTTATACGTCTCAGCATTTTGACTTTACTATTGAATGACACACAAATTGATTTAATATGCTGAGACCAAGACAGTTTATCATCGATGGTAACCCCGAGACAAGCAGTAGAGGATATGTACTGAATAAAATCCTCACCCAACTTCAGAGGTTTCAAAGGACCAATGAAGGGATTAATGCTCAAAATCATTGCCTCAGATTTACCCTCGTGAATAATCAGTCTATTCATAAGGCACCAAGTATACACCTGGTCAAGAACCTCTTGTAAAACAAGAACGATCTCATCAACAGTGTCACCTATTACAAAAATTGTTGTATTGTCCGCATACATATATAACGCCCCTCTGTTAACATGATCTGGTAAATCATTTACATAAGTTGCAAAGAGTCTGGGACCTAATAAGGACCCTTGGGGTACTCCAACTTTTAACAGGTCTTAAATCCGATCTTATACCATTAACTTGAGTCCTTTGCACACGGTTGGAGAGGTAATCATTGATCCAATTCCACATACTACCCATAACTCCAATTTCTTTAAGTTTTTCGACAAGGATAGTGTGATTTACACAATCAAAAGCCTTACGGAAATCAATGAATAAGACTCCAACCCTGCGACCTCCATCCAAAGCCTCTCTCCAAGCTTCAGTAAGATGTAGCAGAAGACTTTCAGTTGAATAACCTTTTCTAAAGCCCCATTGCTTATTAGTTAAAATACTATTAGATAAAATATGATCATCAAAGGACTTACATACAACCCTTTCAAGCAGTTTTCCTGGGACACTAAGCAAAGATATAGGTCTATAATTATTAGGATCCAATTTACTCCCTTTTTAAAAAGAGCAGTAACTAAGGATTCCTTCCACTGCTGGGGGAATCTACAACAATCCCTGCTCTTTTTGAAAACCTCAAACAACCCTTGTATCACAGAATCCTGAGCTAATCTAAGATCTTTAGGTGAAACTTGATCAGGGCCCACCGACTTATTTGGTTGAAGGGATTTGAGAACATCATTCTTGATCTCATCCCATGAAATTTTCAACAGTCGGAGTAACCCTTTTTATAAAACAAGTAGTGTCAATGGGGACTGGGTCTAAGTTCCTTGTAAGATTAATAGCAGTATCTAAAAACGACTTGTTCAATAAATCTGCTTTTTGCTCTTCATCAGTTATTATGTTGCCATCTGTGTCTTGTAATGGACCAGTTCTTGTGTTTGTGCCAAGGATTTGGCAAACCAAGGATTTGGTTTGATATTTTCCAAAAATCTTTAGGAGTGGATGCATTATCTGCTAGCTTAATCCATGTATTATTATTAGGATGACTGAGCAAAGAAAGAGGACACTGGGGAAAGGAAAACTGGATTTGCAAGGTTTCTTCGACAATGATTGAAAATCACTGCAAAGACAAAAGATAAAGCTAATGAACAGTCCCATGCATCCAGTATTGTTCGTGCAATATTAACCGCACATTCTGATTGGTTGATGCTTATCGTCTAATGAAGGGCAGATGCATAAATCATGTTTATCATTTAAATTAAATAATTTTGTCTTTTTTAATGGAAGAAAGTTCTTAAAATTTAGATAGCATTTGACCACATTAAGCAAGCTACATTGTAAAGTACCCCGGTATTAACACATTGACAAAACTCTTACCAAGGCTGTGGACAAAATTCATACAAAAAAACAATGAAAGACAAAAAGTTTCTATGTGGAAACTGACTTGGAAAAAGTAATCGAGCAGGTAATGTCAAACGACTCTAAAATTTACAGAATTTGTTTCGTTATCATTTTTTATAATACAAAAGGATTCTATTCTACCACAGACTCGAGATAATTTGTGATCTATTACTGAACAAATGTATGTCAGTACCGAATCTATTTGTTAAACAATGCAACAGCTTACCTATTCTCCTTACAATTTCCAATAGCTAAAGGGTAAACCGATCTACAACTTTCAGAGCTATTGTGGTCCACATCAACTGCAACAACTCCCACAGAGACTTGGTCTTTTCCTAATAAGTAAATAACCTTAATATTCAATCATACTTGTAAAGTAATATCAATCAATGCAAGAAAACTTCTCCTAAAGGGTGCTTAAACATTAAAGCACCTGAGCAAAATTATTGCTTTGGTGATTTTAAAATGTGAGGGCTCATAACCCCAGGAAAGGTGGTTTTAGTTGAAGAGGCCACATGGCCCTAGAAGATGGACAAATCCAAATCTACAAAAGTCACACAAACAGAAAAAAAATACCAGCAAACAGTGCCCAGCTTATCTTTACAATTGGATTTCCAAAGAATGTGGCCATAAATGCATATTCATTTTACCTGCAAATGGTCATCCATCGAGCTTTAGATTAAACAGCATTGTTGGTCTTGCTGCATGGTGAAGATTGGCTTCCGTTGTGGCCCATGTCAAAGCTGGCCCCAAGCCAGCAGGATAAGCAGGAGTGCCACTCTTGGGGTTGAGTGGACTACTGAGAACACCATTGATTTGCAGGCTTTAACCATATTCTTGGTCAGCAAACAATTCAAATCTTCATCCCTCTTGATAAAAAGAAAGGTGAAAATAAATGCTCCGGAAAAAGTCTTAACTACTCTTCAAACACCCAACACTATAGGCACGTGACCTGCATTGGTCACTCCAATAGTACGTAAAAATTCAAAACTTACCCCACTACTGCCAAGTTTTAAAAAATTGAGCACTGTTTGCCATCCATCATCCGGCAGCTTCGTTTCCATGCAGCTTGACATACAATTGCACCCAATCTGGCACTCGCATCCTAGTTTGTTGCCGTAGTTTTGTTTCTTTATAGAGGGCCAATTCTAAACCACAATCCAGACCTTTGTTTAATGCCACAATTTCGACTGCTTCCGAAACGGATGATTTAGCATCCTCTTGCATTTTATCATCTCCGTGAACGTAGCTGTAGCCAAGAATAGTGCCCAACGATCCCTTGTAGACATTACAGGTATCTTTTAGCTCCACCAAGGTACGGCTGCATGCCATTTTCAGTTGCGGTCTTTTTGTTCCCAGATGCTCCATTGATGACATTTTCGATGGACATACTGAAGGGCTTAACGTTTTTAGCATGCAAGTATGGTGTAGACAGTGGTGTTTCTTAGGATGCTGGGAGAAGGTTTTCTGCTTTTTTTTTTTGCCGTCAAAGGTGAGTTCTTTTTCTAAGAAACCAATCCACTTGGTCTTTTTGGTTTTATCCCTTTCGACTGCTTTGCATTTGCTTTTACACTCATTCCCAGTTAAAATGGGCCATAAGGATTGAAGAAATTGGAAAAATGCAATATTGTTTGATTACGTTTTAAATGTTCATATCAAAATTTCCAACATCTCTGGGATAAGAAACAAAAAACAATTAGCATCTAAACTTTATTCGTAAGGTTTTCGTTAACATTTTTGTAGGAGTGGGTGGGTCTCTTAACAAAGGGTCATTCTTAGTGTAAAATCGAAACAAATTTCGGAAAGTTTGCTTTTCAGTGAACTAAAAGTCGTTTCTTTTTGATACAACACCAAAACTAATAACTGGCACAAACGAAATTGTGAAATAGAAAACAGATGTCCTTATTACTGGCTCATACTTTTATTAAAACATCACATTTTGGAAAATTAGTCATAAAAAATGTACAGCTATAAAGTTCTTGTTATAATCTTTGTATGGAATGTGATCTTAATGGTTTGTGCCCTTCAAGGACCTTATTTGTATTACTGATATACATGTTCAACTTGAGTTTCAATAATTCTAAGACAAAAGTAAATATTTTGATTTTTTGTTGGTAACGATTTTGGTAATGGAGGTTATAGAATTAGCACTGAAACGGAAGAGTGATAACTAGTTATTTGATCTGTGGCTAAACCAGTTTTCAAACAAAGCCAAGAGCATCTGAACAATGATCACTTCTATCAAATCAGTAAGAATTACATACCTTATAGAGAACTATTAGTTTAAAAGGTTTATAGAAATTTTGATCTTCAGGCAATTAAGTTAAAGGGAGTGCTTTCTCCAATAGGGTTTCTCTTAATATCCGCGGCAGATACCCCTTCATATCTGTCAGGGTAACTTTTCTGTACTTAGTTTCGTTATCAGCCAATATAAATATTATTTCTCTTAGTAACAACATTGGTAACGGAGGTTACACAATAATTGAATAATCAAAGAAAACTACATTTTTGCCTATTTATGACGATTTATTTAAAAACAGGAAATTATCTACATAGGTTTACGATACACAGCAATGCTTGCAGCTGGTCCTTGGTGCCTCTTTTTTGTAAGGGACGAGTTAATTTCCTTCAGGGAAGAACTCACTTTGTCAATCAATACCAGAGAAAACAGCAACTGCCTCCCAATTTGACATGGCATAGATTTGGGGCTTACACTAGCCTTCCTTATGGCAGAATTCATTCTGCCTCTTAGGGTCTGAGGCGTGGTCGCTGTGGGCTCGGTGGGTGTTCTTTTCGTGGTTTTTCTTTCAGCCTCAGTATTCGCTTTTTAAGCACCATGTTTTTCTCTTCAGCTTGTCCTTTTCATTTTCCAGGCTTTTTATTTTCTTCTGGGCCTTGGCTATTCCCCAACTGATTCTTTTTCTGCTCTTAGCTTGATTTGTTGCCTTCTGAAAGTCCATTTCAACGGCAAGTGAGCCAGTAACTCACCCAGGTTTCGTAATTTTTAGAGATTGTGGAATTTCTTAAAACTTGCAGGGATCTTGCTTTTTCCCTGGCTCTAAAACTTTGAGACTTCTCCCTCTTTTCCTTTCGCTGTTTAGCTCTTGCATCGGCTGCGAAAAGTACTGTGGGCATGTACACGGCACGTTTGCGCTCTCTTTCCCGCTTCAAGTATACTTTTTCCTCTCCCTATACTCTTTTTGTAGCTCTGCCCTTGTTTTTTTTTTCATTTTTGTTTCTGATACACCTTTGCTCAGCGATTTTCTCTCTCTATGTATGCTATTTGAATTTCATGACGCTTTTTTGGAGCCATGTGCAAGGAAAAGTCCACCTTACGCATGGATTAAAATCCTTCCATCCAAATAAAAAATGATACTTTTTAGAAGAGAGAGTTCAAAACATACGAATGTAGGTATTCAATAGAATTCGCTCTGTCACTGCACATATCTCTCATTTCCTTATAATCGAAAAGGGGAGTTAAGGATTAAATACCTGCCTCCCGTTACCAAAAATCGTTTTTGTTCACCATTTGGAATACACTCGTTAAGTAGAGGCAACTTATTCTGCTTTTTATGAGCCAAATTAAGACAACCAAGACTCAGTACGTTTATCAGAAATCATGCAATGGAAGCGATGTTCCATAGCACGTGGCGAATAGCAAGGAGTCAACAAGGGTGATTGTCTTGTGAAATCATCTTTCATAGCTGCCAGTGACCTTTAATTCAATGCCAATAAGATTAGTGTTCCATTCAATGGTAGTACAGTAATATATTAACGAAGATTAGAAAATGTGGTAACGGAGGTTACGTTCAAACTGCTTCAATGCATACCTTAACTTTAAAATCCAGTATACAAAAAGCAATTCAACGTTAAAATCGCGAAATGATTTAGAAGCAACGCTTTCAGGAGGAAAATCGCACCTTAGAATAACCATTGCAGAGAAATTGAAGTAACGGAGGTTATTCTCTAAGCCATAACCCCTGAGTTGTATGGACTTGCACTGAAATTTTGCGCATCTCTTAACTCTCTCGAAAATTACTTCTTGTCTGAGCATGCGGATATAAAGAAGAACTGATATGGGCACTTTATCATGGGAACTGGGCATTTCTCTCTCTTTCTTTGAACATGTAGTCTTTTGGTAATGGAGGTTACTGACATCACCAAAAGACGAACACCGAGCAGTTTCAATGATGGTGAAAACTTCCTTTCATACCCTCTCGTCATATAAAGCCAAAGTCAACAATATAGGGGAACAAATATGTAAAATAAGAGCACTGCTGCATTGAACTCGAAAGTGGACAGCGAAAACTTCAGTTTAGAGCGTGGTTGAAGGTTCAAAATTTTCAACAAAAACAGTGCTCTTTGGTTGAATGCTACTTTTGTTGAAAGATTGTTTCTCAGCGAAGGGAAGAAAATAATTGTACTTTACAATAATACTTATCAAGAGTAATTTTAACACTAAGACAGCAAAAAACCATTTTGGCCCAATTTAACTGGGACTGAGTGTTTAGCTCTCTGACGTCTACGTTGTTTATACAGATACAACATGGTTGAATGTCCTTAATGCCGACAACGTTTTATCAGAACCACCACTGGATTTCAGTTAACCACCAATCATGCCAAAAAGTGTCACAATAAATACTTGAAAGGATATACCACCTCTTTTCTTGACTTAAAGAGGATCCGCAAACCTGATGTAATTCAAAACGAAGCGAACGATTGTTGTTGTCTGCCAATGATGTGGCGCACCAAGCAATTTTGGATTTCCCGCACAATTCTTCTTCTTTCTACTTAAGGTCACTGAGTAAACATTTAATCCATCGTTTCTGTCTTACCTCAGGACAAATTAAGTGTAAAAATTCACACATAAAGAACCGGTACCACCACACGTTCTAAAGTTTAATTACGATATAATTTTGCCCAAATGGCCGCTAATCTAACTAATGTGTGACGTCATGTGAAATCCTACAGTGAAAACTCTTTTCAGGTAAAGCTTCTCATGAAGAGGAAAACATTGATATTTTTGCTCAACGATCCTGTTGCAAATCCCTGCACTAGCCCCTTGATCTCATTATCTTCCATTATTAGCCAAGCTCCACGCCATGGAGCACCATGGATAAGAAATTATGGTAACCCATCTGTGCGAGAAAATGTGGTTTTGGTGACTGTACAACGGTACGTCCGTCCACCTCTCCATATGTATGCCAATGTGACCAGTATCACCTGACCATATAGCTCTTTTTCAAAATCACATGGTGTTTTGCTTTACCACCTTCCAATTATAACGCTGGCCCATATTGCAAGGACAATCAATGTGGCAGAATCTTCAGACGCGAGCAGGAAAACTTAGAGTTGTTTTTCTTGAACTGGAAACGTTTCACCATCCTCCTTTTGTATAGTGAAACCTCGCTCTATGGACACCCGCTTAATGAATCTGTTTCCGAGCTGACAAGCTTTTAAACATTGTGAATCGCTTGCTAATTACTCTGTTGAAATAATGACCGATTTTTATTTGTTAATTCGATGTTATCACAAAAGACATGTTTGATCGGTCTGTTTTGCTTCGGGTGTTTGACTATTCTAGACAGTCAGTTCTATCTATTTTTTATCTTTAATTACTACTACTGCAGTTTCATCTGATCACACAGACCCTTGGGATTGTAACAAGAATAGTGAAAGGGATTAGTTTTATTCTAAATGCTTACGGTACAAGTCATGTTGAAATCAAATGGGCTGTGAACAGAAAAATTCACCCAAAAAGGAAACATGCATTGTACAGTATTGTGAAAAAGTAATGAGAACGTAATTCGACGAAATGCGCGAATTTCGGGGCTTTTCGACGAAAAATGGCGAATTTTTGTCCAGCGCGAAAGTTCGCAGAAAATTCGCCGAATTTTAGCAATGTCTATTGTTGTAGTCGACGCGAATTTTCGAGCGAAAATTCGCTTTGACCGACAATTCGTTCCGAAATTTCCAGCAAAAATTCGCTTTCACCGATAATTCGTACCGAAATTTCGAGCGAAAATTCGCATTCACTGATAATTTGTTCCGATATTCCGAGCGAAAACTCGCTCTTCCCGATTTTTCCTTCGAATTTTCGAGCGAACATTTGTTGTTTTGGTATAGTTTTTGTGGGTGTTACCAGCGAGCACAACACTAGAATGTATGGGATAGAAAGCAACATCTCACCCTATTAAGTGCTTTTCTTTCAAACTTACTATGCAAATTTCCAGACAAAATAGACCTCATGTTTGTTTTACAGTCTCAAGGTTTCCAAACTAAAAGTTTCTTTCTTAAGGCGCCGTTACACTATGAAATATTTCTCGATGCTATTCTATCACTGCCGTTCCAAATTGCTCGAAATTGCTCACCTGAATCCTTTCCCATTCCTTTGGCAGAGGTTTTTTCGTGAAAAATGATTTCAAGCAGTCCTTCTAAAGCGACAAAGTTTACAGTGTCCCCAATTTAGTGCTGCAACGCTGGCTTTCCGTTTCCCTGCGAAATTACGCTTTTGGTTTTTCGCGCTGGTCTCGAAAATGCGGCGAATTTTCTCCCATTGTTTTTAGAGCGAATTTTCGCGCTGGTCTCGAAAATGCGGCGAATTTTCGCTCTTTGTTTTAGCGAATTTTCGCGCTGGGCTCGAAAATGCGGCGAATTTTCTCTCTTTGTTTTAGCGAAATTACGCTAGAAACATCGCGAAATTTCGTCGAAAGTTCGCAGGGACAAAGAACGAAATTCGCGCATTTCGCTCTCATTACTTTTTCACAATACTGTATAACAAAACTTTGCTTTGAGAGAGGTCCAATGTTTAATTTTGGGCCGCGCTCACAATTTGACCGATTAAACACATTTTCCTGAGAGCTGGCGTGTGTATTATCGAGTTCCACTGTATTCATTTGAAAAACAGCCGTCCCGAGCCTGACGATAGGTTTCTGCGATCGATGCTATTTAATATGTAAGGAAAACAGAAGTCATATTTCAAACAGTTGTTTTATTTTTATCACACTATCCATCTTTGTTACTTTACAATATCAATGCTGATCAGTTCCACTGAGTTCTCAGAGTTCAAAAGGAAAAGCCACTGAAACTATTCAGTTTTTCTTCGAGAGGATAACCATGTCATATTTCATACAAGTGAATCTTCTTTCACTTTCAAGCCAGTGAGCGTTGTGTTCGTTTTGTAATCGCTCTAATTCATTGACATTACTGAAGTTACCATTTTTAAGCTCTAAATGTATAATGCGCAATTTGTTCTGAATTTCATCACAGTACTGACATGTATCTATCCTGGCCTTCCTAAAGCTGAGTAGGTCCCCTAAGTCCTCGTTAAATATGTTTTTAAAGGTGGAAAAACTAATTACAGGTCCCTTATTTTTAGCTTTGAACGGTTTGTTTTAAGATTCGGGTTTACTTTAACAAATTCTCTCCACATCTTGCGCATTGAGGTGCAACAGTCAAAGTATCGTTTCCGAGTTCTTGATCTTCTGTAGTGAGATTCAGTCATCCTTTGGAACAAATGAAGTCACTTACAGCCCTCCGCGCTTCTGGCAAAAGTCTCATGGTGTTATTTCTGTGTCGTCCTCTCATGTCGTTGGATAGAGACACCATCCTCCTCTAATTTCTTGGGAAGAACTTGGAGTTTTCGGCGGGAAAATCCGTAACATATTTGAAAAGCCCTCTGCAAACTGTTGCTAGCGTTGGTACCTTGTAAGTAATCGTTCTACGCCCATTAGGACAATCTCTGACTTCCATTAGTCCTAAAACAACATAAGTTTGTTCATTGTAACTTTTTTGATAAAAAGATGCACTGAAATCCTGTATCATTCGTCAACATTCATGAGCTGGCCGACGCATCAAGCAACCCTTATCACACGAACAGAACAAAGACATTGCCTCTATGTCTTTATAGGGTCTGTTATTTCTGGCATTGATCTTATTCCGTTTGCGAGTGTAAATCTTCTTCAGTTTAAGATTCCTTTTCTTCCACCCTCTTTCAACTGAACTTGCACGAGGAACTCCGTCTCGCAAATATCTCCAGGGAGTCTCTGCATTGAAGCGGCAAACTCGCTGATTGCATGAACTAAAAATCAACGCCTGTGGTGTGTCTGACAAACTAGAAGCCCAGGCCATTGCCCCTATTTGACTTGCAAGCAAACGATTTATGAACGTTAGCAATCAGTTCTACATTTATAGTGACCAAAACAAAATCGTATTATTGCTAGGAAATACCACAGACCACAAAAAGATGACATGCATGTGTGACGCCCCTCCAAAGCTTTTGTGCAACTTTTTCAAGGGCTGGCCTTATCAGATTTAACCTTCACATACGGTGGAACCTCTCCTCAGTGAGCCTCTGCACTACGGATATCTCTCTATTAAGTACAGTTTCCTATCTCCCGACAGAATCCTCAGACATTTCCTTTCACAAGAAAGCCTCTCTAATACAGACTCTCTCTAATTCGGCCAACAAACAGTAAATCTGGGCTCCAAGAGCACATTTTTAAAAACTTGACCTGTCTTTTACTGACAGGTCAGTGATCAGGTGATGACAATTTCTCTATGAAAGTCAGTTTCCTGTTTGAGGTTTAAAAACAGCAATTCTTTAATTACTTTATCTCTCTGACGTCTACGTTGTTTATACAGATACATGGTTGAATGTCCTTGATGCCGATAACGTTTTATTAGAACCACCACTGCATTTCAGTAAGCCACCAATCATACCAAAACGTGTGACAACAAATACTTGAAAGGATATACCACCTCTTTTGTTGGCTTAAAGAGGATCTGCAAACCTGATGTAATTCAAAACGAAGGGAACGATTCTTGTTGTCTGCCACTGATGGGGGGCACCAAGGAATTTCGGATTTCCCGCACAATTCATCTTCTTTCTACTTAAGGTCACTGAATAAACATTTAATCCATCGTTTCTGTCTTAGATCTGGACAAATTAAGTGTAAAAATTCACACATAAAGAACCCGTAGCGCCACACGTTCTAAAGTATAATTACGATATAATTTTGCTTAAATGGCCGCTAAGTGACAGTTAAAGTATCATTTCCGAGTTGTTGATCTTCTGTAGTGAGATGCAGTCGCCCTTTTGGAACAAATGAAGTCAGTTACAGCCCTCCTCCCTTCTGGCAAAAGTCTCATGGTGTTATTTCCGTGTCGTCCTCTCATGTCGTTGGATAGAGACACCATCCTCTTCTAATTTCTTGGGAAGAACTTGGAGTTTTCGGCGGGAAAATCCGTAACATATTTGAAAAGCCCTCTGGAAACTGTTCCTAGCGTTGGTACCTTGTAAGTAATCGTTCTACGCCCATTAGGACAAACTCTGACTTCCATTAGTCCTAAGACAACATAATTTAGTTCGTTGTAACTTTTTTGATGAAAAGATGCACTCAAATCCTGTATCATTTGTCAACATTCATGAGCTGGCCGACGCATCAAGCAACCCTTATCACACCTAAACAACAAAGACATTGCCTCTATGTCTTTATAGGGTCTGTTATTTCTGGCATTGATCTTATTCCGTTTGCGAGTGTAAATCTTCTTCAGTTTAAGATTCCTTTTCTTCCACCCTCTTTCAACTGAACTTGCACGAGGAACTCCGTCTCGCAAATATCTCCAGGGAGTCTCTGCATTGAAGCGGCAAACTCGCTGATTGCATGAACTAAAAATCAACGCCTGTGGTGTGTCTGACAAACTAGAAGCCCAGGCCATTGCCCCTATTTGACTTGCAAGCAAACGATTTATGAATGTTAGCAATGAGTTCTACATTTATAGTGACCAAAACAAAATCGTATTATTGCTAGGAAATACCACAGACCACAAAAAGATGACATGCATGTGTCACGCCCCTCCAAAGCTTTTGCGCAACTTTTTCAAGGGCTGGCCTTATCAGATTTAACCTTCACATACGGTGGAACCTCTCCTCAGTGAGCCTCTGCACTACGGATATCTCTCTATTAAGTACAGTTTCCTATCTCCCGACAGAATCCTCAGACATTTCCTTTCACAAGAAAGCCTCTCTAATACAGACTCTCTCTAATTCGGCCAACAAACAGTAAATCTGGGCTCCAAGAGCACATTTTTAAAAACTTGACCTGTCTTTTACTGACAGGTCAGTGATCAGGTGATGACAATTTCTCTATGAAAGTCAGTTTCCTGTTTGAGGTTTAAAAACAGCAATTCTTTAATTACTTTATCTCTCTGACGTCTACGTTGTTTATACAGATACATGGTTGAATGTCCTTGATGCCGATAACGTTTTATTAGAACCACCACTGCATTTCAGTAAGCCACCAATCATACCAAAACGTGTGACAACAAATACTTGAAAGGATATACCACCTCTTTTGTTGGCTTAAAGAGGATCTGCAAACCTGATGTAATTCAAAACGAAGGGAACGATTCTTGTTGTCTGCCACTGATGGGGGGCACCAAGGAATTTCGGATTTCCCGCACAATTCATCTTCTTTCTACTTAAGGTCACTGAATAAACATTTAATCCATCGTTTCTGTCTTAGATCTGGACAAATTAAGTGTAAAAATTCACACATAAAGAACCCGTAGCGCCACACGTTCTAAAGTATAATTACGATATAATTTTGCCCAAATGGCCGCTAAGTGACAGTCAAAGTATCATTTCCGAGTTGTTGATCTTCTGTAGTGAGATGCAGTCGCCCTTTTGGAACAAATGAAGTCAGTTACAGCCCTCCTCCCTTCTGGCAAAAGTCTCATGGTGTTATTTCCGTGTCGTCCTCTCATGTCGTTGGATAGAGACACCATCCTCTTCTAATTTCTTGGGAAGAACTTGGAGTTTTCGGCGGGAAAATCCGTAACATATTTGAAAAGCCCTCTGGAAACTGTTCCTAGCGTTGGTACCTTGTAAGTAATCGTTCTACGCCCATTAGGACAAACTCTGACTTCCATTAGTCCTAAGACAACATAATTTAGTTCGTTGTAACTTTTTTGATGAAAAGATGCACTCAAATCCTGTATCATTTGTCAACATTCATGAGCTGGCCGACGCATCAAGCAACCCTTATCACACAAAAACAACAAGGACATTGCCTCTATGTCTTTATAGGGTCTGTTATTTCTGGCATTGATCTTATTCCGTTTGCGAGTGTAAATCTTCTTCAGTTTAAGATTCCTTTTCTTCCACCCTCTTTCAACTGAACTTGCACGAGGAACTCCGTCTCGCAAATATCTCCAGGGAGTCTCTGCATTGAAGCGGCAAACTCGCTGATTGCATGAACTAAAAATCAACGCCTGTGGTGTGTCTGACAAACTAGAAGCCTAGGCCATTGCCCCTATTTGACTTGCAAGCAAACGATTTATGAACGTTAGCAATG
>NC_090892.1:24409393-24416893 GCF_036669925.1 Montipora capricornis | reverse complement strand
CTTGTCTGTGTTCTCTGTTGTCTCCTTCTCCTCCTCTTGCTGCAATGAAGAAACGTCGGCTAGCGGCTAGCTTTACACCAGAAGCGATCCAATCTCAGCTACAACAACGTAGACAAGCGCAGGAAGAGTTAAACTCTGCACTCGCTTCTTTGCAAGCCATAGACTTTCTGTCTGTTTTTAGAAGAAAGCTCGTCATAGACGAACAGCAGACTTTGTTGCTGTTGTCATGCAAACTAACGTTCGACGGTGTCATCCTTTTGAAAATGGCTCTTGATCATGTTCCTCTTTCGTTTAGCGATGCTGCCCAGTCTTCTCTTCGCGTGAATTTTCACTCAATGACTCCTTATGGAAGTTAACGGAAGAAGGTAGCTACAATTACAACAGATTTATTGGGCCCCCTATACAGTCGTGTTTGGCTTGTGAAGACACGCTAGTGATGAAAAATTCTCCTTCGAGGGCCATCATATATGAGTCGACGGGACCGCAGCCTGCCACCAAAGTAACTCTTGTTTGCAATAGTTGCAAGACGACCTATGGCTTAACCGGTTACCATGACGAAAGAGGCAAACACCTATACCCAAAAGCAATCGACTCTCGCCTTGTTGAAGCCAGTAATGTGACATACATGGATAGAAGTCTCTACAAGTGGATTCCTTGTCTCGGGTTAGTACTGAAGGCCTTTATTGCTTCATTGAAGAATATCGGTAATTTATGTAAGCTTATAACCTTAATAATTATTATTTGTTTTGCTTCTTTACAAGACGTGGCTCTCAAACTTTACCATTGCACTAATTTTAATGTATAGACAGATATTTGTTTCATGTCCAGTATAATAAATTATAAAAATGCTATTAGTTTGGGCCTTTCCATGCAGACCCTTCAAAATCTTTTCATAAAGAATGGCTAGAAATGTGGGCTACTTTGTCATATAAGAGAAGAATGACCGCTCATTTCAACATTAAGATCTGCTCAATCGAGAAAAAACAGTCACTTCATATCATTTTAAATTTCATCGCAAACATAATTTTATTTTAAACTGGATATACAGGCATTAACAGTACACGTTTTTTTTTTTTCAGGAACCATAGTTGGGTCTCGTTTAGTGGCTTTTCCGAAGCTTACAATGAAGTTTTTTTCAGTGAAGTTGAAAAATATGCAGAATTAGTGGGAGGTAAATATACAGTTGTTTGTTGGCTCCATTTTATTTGATTTGTTGCATATGTTTTGTTTTCTCTTGTTTTTTCTGTAGCCAGTGGAAGTGTCCAAGAAGATCAAGAAGGCCAAGAAGACCAAGAAGACGTAGCTGGCACAGAAGATGGTCTGGAGATTGAAAGTGGTATGTTTTAACATTGGTAGTACATTTGTTTAGTGTGGTCAATCATTTCTGTTCTGTTTGTGACTATGGTTCTCACAAGTTGTGTTTGCTATTCCCTGCACTGTTGCAGATTACATAGACCTTCAGCCTTATGTGGTTGTCGGTGGTTTGAGTCTACAACCTGTATAAATCAGATCTAAAAAAACGTCAGGGTTTTTAAAACTTTGCTATAACTAGAAAAAGGGATTATTCAATCATTTGAAAAAAAATCCTTCCATTGATTCTTGATGTTTATTACATATGGCTCAAGAATATCTGCTGCCTTCAAATGAGTAACCTGGCTCTCATAATTCTCTTGATTTGAGGCAGGTAGTGACTTTTCAGATATACATAATGTAAATCTGCATGGGTTATTTTTATTTTTTGTGAACATAATGGTTGTAGAGATGAACCCGTGCCAAATGTTTTTCCCTTCCTACTTGGGGTTTTAAGCAAGGTAAGGGAGAATAAACAGGTTACAGGTACATTTCATTTTTAAATTAATCAGGAATGGATCCATCTGCATCTGCCAGTAATTTGAAACAAGATACATGTAGGTCTTCTAAAGGTCAGTGTTAGATACGATAAGAGATAAAATGTTGATTTTCTTTTTCTTCTTTTGAATATTACAAAATATTTTGTGCAGTATTGTCTCTATTGTTATACTCCTCTATTTGTTTAGGATTTGATATTTGTAAGCATGAGTAATAGAAGTAAAGTTACCACATTGAACATTCATTCTCAAACTCATCAATAATTCATAAAGTTAAAACAAAGGAAATCACAACCGTGAGGGAGGTTTGGATACCCTGTCTGAATTAGCATAGATTTTGACCATTTTACCTCTCTGTTTACTCCTTAGTTTTTGTTTCTATTAAGAAGAGATAAACACTCGAGACAGTGTTTGCTTATTCAAACACCTCGAATTTTGTCAAAAATACTTCGCTGTGCATCATATTTTCAGCTCTCTTCTTGGTCTTTAGATATCCCAATGAAACACTGTGTCTCGTATTTGATATATTACATCTAGGTATAAGCAAAGGTTATGGAATAACACTATTCTCATGCCAACACCATATTTACTGTAGAAAAGGTATTTGAAATTAAAAACAAATCTAAAGTTGCCAAATGCAAAAAATATAGTCTTCAATTTCTCAGAGAAGATAGTTACCCAAGTGTCGACTAAACCAGAATTTTTAGTCACCAATGACCATATCAGTTGCAATTTTTGGAGCCCTACATTAATTAAATAATAACTTTAAGTGATTGCTTGGTTGATTAAAGTTTGCAACCTAAGTTGGTTACATGTGTTGTTCTCATGAAAACCACACTTCTAGGTTTTATACTAAAAAGATTTTGTTGCGCTGACACAGCCAACCTACCAGGCGAGATTACAAGTAAGACTGTGGCAAACTGTTTTTGGAAGCAAGAGCTGATAGAGGAGCTAGATGATCTGGGGTTACGAGAATCATGGACTTTTTCAGATAGGAAGGATCCTGGCAACAAGTTCTCAGGAACTGAGGAGGATGCAATGGAGTATATTGAGCAATTGAGATCTGAAAGTTTGTATTCTCATCAGTGTTCAGAAAGTTGCCAGAAAAAGGGTAAGGAAGTTTGTTTTAGTACCTGGATAATTTACATGCATTTTGTGAAGGTAGATTTTTTTAAAGTTATCTTTGCAGTACCAATTGACGTCATTGTATAGTTAAAAGTTGCAAAATATGTCACTGACCTAATTTCTTGATAGTGAGTTCTTCGGCAAATAACAGGATGTTCTTCGGCAAATAACAGGATGTTTACATTAAGAACTGTTAACTAATAGTGTGGTCTTATTGTGTTGAACCAGGTTGTGGTGTTCTCTATGTGGCAGATGGGAACTGGAAACTAAAGTATCCTCACTGCATGTGGATGGTCCCCATCGAAATGGAGGGTTTTCAAAACCTCATCAACTACCCCAGCATTTGCCCCCTCTCTCCCATGCGAGGCCAGGCGTTTTGTACAGTGCACTGTGAAATGGCCAAGAGTGTTGCAATTCCCCATGGAATTCATGATTTCTTGAAATACTGTGGACTTTCGGGTACACCCTCTGTTTTTGTGTGTGTTTGTATGTGTAAAGTCAGTCATGTCTTTCAATCATTCATTCATGTCCTAGTTTTGAATTCAGATATCATTAGAGGGGAGCAACGTTCTGTCCTCTTATTGTTGTTGTAAGGGGCTGTCAGCCTAGCATAATTTTAACTAAATAAGTGAAATTATGTCCCCAATTATCACTTGATGTAAGGGCTCTTATTAGTTGTCACATTATCATTTTCACACCCTTTTATACTAGGAGTTGACAAAGGGGACACCAAAACTGTTCATGAAAAAATTGAGGAAAAGTTAGAAGCCTCTTCAAGAAGAACAACATCTGGCAAGCAAGTGGATGCGACAACTTACCAAGGTATAGTGTTGTGGCTAGGATCCTAAAAATTAGATATATTGTTAAGATGGTTATACCTGTATATCTGCTAATTTATACATGCATGTACTGGTATTTCAATCTGTTCCAATCCCAAAATACATGTTAATTAATGCCCTAGTTTGGTTTGATTTTTTGATATATTGTGGAAGTAATGTCAAACACGATATTGGCCTACGACAATATGTGCCATGTTGATGGTATGAAAGTTGCCTGCAAGGACCTCCCTTTTCCAAGTCCACTGAACCGAGTGTGGCAATGCCTTGTCAAAGTTATTGACAAATTACACATTCGTAATCACAAAGATGTAAAATGCAAGACGATCTACAATCCTGAGGGGAAAGTGCCTGACGGTTACAACACAATGGCTGGCGAGCAAACTTTTGTATGGGCAAGTAGACTTAAACGTATCCTGTGTGCCATGCCAAGACTCCATCAGTTTTTCTACATCCAAAGGGCTGCTAAACGTCGCAATTTTTACACCCAACGATGTCATCAGTCAAGCAAAAATCCGTTGCTACCTAGCTAAACAGTCATATACATGGGTTCCACAGACGAAAAAATAATCGTTTAATTGTTTCCTGGTGTTCTATCTGTCAATGGTTTCTCAACAGTATTTTAAACCAACATGTACTTTTTAATTTACTCTAGTTGTACTTTGACATGTTTTGGTTAAAGGGGCAGTATCATGGGAACTATCCCTGATATTTTGACCAAAATTTCACTTTCAATTTTCAGTGCCTTTTTAGTTCATGAATTGCTTGTGACGTAGTACCAATGAGAAAAAATCAAGTAAATTTTACACTAAAAATGAGGCACAGTAAGTTGTGACCAATTTCATTGAACAAGTCGGCCTGACTTGTTCGAGTTGGCATCCATCTTCTTCTTGGCCAAGCGTAAGATACCAAAAACATTTAAGAATGGTTACTCATGTGAGCCAAAGTAGCCAGTTTGAAGAACATTTGGCCATAATTTTTCGTTTGCCATCAGTAAACTTTGCTTAACAGATTTGTAAGTACTAACAATTCATGATACTGCCCCTTTAATTAAGGTGTTGCGAGACCTCATCATTGTCCACAAATTAATGAGCAGTGCATATAACAGTGAAAAATCGGCAGTCAAAACAATCAGTAGGGTACAGAGAGCTGTCAAATGCGGTAACATTTTTTCTCAGCAGTGTTAAAAGTTAAAACAACGATTACATATACGAAATAAATTATCTTTGTTGTGTACATTTACATAGGGCGAAAGACTTCATACACAAATTAAACTCCCCCAAATCTTCCTTCGCAATCGGTTATTTTAGGTTCCGGTTATTGCATCGATTCTCATTATTAAGAATACATGTAAAAATGGTTATTCATATATTTAAGTTACTTAATTTTCTCGTTACTGAAAAGCCCCATGATGAGAGCTTTAAACGAGTTGTTTTGGTAATTGTAGAATAATTTACTCATGTTCAATAATGTTACGGTTGTCTACATCTCTTACTGATCAAGCACATTTTTGAAAATCTCTTGTGAACTTTAACTCTAACTTTGAGCCTCCAAAGGCAGCACATTGATTGTTACTTCAATTTAGTAATGAAAGAAGATTTAATTATACACCCGCACTAATCCTGTGTATCTTGCTTCTCCTCTTTGCACGAAAGGCATCGAAAAGTGCTGTGACACACAGTCATACTCAGACAATCGCATTCCAATGCATTTTGTGTGTTGCCATTGGTTGCACGAGTTACACTTCACCATTCCTGACGCCTTTTTTGATTTACAAAGATTGCAATGGCCTGACCTTTCTTGAAACGCCAGTTTCCTCTTGGTACTTCCTGTTACCCAGGGGACAAAATGATATGTTGGTTAAGGGAAGAGAGGAACGATAAGGAAAAAAACAGGGATCCTCTGAACATTACTGAATGAATCAATTTCTAACAAAAAGGAAGATCGCAATTTACAGCAAAGGAGTTTAATTTGTTTAAGCTCGGAATATATGCTTTATGTGTAATCTAAAATCTGTAACGGTTGGTGCCATGATAGGTATGCGATCTTACCATTGCAACTATAAAAGCCTAAAAAAATACAATGGCGGTCGTTGTAACTTGCAGTTATCAATTTGAAGACTGAGTAATTGTTCTGTTGAATTAGAATATGTACGGGTCAAAATCTTTTGGATTTCCGTAAAACTACGTAAAATATTTGGCACCATTGACGGTTTAGCTTCCGTTGTAACTTCTAACAAAGGAATCAACGAACACGTCTATGCCAAATTTTTCGGTGAGAAAGTTTCAAAGGTTGACGTCAGATTACATTTTCATATTTAAGATAACACAAGTTTTAACAATAATTTTATACCTGAACAGGATGACTTGCTTCCGGTTGGTAAGGGCGTGCCTACGATGCAGAATACAATTGTGGAAAGGATAAGAGTGTTGCACTGGTAAAATGAAGTCTGTTAAAAATGTTTTGTTGTGAACGAAAAGGGTGAGGGGGTGGGGTTATAAAATTTTTGTTTTGTTACTTATAATACACTCAACCAAAATAACTCAATTCTGATTGCACGAGAAAAGTACAATTCCAAATAGTACTCCTTACGTAGTACGTATTTAAGTTATCATGGAAACGGTGCATGAGCACAGCCAAACAAGCGGAAATTTGTACTCGGAGAACACAGCGATCGTTTTGATGGGTGAAACTGGACGAAAAGTCACAAGCTGAAATTGTCATCATCTGGAATGATTAGTTGGACTGATTTATTACATACAGGGTAATTTTCAAGTTACATGACCTCGTACACCTTATTCCAAAATGACTGCCATTTTAGGTTTTTTTTGTTGCTTGCAAATTAACCCTTCTTGTCTCGTTCTCAAACTCGAAATTCAAAAGAATATTTTCCCTTGCACGAGGCAACACGGGCTAATTTGGAAGCAAACAAATGAACACTGATTTTCGGTACCGCGAGCGTTCACGTGTGTGACAATATCGGACTTACTGCTTTAGTCACTTAAATTTGTACGACATAACAAGTAGGTGAGCAACAACTTTATTTTTCGAGGGTAGCACATGACAGTAAAAAAAATGATGAACCAATGGCCCTTGATCTAAATTACAAATATTAATAATACTAAGAGTTCAAAATCAAAAACAAGTTAAAACACACCTCTGGTTATGGTCTCCAGGCTTCTGGTGACTGTTGGCACGTCCGTTCTGGAAATGTGGCTGGTCTGTTGGATCTCTTCTTGCAGATTTTGAATTTTTGAGCTGAGATCATCATTTTTTTTCCTCTCCTCTATTAATCTCATTTCCAGTCCTTCCACGGCTGTTTCGTAGGCAGTTTCTTGCTCTGTCCACTGCATGCTTCTTTCTTTTCGTGAGTTCCTCCTTCAGTTGCTCGCAGTTGTCGCAAACCTCTTCTTCGCGAGTGATGACTACATCACTGGAGTTAGCGTGCATACCAAACCCTTACAAATAATACATAAAAAGAAAGAAAGAATAAGTGAATAATTAGCTCTTCAAGAATACAGACAATGTCACATTCGCCAACAAAAACTACACCAGAACGAACCATTTCATTCTGGTACGGTCTTCAACTAGGTTTGAAACAATGAGTTTTCTGGTCAGGACAGCAAAAGAGTTGCGAGAGGCCGTATCTGGGAGTGGCAATGAAATGCAGAGATCGGTTATCTCGAGGATTG
>NC_090892.1:24389393-24396893 GCF_036669925.1 Montipora capricornis | reverse complement strand
ATAAAAATTTGCGATGGATTTGTAAGATTTGTCTCCGCGTTTAACGTGAAGGGAACGTTTACCGTCCTTGCCTTCCCGCACGGAGATAGACTTTACTGGAGAGACGTTAGACATCCTCACGACAGTCACCAGTAGAACTGAGATTGTTCATGTCATTGAACAGCACATATAGGGACATAAACAGATGTCGCACTACATCAAAACTGCTTTTAATGACGCACATGGTACCATAATTCTGCCGGTCGGCGTCTTTGAAAACGTAAAAAACAGCGAGCGGTATTCATTTCCGATTTAACTCTGATCTGCTGTCAAGTTTAAGGTTGAGCAGATTATCAAGAAACACTGTTGTGTTAATTTCCTCTGAATTTTTTTATTTGCTTACAAAGCCGGTTGGGATGGCGGCTATAACTCAGTAGTAATTTAGCAAATTCGTCATACAAATATATCTTGTGTGAAAAGTTCAATAACTGAGGAGCTTGCTATTTTCATCCAAGAGATCTTTAATGGCGATGATTCCTTTTGAGAACCATTCTCACATAACTCTGCCGATCGGCGTCTTTGATAACGATAACTGGCCGTCGGCGCCAAAACAGCGAGCGGTATTCATTTGCGATTGGTACCATAACAATCACTCTCAGGTTAAACGACCACCCAAAGCCAGAAAAAGTTAGTTTTTTTTTTCATAGAAATAATCTGAGACCAGGCTTTTATTTGTTTCCAACCGCATTTTTTTAGAGCGCGCGCGAAGGTCAACATTACTGGTGGCAGTCAGAGAGAGGCAGAGAGGAAAAAATATGAACGCGTGATACAACCATTTGATAGGTCTTCTGTAAAACGTCCATGATCTGGAATTTTTGTTGGTTGGCCGTTTAGACTACAGTTTAGCCAACTAGAAGTGTGAATTCCGGTCAGATGCGGTTGCTGTGTTTGGATTAGAAAGCGAGCTTTTATACGTCTCTGGAAAGATTTTGGCGTAAAACACTTAAAGATATGAGAAAGGAATGATTTGGTAGTTCGCTTGCATTAAAATTCATTGTTCTCTTGATTGTGGCAATCAATGAAACATAATTCATTTCCCACATTATGATTTGTACCAGGTAATTAGCTTTGTTTATTCATTTGACATTGTTAAATACTGTACCAAAGCACACAAGCTCACAGAAACATGTCCAGAATTTGCACCCAATACTGCCAAATCAAAACTATAAGACGCCTTTATTGTTGTTTGTTGGATCAACATGACGTATAGGAGGCTCAGCATTTATTTCTATGTCATTACACATAGCACTACGCCTTCCGTGATTACCATTCTTGTGCACACTGCATGTGTTTAACATAGTTCGACTGGTAAATGCTCTAAGGCAAGACAAAGGTGTTCGATGTAATTTTCGCAAAACGAAAACTGACGTCTTCCGAACTTTTTGTACACAACTTACTCCAGTAACTGTAGTCAGTGTTCTCCTTTTTATATTTTGACATCTACTAAACCTACTTGATGATGTTACCATGACAATTCTTTGATAGCCAAACACGGTTAGTATTTTAGATATCCTATTACGGATCCCACATCATAGGTTCGATTGCTTTGCTTTTCAGCGCCTGCGTAAATATGCCGGAAGAGCTTTCTGAATGATACCCGACGAAGACGAAGAACAGAGGGCATTTTGAGACTGGGGCCTTCCACAGGAACCCAGAATAACTAAATTATCTGCAGCATTGAAAGCACAAACTGATGTACTCACTACAACTTACCGTTTAACTTAACGGTTTTGTCATGAACATTTGGTTTCCCTTTTTTGAGATATTTTACTGTTACATTTTCGTATACTAAAAGAAGAATTTTCAACACTACTCCTATTGAAGTCGGTGAATGATGGTTAAACCTTCCAAACCTCCCTTAAACGAAACACTTACATGGGTAAACATATGGTTTATATCTATAAGTGGCCAGAAAACAAAATAAAATGTTTTAGAAGAAATAAATTTCATGAGCGCAAAAGTTGGGAGCAAAGAACAACTGTACAGCACCATGGGGTCAAAAACAACAAATAATAGTCTGGATAATTATTCACCCTGTCTAAGTTTTTGACCATTGGAAAAGGTTTGGGGAGTCTAACCGCAAACTGAACAAGAGGAAGAGGCAGAGTCTTATCAGCGCCAGAAACTATTCAATCCCAGTTTGTTACACAACAAGAGACAAACTAAGTAGTTCCCACAGATGTTGGAAAGGCGGGAAACATGACAGTCGTTGAGGGAATAAGAGGCAGGTAACATGAATCGTAAAAAGCACCCTCTCGCGTCAGTGTACTGGAACAACCCCACCCAGTCTAGTTTTTTGGGAAAGTCATTTAGTTTTGGTAGCGGTTTCACGCGTGTGATTTTTATGTGATTTGTTAGCCAATGAGATGGCATAAGGCTTGCTCAGAAAGTTTTTTGCAAGTTGTGCACGGTTGTTGAACCCCTTTTTAAGCTGAGTGTTTAGTTCGTCTTGGAGCCTTCCTAGCCTCGTAGAGTTCCTGAGAACATATTTTTCGGAGATCATGAGTTGCAGAAAAATTTAAAATGGAAGAGGGACAGCAGAATGGAATTGAGGGAAGAAGAGTTGGAAAGATTTCAGGACCCAGCAATTTTGATACACGAAGAAGGCAAATCTTTCACGCCAGAGATTAATTCAAGGAGAATGAAACCGCCGTGCTCTTTTTGCAGAGTTTACTTACGGAACATGTGTTTCGGTTTTGCAAGAAGTTCTACAAGAGTGTTCACAATCATTGGCAAGGAGAAAAGGCTGTGTTTCCATTGTCTTGGCTACGATTACCGGAGGAAAGACTGTAGAAAATTCCACACCTGTGCAATTAATGGATCTTCTCATGTGCATCGCCGTTTTCTTCTTGGATCAGAAGTTGGTGAAACGATCATCGCAATTGCCTACGTTGGCTGCAAGAGAAGTAGGAACTGACTCAGTCGCTCCAAGGGAGAGTGTACCAAGCCAAGCCATGACAATCACCTGTAATTCCGAAACGCTGACTGCGATTTATTCGCTGCGAACTGTTACGATATGGAACAAAGCCAATGGGAAAAGTTGCTATATTACTGAGATGATGCGTCAAATGAATTGTTCTTAAAAGAGAAAGTTACCGGAATGTTATGAATAAAAGAGCCATGGTAGATTTTCGGAGAAGATCAATGTCAAAACTGACTCAAAACGGGTGGGTACAAAACGAAGACCAAAGACCCAACAACAAAGATCTCTTCAAAATCGTTTCGAAATCGATCAAAAGTAGTTCGAATATGATTCTCGACCGGAGTAGAAACAAGAAACATCAAGATTTGCGGTTATCAACCAATATTGCTAGGATCTTCGTTTTATAGAAAACCCCACCAAAAGTGAAACGCTGATAGACCCCTTCAAAACAGTCTTGAAATTGCTTGAAATCGCTAGAAAGTAGCTTGAACATAATTCTTGGCCAATGCAGCATCAATGAACAAGATTGATTCGAATTCAATGAACAGTTGAAGAATTTGCAGTCTCAGGTATTTCAAACACAAATTGAGAGAATTGGGTATAAAACTAAAGATGATCAGGACCAGAAAAACATTTTGGCAAAGAAATTTAGAATTGTATACGAAAAGGAGGCATCTTTATTGCACCTAGAAAAGGCAGCAGAAAAGGTGGCTGTGCCCTTTACCTGCCTTGCTACATGTACAATAGATATAGAACTGACCTGGAGTTTGGACAGTGACACATTCTTGAATGCCTTTACTCGATGTACTTTTGTTGCAGAGGAGTACCGAAGAAATTGCTAAGGAGACTGAAAAACAGCCGTATTTTTGCGTTGGTCAAAAAATCATGTACTTGTCAAACTAAAGGACTAGATTGAGGGTGAAAATGGCAGTTGAAAAAAAGACAAACCAGGTAGACTGAGATCAGCCTCAGACAAAAGACAGCAGATGTTTGGAGTGAAGTGCACCTTCAAATCACCAGCTGCCTCACATTTTGGAGGAGTTCAGGAGGTCATTATACACGAGGTAATGGCGGGAGCTGCTAAGAAAGTCATCCCTGTCATTGTAGGAATTGGAGACAACCTATGGAGCAGAGTCGCTACTTAATTCCCGTCCATTAATCGGATTGATCCCATCAGACCTGGGATGTACGAGACGGTGATCTATTGCCTCCAAACAGTTTCCTGTGCGGTCAAATGGAAGGGCAGTTAACGAATCAACCAAGACATCATTTCACGTGTGATGTAATGCAATGTGATGTAAGACTTAAATTATACACATGCATGGATAATCATCAGTTTAGCTAAAAGTTATAAAAACTACAACTCGTTACAACTGTTTTACATGATTGCCGTGTGGGAATCCGATATGTCAGATGCCTTCTTGATCAGTTGTTTAAACTGCCCAACAGAACAAGCATTTTTTAAGTCCTTGGGCAAATTATTCCATCAACAGGCTCCGCTATAACAAAAGCTACGTCTCAGGTAATTGGGAAGAGAAAGTTTTCACTCAAAATTTCTCAAATTATAACCAGTGTGACGCTGAGTGCAGAGACATTGTAGATATTTCGGGGTGTTACGGGTCGAATGTCTTGAGGAAAGGTAGTTTGCAAACTAAACTGAACACAGGGTTGTTGAAACAACAACAAGAAGATTTATTCCAAAGATGAACGTAGTTTCCACGAAGTAAAACTCTGAACAACACGTATTCAATAAACTTACACGGCCTCTGCCAAATTGAATAAACTTCTGTCACACTTGACTAAACACGGTTAACGCCAACTCTCTTCGTTTGTGAAAAACTAGTTAAAAACTTCGCTAGGACTCGTCTACTTATATACTCTCACAATAAGCTTCTAGAACTTTCTAAAATAGTAATCAATCTAATTTTAGAAAGATTACAAAACACACTGATTTAGAAACGCTTACGTACAAACCTAAAAATAAACAAACTACTAAATCACTCAAAACTTCTAGAAAGTAACGCTAGTCACGCAATGCTATTTTCGTAACATAACCCCCTTCTAGAAGAAATTTCCTAAATTTATCCTAAACAAGAAAAATTGCTAAATAAGGGGCAATTCAGTGTCATTCCTCAGCACGACTCAAGTAATCTGCTCCAACGTTCTCTGAGCCCTTAATGGCTTCAACTGTGAATGAATAACTCTGCAAAAACATAGCCTAACGCATAAGACGTCCGTTGGCAAACTTAGCACTGTTCATGTACTTTAAGGGTTCATGGTCCGTCTGAAGAACAAAAGAAACTTCGTACAAATAAAGATGAAATCTCTTGATACTCCATACAATCGCTACACATTCTTTCTCAATTGTGGAGTAGTTCCTTTCTGCACCTGTCAATTTCTTGCTTGCGTAGCAAACAGGCAACAACTTCTCATCATGTTTCTGCATTAATACTGCACCGATTCCACTGTTGGAGGCGTCCGTCCTTAAAAAATAGGTTTTAGCCGGGTTAGGGAGTCGTAGAATAGGCTCACTTGTTAGGTAAGGCTTGATTTTTCGGTAGGCTTTCTCTTGTGCTTCACCCCACTCAACTTTATTGGGTTGGCCTTTCCGTGTGAGATCAGATAAGGGCACTGCGATCGCTGCAAAGTTGGGGGTGAAATCTCTATAGTATCCTGCTAGACCCATAAAAGATTGCACCTTTTTCTTTGTACCTTGCCTTAGGGCATCTTTAATTTTCTCCACGTTATCCTGATGTAGACCAATCATTCCTTGCTCCAGACGATGGCCTAGGAAATCCACACTGTTTACACCGAATAGGCACTTACTGGTAGTACGTCTAATAGTGAACCCCGCTTGTACAAGGCGCGAAAATAGCTCTCTCTTAGGGCTCTAATATGTGTTTCCCACGTGCCGGTGTGAACCAATTTATCATCCCAGTAGAAATCAACATTGGCTAGATCTTCTAACAACTTCTTCATTGCACGCTTCGGTGTTGCTGCTGAGTTGATCATTCCAAACGGCATCTTCAAGAACTCATACGAGCCGTCAGGTGTTACGAACGCCGTTTTCTGTATGTCCTCCTCTGGTATTGTTATCTGCAATTATCCCTTGCTAAGGTCGATTTTTGAGTAGAACTTGTCTCCGCTAAGCTTCTGAAACAAATGTTCAGCAGTTGGCATAGGTTCGGGATCAAATACAGTTAGTTTATTTAATTTCCGATAATCAACGCACACACTGTTTGTGCTGTCTTTTTTCTTCACTACTACCACAGGTGATGCATACAGAGAACTGGACTCTCTGATAACTCCCATTTTGATCATGTCGGCAATATCTCTTCTCAGTGACTCTCTGATGCTGTAAGGTAATGGGTAAGGTCTTGATCTAACCGGCTCGTCTGAAATGAGTTTGATATGATGCTGAACGAGATCTGTAGCACCTGGTGCTTCAGTAAACAAATCCGTGAACTGTTTCGCCAAATCCATAAATTCATTCGGTTGGTCATCCGTCAGATTTGGTCCGGTTTCAACATCCTCGATCGATTCCTTGGCTACATATCCACCAAGCTCTAAAAAATCAACGTTTTCTCCCTCTGCTTCATCAGCTTTAGCTGCACAGTCGACAGCATCGTGTACACACGAAGCGCCTACTCCACCAGCTACTGCTCCTTCGGGTGTAGTCTCCTCTGGCTCAAAGTACTTTTTAAGAAGGTTAGCGTGGTAAACTTTCTCCTTGCCTTTTACTTTCACTTTGTAGTCATTGAGACCTACTACAGAACTAACTTCAAAGGGACCCTTCCACTGCATAAGTGGCTTGTTATGGTCGGTAGTTAGCAGCACAAGTACGTTCTCACCTTGCTGGAACTTCCTAACCTTAGACTTGTGGCCGTAATAGTGCTTCCCTTCTGCTGGGCTTTCTCCAGTTCCCTATGGGCTAGTTTAAGGGTATCTTCTAACTTCTCTCGTAATTCAAAAACGTACTGGTAACTGCTCTTTACCTCAGGCTCGTCAACTTCTTTCGTCCACAGCTGTTTGAGTATAGCCATTGGTCCTCTAACAACTCTTCCATATAACAGCTCAAACGGTGAAAAACCAGTGGACTCATGGGGAACCTCACGATAAGCAAACAACAGCGGGTTTATGTAGCGATGCCACTGTCTTGGCTGCTCACTACACAGTCTCTTCAGCATAGATTTCATCGTTCCGTTAAACTTCTCCGTCAAACCATTACACATCGGGTGATAGGGTGTTGTTGTAAGCTGTTTAATGCTTAGTAATCGGGTGACTTCTCTCATGCAGTCAGAAACAAACTGCGTACCCAGATCACTCAAGATTTCTTCTGGTACTCCTAGACGGCTGAAGATATCTACTAATGCCTCTGCTACAGTCTCTGTGTCAATGTTCTTTAGTGGCACAGCCTCAGGGTAGCGAGTCGAAAAATCTACCAGCGTCAATATATATCTGTGCCCTTCTTCACTCGGGGGACTGATAGGACCAACAAGATCTATTGCTACTCTCTTAAAATGTTTATCAATCAGTGG
>NC_090892.1:24359393-24381893 GCF_036669925.1 Montipora capricornis | reverse complement strand
TGTGCAGATAGTGGTGATCTGTGTGACAATCAGCTAGATACTGATGCTGAGGGCGAAGAGGAGGAAGAGAAGGAGTACGAAAGTGGTGACAGTGATGAGAGTGATAGCTAGGCTTGTCCCTGAACTACATTATGCGAAGTATAGAAGTCTTTGTTCAAGTTTTACTAATTCGTGACTGCTAGAGAGAAAGGATGTGATGTGGCAAACCAGTTTTTGATGTTTCTGTATGTTTTATAAAATTAGTAGGTTTACGTATAGAACCTCTTTTATCAGGAAGCTTTGCCATTTGACAATGTTAATTAGTAAAACGGTCTGATATAAAGTTTTATTACATATTATGTATGGATATCAGTGTGATAAAGCCGTGACTAAAAATGATACCCGTGAAGTGATATGATATCATTTCACTGCAGTGAAATGACATCATATCCCTTCACGGTTTGAATTGTCCAATCAAAAACGATATCAGGCTCTTAACATGTAATAATCTATATATACATCTAGGGACGTATCAGTTGCCAAAGTTGGCAACTTTAGTGAAACCAGAGACAGTTTTTGGGCGTGTTTCGCCAGAGCCTCGTTTCCATGCTAGTTTCGTCATGTGACACTAAAGAGAAACAAGTAGTCGATAACATCTTTGAAGTAATTAAGTGAAAGGTTATTGCTATTTTTATCTTATAGCCTCGTTTCCATGTTTACTTAGTCACGTGACCATGCTGAAGAACCGGATGGTGTAAAATATTTTTAAAGTAACTGAGATACACAACCTCTACAAGTTTGGAGCAATTTTAGTTAAACAGTGTTAAGTTATAGAGGTCTTTGTTCCAGGGCCTCGTTTTCATGTTGGAGATTTATGTCGTATTTTGAAATCCCAATAAAACAGCTCGGTGTTAGTTTCAAGAGTGCCACCAAAATTTTTCATATCATTTAAGATCCCAGTAACACAACAAGATGAGCGAATTACTTGCAGCCTGACATTCCCACGGGATTACACTTGCTCCCAGACTATTTTCTTCCTCTTCCCTCAGAAACTCGAGAAGTTTCTCTCCTTCCAATCCGAATTCTTTCCCCAGCTGCAAAAGCTTTTCCATTTCCATAGCAGTATTTCACAGCAAAAACACAATATACTCTCTTGTACAGTTCTTCTTACTTTAGCTGTAACTCCTTCTTGAACTGTCCTTTCCTGGTTTCTGTAGTCGGCAAACAACTGAATTCCTCTCCCGGAAAGGCCCCCAATGTTACGTTTTCAAATGTTTTTGAGGATGGGTAGCTTGCAAACTAAACTGAACGCAGGGTTGTCGAAACAACAACAAGAAGATTTATTCCAAAAATGAACGTAGTTTTGACGAAGTAAAACTCTTAACAACACGTATTCGATAAACTTACACGGCCTCCGCTAACTTGAATAAACACTGCTTCTGTCACACTTGACTAAACACAGCTAACGCCAACTCTCTTCGCTTGTGAAAAACTAGTTTAAAAAAAATTCGTAGGACTCGTCTACTTATATACTCACACAATAAGCTTCTAGAACTTTCTAAAATAGTAATCAATCTAATTATAGAAAGATTACAAAACACACCGATTTAGAAACGCATGAAACTAAAAAAAAAAAAAAAATTACGAACTCTCGCGAAGCGTCTAGACAGTCACGCTAGACACGCAATGCTATTTTTCGTAACACGGGGCAATGTCGTTCATTGATTTGTACATAATTAAAGCTTCTTTTTTGCGACGATGAGACAACTTCTCCCAATTAAGCATAGACAGAAGGTGATTTTGTAAATACTCTGCCTGCACGATTCTGAAATTTTTGTAACTTATCACTTAGTTAGCCACTCAGACAATCCCAAACTGGACTGCAGTAGTCAAAATGTGGTAATATCAAGGCCGTTATAAATTTGTATAAGAGTATTCGATGGAATAAAAGGTCGCATACCTTTTAAACCACCCATAGCTGAAGAGACGTTCTGCACAACTCGTCGACGTGTTTTGACCAAGAAAACTGAGCTTCAATGGTGAGACCCAAGGATTTAGGGAAGGGGGCTCAAAAAATGTATTTCTGCCCTTAGCAGTGACCTACTGAAGTGGACAATAGAATACTTAAAACTGTTGCTGCTTAATTTATGCAATCCTGCATGGGATCGTATTTTGATTGCATTTCACGCACTTGATATTTTGAACCTGTTGCTGGTGCTAATAAATGGCGTAAGCTTCTTCAGCAACAGTTTGCCTTTTTTGCCAGTTGTGACGATGCCGATTCAGGTTTTCTAATCTGTTTTCAAGCAAATGCTTAGTTTTTTATGAGCCTTAATGGCCTGCTGAAGTTGCCGAGGACTGTTTACCACTGTTGAACTGTTGTCGTGACCATCAGTAATCTGTGATAAGATCGCAGGTTATGCCATCAGGGGATGAACTGGATGAAATTCACCTAATATTCATGCAAAATTCTACCTCTTTTAGTACTGCAGTGCTCTTGATATCATGGTATTTTAAAGTAATTCTTGGTAAACTATCACGTGGAAGAAAGGTACTTATTCAGCTATAAGCCGAGCAATTTTTACACAAATCCACACTCAATTTGGGCAAATTTGAAGCTGTAGAAGGGGTCTCTGCTTATAGCCGAATATTTTTGATGACAACAATTTTCTCAGCAAATTAAATCGGTAAAAAATGAAAATGAATGTGTATTCACTTAAAAGCCGAGCTAAATTACTTGTAAAATAAAGAGAAGTTGTTGTTGGTGGCTCGTAAAGGAGCTGTTTGTATTGTTGTGTGACCGGGATCGATCTTATTGCTCGTCTTCTTCCTCGCTGTCTGTCTCAAATTCGTCGTCCATTTCCTTTTCTTCACTTTTTTTATCTTCTTGAATATTATCGTCGAAGACTGCATCATCATATGTGCCGTCTAGTCTGATATAGAGGTGCCACAAGCATTGAACAAACGCCTCACCATCTCATCTGGAATATCACGCCAAGCCTGTTGTACCCATCGAACGAATGAAGAGTCTGGGAACTTACACCATCTGTTGACACAGATCGTGTAAAGAAGCTTGTCACATGACACCAAAGCAAACTTGAGATGAGAGATAAGTGTTTTAATGTATACTTAGTATGGCAGTGTTCTCGTTATCTCAGTGTTTTAATATATCCTTAGTACGTTAGTACGCCTAGTGCGGCAGTGTTCTTGTTATCTGAGTATTTTAATGTATCCTTAGTACATTAGTACGTCTTGTACGGCAGTGTTCTTGTTATGTAAGTGTTGTAGTGTATCCTTAGTACATTAGTACACCTAGTATGGCAGTGTTCTTGTTGTCTAAGTGTTGTAATGTATCCTTCGTACGTTAGTACGCCTCGTATGGCAGTGTTCTTGTTATCTAAGTAGTTTAATGTATCCTTAGTCAGCTTAGTATGTTAGTGCGCCTATAACAGTTATTCCTCAACTTTCTCTAACCCCCCACTCTAGCGATACCAACTGAATGCGCCCCAAGTATCTGACTCTATTTTAAAGACCATTGGAAATCTTAGTACCTTAGGTACGATGTACTAAGAAGGAATTAAAAAAAAAAAGAATCCTATTCTAGGCATGATATAAAAGTTTCATATTGAACAGATTTGAAATATGAACAAGGATGGCCAGTGCAGAAAGGTGCCAACTCAGGGCAACAGTAACACCAAAAGAACCACGTCTTAAGACACTGAAATATTTTTATTGAATGCTAGGAGTAAAAAAATCTTACAGGTATCATGTGTCAGAAGGTAAAAACTATTTAAAGAACATATAACAGCAGATTATGTTAACAAAAAGAAATTGTCCGGTAGAGGCTTGATTCTTGCCAGCAGCACCTTTTTGACCCACGAAAAAAGAAAGAAAAAAGTTAAAACAATATGTTGTATGGCAACACTGGGCTTCATGCAATTGTTAACAAATTCAGTGTCTATGAGAAGAAAACTTGACATTGTGAGCATAAAAGACAGGTTTAATGCAAATAACATTCATTTTTGTTTTAATTAGTGTCAAACTGAAAATGTTCTAAGCACTTTAATTGCAAACCCTGACTTGTAATGTGAAACAGCTTCATCCAAAATAGTTATGATTTGAAATACTTGTTGGATAAAGAAAAATCCAGCTTTTTAGCATCCCTGTGACCCAAATGGAAGTTTTATTAGTACTTAAGAGCGCTTGACAGTAAATATCGACCTGGGCCTCATAAAATGGCCATTTTTGAAAATCTTGAAAAACTTTCTAGAAATACGTTATGGTTTGCTAGTAATAGAAAAAATATAGTTGAGCTTGGTTTAGTTTTATTTTTAGAGAAAAGAGCCATTTTCCCTTAAGCCACTATACACCCACTTTTTCCGACTTCACACACTTGATTGCTAAAATATTAACAAAAAATTATATGAAGGCTCTAGCTCTAGCTCAAAACTAAACATCAAATCACTACAGCAAGAAAAAAAGTTTAATACACCTTAGTAAAACCTTGTTACAAATCATTCAAGCAATGTCGAAGGCATCTGTATTAAATTCACAGTGATCCACAAAGTTTTAGCTCGCTCTAAGGTTTTAAATGTTTGAATTTATGTCGCAAAATATTTGTGACTCTTTACTTGATTGGCGCAACCATCACTTTCCAGTACCCACTGTGAAAAGTAGTCATTTTTGAGAAAAAATGAAAGTACAAAACCAAAAGAATCGAAAATATTCTGAGATTGAAACAAATTCAAAAATCTAAAAGTACACTTACCATTTTGCGCGATCATCTTAACCTACGTATGCGGCAGGTCAAAAGTCCCCGAACCCGCTAATTATGTCTTTGCTGAAGAAATCATAATACTTCCTTTGGCCACCAAACCCAAAGGAAAGGATAAGTAGGAGCATTGCTTACAGTGTACTTTACGTTTACTGATAGAACTACGTAGGTGTAGTTGTAAACCATTGCGTTAGACAGAGGGGAAACTCATTGCCTTCATTTCCTAAATATCTGAAAAGTTTTCGTTTTTGTCTCTTTTCTTTTGTCTCTTGGCACAGAAAAAATATTCATAGATAGGAGGCTAAGATAAAAAAGACTCTATTGGGATAACTTAAGAATCAAAAGAAAAAATGCCTTATGGCTGCTTATTCTTTATACAAGAGCAGCTGGATTGTACAAGTTCGAAAATCAAAGAAATGTAAGGTGCCTTTCTCCTCTCCGGAAGATTGTCAATGCTTAGATCGAAGTAGACGCAGATGTGTTTCAAAAGTGCAACACTTAGCTTCTTGAGTTTGTCTGTTGCATGGAAATGACAAATATTGTAAGTGTCGTAGATGATTGGGTGTTCAATCTGGACATCATGAAGGACTTGATTCTTAAAAGTCGAGTTGGCACTTTCTTCCTCTATGGGTTTGTCGTCAACGGCCAAATCTACTTTTTCTCCATGTTCCACTTTGGCTGCTTTCCTTGAAAAATAAGACTTAATTTGCTGTGGTGTGAGGAACTCATCATACTTGAAGCGACAATCTCTGTTCTCTGTCTTTGCATATCGCAGGTCTCATGCCACTTGTGTTGAGTCTGCTTTATTTCCTGTTTTGTCTAAGTCTGAACTTTTCATCTAAGTAGCTCTTTTGGTTGGTGTTAAATCTCTTTCCTCCTTTGGACGTTTTCAGAGCCCAACCCTTTTCAAGGGATTTTGCTGTACTTGTACATAATAGTGTGGAAACAGCATGTATGCGCGGTTGTTGACTGACACCTTCCAAAAGCTTTTCGCGGTACATTATCTTTGCTTGATCAAGAAGACATTCCCTCTGTGCGACTAGCTTGCATTGGCCATAAAACATATGCTTCTCCAAGTTTGAGTACTTCTCGAACGTTTTGACACATCCCTCAATAGGGCATGAAAAGAGGCCATTTTCTAGTACTGCCATGTCGTCCTTCTCTTCGGGGACCTCCTCTGCGTCTGACACTTTATTTACCGTGGAAGAATTTCTCGCAGGCTTCGAGGAACTAATTTCAACAAACGCGCCACTTGAAAATGGGACATCTTGAAACTTAAACTCATGAGCATTTTCATCTTCCTCAACTGGAAAAATTGTATTAGAAAAGATAATTATTAGCTGAGTGACCCATCTGAAAAGTTGCAGTGAGAGCTGCAGTGAGTGTTTGTAATTTCTGCGCTAGGAAACAACCAGAGGAGCAATTTAAATACTATACAATGTGCGCAAATAAACAATATACGTATACATGACGTACAAAATATCATGTAATTGAACTGTTTGTAGTAAAAGTACTCATACTGCCTAGAATTTTAGACCACTCAAAGATCTTCCCTTTGCCAATGTTGTACGATTTCCATGCGGTCACTTTTTTAGCATCATCATGATAGAGGAAATTTTTCAGGCTGCTAATACCTTCCCATTTGGGATCTTGTGTCGAAGTAGTGTGTAGATCTTTGGCCTCTATAAGGGCAACACGTACACCATTCAAGTCTCCATTTGATAACATTGCACATTTTAGTAGTAGGCAGTAGGGACATCATGACCTTCACTTATATACCGATGGATGTGTGCCTTTAGAGACGCAGCTTTCCTGTCACAGGGCCCCTTGCCACCTTGTGGGTCACTGAAATCAACTCTTTCAACTTTAATCCCAGTTAGCTCCTTCATGAGATCTTAAGCTGCGAGAATCGTGGCATTGTGATAGCAGCCTGCGTTGTCTTGTCTTACAAAGGCCAACGAGATTTCTTGGTTTTCTTTCTTGAGCTCTTTTAGAATGTGATGAATAATTTCTACAACTACATTGTCTTGCCTTGTGTTAGTGACAATCTGCACAAAAGCTTGATGCTGCATTTGGTCACAATGTTTCCTCAAGACAACGCTAATATGCCAAGAGATGCCACATTTGGCAAACCAGTCAGCTTGTGTCTCGCAATATTTCTGAGGCAGAAATTTCATGGCCCAATCTTGAGTTATTAGCACCGTTGTTTCATCCATTTCCTTCAAACAGTCCAAGCACGCTTTATCTTGCTGGATTGTTCTGAGTTGATGCGCCTTCCATGCATTTATTGCTAGAACTGCCTGTTCATATACGTATAAAAGATCATCCCATTCCTCTTCAGACAGCTGGGTAGACCTAAGCAGTGGTCCAAAATCGTTGATGGCAGTTTTTAACTTTTCACAGTGCACACAGCATTTGTCATGGCTGTGTTCACATTCATCTCCAAGAGATATTTTCTTTGGGATCACTGAGTACGAAAGAAATGCAATGATCAGGAATAGGACTTGTCATGGCGGAAACATGCACCTGTAAAGAAATGCCATTAATGTAAATGGAACTACGTCTCCCTGAATTAATGTTAAGCTACTTTAAACTACAACTACTTGCAGTGCTTTTAGTCTTGTATTTCTTATACCGATATTTTTACAGACTCTAAATGAAGTTTAACCATCATCGTCATCACAATGAAAATGTTGTTTCTCACTGAGGTTTTGAGAAAGTCCTGTGTATGGGATTGTTTGGCGAAAGGAAAATAAAGTTTACTACTGAATTAGCAGCTGTTATTAGTCTAGTTAGACTTCTGTTAGAAGCGAACAAACCTTATAGTCAGTTTTGAGGTATTGTTTTCCTTCTTTTAGTGATTGCTTCAAGTCGTTTCCTGTCTGTTTCTCCAGGCCTGCTATGCAAAGCTTGTCTATCTGAATATCATCAAAACCTTTAGCTCCATCAGCGGCAATGTAGTCAAGACCCTGAAAGCTTTTCGTTGTTGTAGCTGCACACGAAGATAATATACGCTGCATGGTTCTTTGGTTAAATGGCTTCAAATTGCTCTCTTTGGCAAACTGAAGATATTGATCAATGATACGTTGGGTAGTCATTGTACGAATGACATTGGGAGTTTCCAAAACCTTACCATCAGATAGCTTTAAGAGACGTTGCCCAAAAGGCAACTCCTGAATAATGTGCGGGGTCGTTATAAACATTAAAAAGTGATCCAGCTGAGTTGGACTGACTCGCATCCTTGGGCTCACAGTTAATGGTACAGGTGCGCCACGTCCATATTCCAATTTGTGACGACGAGCTGCTTTGACTCTACACTCAGTGATTTCTGGGATAAACTCTTTTATTTTTGTATACGATACAAGCTCTGTGAACAAGATACGGTATACCTGATATTGCTTTCAGAAGCGTACCAAAATGCACAGAGCTGCACAGACAGATCCTTTCAATTATGGCAAAGACCATCATTTACATTCAAAGCCTTTTCAACTGAACGTGATTTTTTTCAATGCTTTCCACAAACCATGTCCATTACCTGGGGCAACTACATTTAACACTGCTACTACTGCACTCTTGTTTTTGATGCATACATGTTTTTTGTCTGATCACTTAACTGGACCCAGGCCTTTTTGGGTTGTCCAATGGCTTCCTTTCCACTAGCTACAAGAAATTCGTTTAGTTTTTGACGGCAAAAAAATTGTTGTTCTCTTTCAACTTCTTTTGAGTCTGACGAGCCACTACTAGTATTGCCAGTATCCTCTGGAATATACAAACTTGTTTGTGAGGCAATAGTTAAGTTTGCCATATCTTGACAAAGTTCAGCAGCATTTTCTTCTTCCGGTAACGCAGATAGAAACAAAAACACAGAGATGACAAATTGATGAGATTGTTGGACATGATGTAAAAATCTTTGTATTTATTATTATTAATGTTGGATACATACTGGTTTGCTCAAAGATTTATTGATAATTGTGTAGGTTTCAGCCTGATCACTCCCTAACAGCAGGCTACAACGTTTGCAGATGGCTGGAAATGTATTTAAAAGATTAATCAATAATTAAATAGTGAAATGAAAATTGAAGGAACGAACAAAGGAATGATTGGGTGAATAATGAATAGACGACTGACAACGGACAAAAAATTTCGCGGATATCTTACCCGGCACATTTAGTCAAATAGTAAGACTTATGCGAACCAACTGGAATAAGTGTGGATGTTAACACGTACAACTGCTTTGATTGTAAAAGTGTGATTTCACGATCTCCTGGTCTTTTGACATTTTTGTGTGGGGCCCAACCGATACGACTTCAACACATCTTTCTGTTAGACAGCCATCGAACTCCAAAAGCATCTCTGTGGCGTGGACATATCGAGAGCACAAGATGATGCTCATCAACTTCGAAAATACCTGAAGATGATAGCTCAGCATGTGTACTTATTGATTGAGTGTCGGGGCCGTATGGGAAAATTTTTGGCTCGAGCAGGTGGTGCCGCCGTACGGACCGAGCAAAGCGATGTTCATGGAAGAGCCAAATAATTTTACCGTACGGCTCGACCTAACTCAATCAATGAGTATTGTAGAATGTGACCTGTTTTTCTGTCATTTTCTATTCTTTGTGCGTGAGCTGATCTGGGTTCGGATATGGTTTTTTTTCGGACTGTGTTCCAAAATCCGTCCGGATGCGCTGGTGTCACATTTTCCATAAGCTTTCGTAGAACGCACGTGCATCCAAAACAAACACGGGACATATGATAATTTTATACATTATGTGAAATTATAGCCTTGTTTACTCTTGTCTGGACACTAGCACTGGATGGAATACACGAGATTAGTTTATACTTAAAAAAAAGTACACCCTTGTAACGAAAACTGACAGGAAGTGGTCACGTTGTCCTGAATTATTCGAAATTTGCTATTAGGTAAAGAAATAAATTGTCTATTTACCTGCTCTAGCCAGAAGGAGATCAGCCTCGGACTGTATTATGTACAATGTCTTTAGATGCCCCTTAACATCCTTGTTACAACTTCCCAATGACACACACTTGCTGTTAGCAGAATTAAACTTGCTAGTGCCGCAGGTGAAAGAACCGGCTACAAGCGATGCATAGCCACATACAGCCATCTGAAAGAAAATCTTATCGCACGCGAATTGTAGTGATGAGACGTGCCAAAGCCAACTTAATTGATTGACAAGTCGGCACGTATACAATTTCTTGCGCTTAATTAATTAATGATAAAATTTGTATTGCAGTTTTTGGCTAAGGCCAAGCAAAAAAATATCCTTTGCCCAAAGAGAGTGCCTAAAAAAACAACAGCAGCAGAAGCATAAACAACCTAGTTAACATGATCAGTACCGGGCGTCCTGTGCACAGTGCATCTCGACAATCAAAGATGATGTATTTGATACAAGACAACGAAGTTATAACAGCAGATTTTATCATAATTATGATCTTTATCTTCGGGTTTAGTGGCCAAAGGAAGTATTATGATTTCTTCAGCAAAGACATTAAAACTGAGACAGGAGGAAAATGTGTTCTAATTATCGGCAACGAGGACTATTGACCTGCCCTTGTGCGTAGGTTACGATGATCGCGCAAAATGGTAACTGCATTTTCATTTAGTGTTAATCTCAGTATTTCGATTCTTTTGGTTTTGTTCCTGCGTTGTTTCCTCAAAACAACTAGTAGGTACTGGAGCAGCGGTGGTCGAACTCCAATCAAGTAGATTTACAAACATTTTGCGATGTAATTCAAATGTTTAAAAACTTGGAGCGATCTAAAACTTCGTGGATTGCTGTTAATTTAATACAGATGCCTTCGACATTGCTTTTAATGATTTGTAACAAGGTTTTACTAAGGTTTAACAAACTTTTATTCTTGCTGTAGTGTCAGAATAGGTATGTTGCGTGACTGTCACGGTAGTGTTTTTGGGCATTTATCCTACGAACATCGCACATCTCAATATGCGCAATTTTAGCAGCCCAAAAATTTTATTGCAGTTTCTTTGGTATGAAACATCCTTCTTTTGAGGGTAATATTTATTTACCCATAAGCAATGTAGCAATAGTTGTTTTAGGCCATTAAATTTGGCAATTATTTATGTCGGTAAAAATAGTCCCAAAACGATACCGAAATTCAAAATCCCCTCCCAAAATAAGTATTTGTTGCAGCTTAAACCAAACAATAGGGACTTTAAGCAAGAACTACGTAAGTGTCTAGTACGGAGAGTTTTAGCCGCGGAAAAATGGAACGAGTACGTAGAATCCCGCCAAAATTCAAAGCTCTTGTGTACATTAAGCAAGTCGCGTAGTACGTCGCGTAGTACGGATGTTTATAATCTTTCTCGATAGTTTGTTAAGTGCCATGCCCTCGTTTCGAGAAATAAGAGATTTGCTCCTTCTTTCGCACGGTTCTAATTTTATTTCTGAAGAAGAATTTTTAGTTCTCTACGAGGAATATCAGCCAGCCAACTTGACTTTTCCACACTCTTCTTATGGCGATTTTCACTTTGATGACATGGAAGACGATGAATGTTTGGCGGAGTTTCGCGTTAAAAAGAAAGATTTGGAGACCCTTGGAGAGGCTTTGCAAATACCAGCAACATTTCATTGTCAGCAGCGAAGCAAAATAGACGGTATGGAGGGGTTGTGTATGCTACTCAGACGTTTTGCGTACCCTTGTCGCTACTCGGACATGATTTCGCGTTTCGGTAGGCCTGTTCCAGTTCTTAGTATGGTAACTAATACAGTTCTGGACTACATATACGATACTCATGGACATTTGCTAACTGACTGGAACCCAGCTTTGTTAAGTGCGCAAGCACTTGAAGAGTATGCACAGGCCATTTCCAGAAAAGGTTCACCACTCCAGAATTGCTTTGGTTTTATAGACGGCACCGTTCGTCCTGTTTGCAGACCTGGGAGACACCAGCGTGTTCTATACAATGGCCATAAACGGGTGCATTCCCTTAAATACCAATCCATTGCTTTACCGAATGGCCTGATTGGAAATTTGTATGGACCTGTAGGTATGTTATCATTTATTTTTTGGGCTATGACAAAACTAAACTGAGAATTAAGGACTTCATTTTCATATTGAACCCCTTTTAACATTTCAGAAGGGAGGAGACACGACGCAGGTATGCTGGCCGATTCTGGTCTTTTGAGACAGCTTGAGCGTTAGGCGTTTTCTCCTGCTGTCCAGCCCATGTGTGTTTTTGGTGATCCAGCCTACCCACTACGCATTCATCTCCAGGCACCTTTCCGTAATGCTGCCCTCACCGTCCAAATGGAAGCATTCAATTCAGCCATGAGTGCCGTCAGATGTTCAGTGGAATGGCTGTTTGGAGACATTTCAAATTATTTTAAGTTTCTTGATTTTAAGAAAAACCTTAAGGTCCAACTCAGCAGTGTCGGTAAAATGTACATAGTATGTGCTCTTCTGAGGAATGCACTTACTTGCCTATATGGCAACAGTACTTCAAATTACTTTTCTCTGGAGCCCCCATCAATTTTTGATTATTTTAATTAACTGTTTTTGTCAACCAGCCTCAAGTGTGGAGCTAAAAAAGGGGTTGATCAGGACAGTGGGTGATGGGCAAGGTCTGACCTTTTCCTTCCAACTGACCATTGGTGAAGAGAGGAGCAAGCATTTCGCACTAATTAAGATTTAAGTCAAGAAAAGCAAGAGTTTCAGAAGAATCAACCCCTGGGTGTGGTCACCCTGTTTCTGCACTGGTTATAATGAGAATGTACATGTCACCTTTTAGAGATGAATACCATTGTGCTCTATTACAGCTAAATCTGAGGAGGGCTCTTCTTGAGGATTGAGCACTTCATAACAAGCATACCATAGGGTTTTAGGTTCAAAAGTCGTGTTGAGGGTAAATAGCTGTGTAAAAATTGTGCTCCATGAGCGTTTACTCAGGCAGAGCCCCCTCCCATTTTCCTACCCTGCCCCCCACCGGGTGACCAGCAAAGTGTGGAAGGAAAAACGATCAGGAACTGGTGTAGAAAGGAAACCACTAAAGTCGCCTTTTCGTTTATGATTATTCAAGTAATTGATTCGTAATTGTGACAAAAATTGTCAAATCTGATTGGTCACTGGCAGCCCAGATTTAAGCACTGATTGGACACTCACAATATCGTGTCTTGCTTGAGTAACTACCCTCAATTTTGCATGAGTAATTTATGACTTTCAGTGCTAACAAGACTCTCATTGAATTCTGCGATAATCATGACAGAGTGTTTATGAACAATAAATCTCATTATTTTAAGTCCCTTTGTACAAAAGGGATCAGGGCACAAATTACAAAATTTCTTGAGCATTCTGCTTACATCCCTCTTTGGTAATGGCCACAGCATTTCTTCGGCTGATAATCATACCGGTGATTAACAAATGTTTGACAGTGTTCTGTTCTCAGGCCTGTGATGGGTAATTCAAAAATACAATTTGGGATGTTTGCAACACAAGAAACGGGAACTATGAATGATGACATAGAAAGACAGATCTGACAAAAAATATGGTCACATTGTTTATGCTGAATATTTCGACACGCGCTACAACAGGCAGAAGTAACAAGGTCCAACCAACAGAGAGGTGTTTGGTGAGAACATCTGAATATTATAATCCAGAGTGAAGAAACTCAACCTCTGGTGAATGCTTTTCTCTAAAACATTATCAACTTTAACTAGTAAAACAAAATTCAATGGTGTACAGTAATGTAAAAAGTTGAACCGAACATATGAACAAAAGAGGAGGAGCGGGTGGTGGAGGTGGTGGATCATCACTGTTTTGGTATGAATCTCCCCAACATCGACATCAACGCAGCTGTCTGCTGCTGCTGTTGTTGCAACATCATAGCTTGCATATTTTGCATTTGAATCTGCTGTTCCTTCATTGCCTTCAACATCTCATTTTGTTGTTGAAACAGTTGAGATTGTTTGCTGGCCTCCTGGTCTTGCTTCTGTTTTCTGAGTGCAAGCTCCTCCTCCCTAATTTTTATCTCTTTCTCCGCCCGTTCACGTAAATATTCGACGGCATCACTGCCACTTCTTCGCTTTCGCTTGACACTGATGTCGCCCCCTTCACTCTCCACTGATCTTTTCTTTGTTTCGCCCATACTCTCCATAGCGGTCTTCCGCAAATCCTCTGCGACCTTACGCTCTTCCTCGTTTTTCTTGATAGTCGAGTCGCTTTCTCTCGACGATTCTGCCAAACTTTCCCTCTCAACTATTTCTTCCAAAAGCTTATCGAGCTCTGTGACTTCAGGGGAAATTCCACTAGCTTTCTCCTCGCCTTTGATCTTTTCCAAATATTTTGCTTTGAGTCCCTCGTATCTTTCACGGACGCCCCTCTGAGTGACATGAAATTTGACTTCTTCGTTACTGTTAAGCGTCGATGCAATTTCGGTCCAAATCTTACCCCTTTCATTGCTGCACTTTTTAAATTTATAGGGTTCACCAACCCTTATTTCTGTGCACAGCACAACATCACTTTCCAGACTCCATTCCATGCGCCTAAAAGCAACAAAATTATACATTAGGCTCCACTTAAACTCACGTTCCTCATTCAATGATGATACATGTATAAGTAGGAGTTTAAATTGTTAAAGTACTTTTGTTAAAGCCGCGGCAAGAAGTGTATAAGCTCACAAAAATCGTAAAACAAGTGGTGAAAGCTGATAAAGGTTTACCTCGCTAAAACACGTTGTTTGGGATTGATGCTGCTGTTACCACATTTTCAGCTCAAAATTGACAAATATTTTTTTGGGAAATCACCAAAGGTGATCAAAAATGGATAAAATGCCTGTACCTTGCCATTTGGGTTGAAACGCTAACTTATTAAGCATATCAAGTTCAACAAAATACTTACGTACTTTCCACTACGGCCCGCCATAATCTCCTACGTATTCGGGAAGCGTACTACGGCTAGAAACCAGGTCACGTACGTGTCGCGGGAAAAAATATGACTTCCGGTCACCGTACTAGACACTTACGTAGTCCTTGCTTAAAGTCCCTAATACCAGTAGTACGGGCGACTATCCCTCTAAGTGATTTGATGTTCAGTTTTGAGCTAGAGCCTTCATATAATTTTTTGTTAATATTTTAGCAATCAAGTGGGTGAAGTCGGAAAAAGTGGGTGTATAATGGCTTAAACCGAGCTCAACTATATTTTTTCTGTTACTAGCAAACGATAACCTATTTCTAGGAAGTTTTTCAAGATTTTCAAAAATGGCCATTTTATGAGGCCCAGATCGATATTTACTGTCGAGCCCTCTTAATTATTTTAAAATCTAGAGTTACAGTTTGGGGTGACATGAGGGCATTCACATGAATTAATGAGGAGCTCAATTCTTTCATGTTGTGTGTTTAATAAGGAGACTGTCATGCTACAAATGTGGTTTCACAGGGGAAGATCTTCTAGGAAGCTCAACAAATTTAACATCTTTTGTGGAAGTAGCTTAATTAATGTGTCAGCTATATGTACCACGACCAAAAAACGTGTTCATAGTATAGTAAAATATATTCAAATTGACCTTAAACTATACACTTAATGAGCTCATTTAGTGCCTTGTTCAATTCTTTGCGAATATCTTGTAACTCCTCTGCCAAATTCTCTTTCTCCTCTTTGCATTTTACACTGATGCGCTTTGGGGGTTTGTGCATCTTTGGCTGTTTTCCTCAAAAGTGGGGAGGCTGAACTGTCTTCTTGCCAGCAGGAAAGAAGGAAACAATCTGCCACTGGCTCAGATTCTTGATGTTTTTCGTCAGTAAACATATCTGGTGGCAATGAGGTGAAAGAACAAGACAGGATCTCAGTTATGACCATTTCATCATGCTCTGTTGTAACACACTGCAGTTCATTTTTTTCCGCAGTTGATGTGACATGTCGACGATCTATCCCTTCCCTCAGTAAAGTAGATAGATGAATGCATGTGGTTTACTATGTAAAAGTTAATTTTGTGTGAAGGTGGGGAAGGCGCCCCTTACAATTTTTATCTGCTATTAGTGACCTTTTGGGGACCCTGAAAAGCATCCTAGGTTTTGAGTGGAGGGGAGGAACCCATAAAATATTTTCTCAAACTGGAAAATTCTCAGAGCCCCCTACCCCATAATCTGCCAATGCTGAAAATTAAGTGTTTGTGGTGACATTGTCAAGACTATTTGACTCCCTTGAAAGTTTCTCAAACTAAACTAAAGAATTGTGAGGTTGACATTGTGAAGATTTTATATTTTTCTGCACCTCTTGTTGAGAAGCTGTATGAACACATAATGCAAATGGCTAAACCACATCTATTCCTTTGCAGAAATTTTCCAAGCTATCTCCCAAGTGCAACAAGCTATCAAATGTAGTTCTCCCACTAAATACGTCTCCTCCAAATAGAAAGAACAAGAATAATCTCTTAAACATGACAAGGTAAAAATAGCATTCGATCAGGCCTACAACATAGGCTGCTTTAACTGCACTTTACGTTTTTTGGACTAGTGTAGGCCTGAATGATAGTTTGCTTTTGATCACCAATTAGAGTGAACCCACAGTGTGCAGTGGGTGGGTGATTGGCACTTGTGTGACCAAAGCACAGGGGTGGGGAGGGTGGCTTTTTACTTTGTGACGGCAGCAGAATTGTCTTGTTTTCACAATTTCCGCAGGCACCTTTTGACAAATGCAGTTAGATATTATTATTATACAATGCTGATGCTATCTCAATTTTGATTGGCTAAACGCACCCCGCTAATTCTAGATGGCGCTGTGTCATCGCGTCTCATCTACAGACACTGGCATTTATGCATGTAGGTATGACGCGTTTTTGCAGACAATGAAGTTTTGTTTACATCTCGATATCGGGAACATTTTTCATAAGGCCGTACAATTTAACTTTAGAATTTTGTTCAAAACTTTCAGTTCGATTCAGTTTTCCTGAAACGTTTTCAGATGTTTCAGGCTTAAATCCTTTCTGTAAACCTTTTGAATTCCGCTTTACATGTAATTCACGGCTGTCATTAATAAATATGTTTACACAGAAACGTGTCATTGCATGGCTTACTTACTCTGTGAAATGTCTCAACGTTTCTACATTTATAATTGTATAATAAAACAATTATTGGATTTGGTTTTTGCATGATAGCGAAATTATCAAGGCCTCGGCCTACAATATAGGCCTCATATGTGAGCAAATTCACTAAACGGTGGCCGCTAGAGTTTTCGCTTGAGTACGCCCGTGTTCAAGCCAGTCTAGCCGCTCAAAATTGAGGGGGCCTCCCGTCAAGGCCTGCTTTGCCAAACAGCCCAGGGATAGTTCTACCAGTGGGTGGGTGACTCTGAGTTGTTTGTCAAAAGCACAGGGCTGGGGGGGTTGCTGCTTTGAGACTTTGACTGCAGTTAGAGTTTGTGGCCTTGTTAAGTTACACTTTACAGTCTGGGATGCCTTGGCAATTTTTCCTGGACTACTTCAGGCCTAAATGATAGTTCGCTTTTGATCACCAATTAGAGTGAACCCACAGTGTGCAGTGTGTGGGTGATTGGCAGTCGTGTGACGGCAGCAGAATTGGCTTGTTTTCACAATTTCTCCAGGAACCTTTATAAGATCCAGATAGATAGATAGATGGATAGATAGATCTATCGATCAATAGATCGATCGATCGATGGAAACAAGGGAAACGATCGACCATGTTCCTTGGTTCCCTTTTCATTTCAGGCCACATTGTTCCTTGAATGACATATGCCAAAAATTGACACACATGCGTGTCCAGGAAATCCGGATAAAGGTTTTTTTTTCACATCCAGAAAAAAATAAAAACACAAAGTTCAGTGATGCTTGGCAACTTGACTGATAGAATAACCGAGAGCAAAGTTTCAGATTTGTGGAATGTGATACCTCAATCCAAAGTACAGACTTACGTGAGCACAAAAAAGACGGATTTTGCGGCTTTGACAGGGATATAAATATTTAATTCTTTTTACTTCTCCTTACAACTGTAAGTATAATATATAATGTGTATTGCAAAGATATTGATAGTACTTACAGTAGTAAAGAGAAGTAGAATGTTTAAATATTCATATCCTCGTGAAATTCGTATTTTCCGTCTTGCAGTTTAGGATTGATTCAAGGGTTGACACTTGCAGTGTCACTGATTTTCGGGATGCAATGCATCACTCCGCAGTACAAACTTATGCGTGAACTTGCACGGATTTGAGGGGGATATGAATATTGAACTATTTTTCTTATCTTTTCGTCTCTTATATGGCAAAACATATTTGGCCCATTTTGGAGAAAAACGCAAATTCCACTACCTCCACGGCAATGTTTCACATGCGCGTGTGTGCATTATAATAATGAGCCTGTTGGTTCTTAATCACTTGACCCCTTGTTAGTTGTATTCATTGGATTCACTTCGTGGCAAACCGGCTAATCACTGTTTTTTTTTTTATCCAACTGGGAATGGAACCAATTGTTTTTATTTTGAATGAATACCATTAAACGGTCGTTTGGATTCAGCCGAAAGTGTCATGAAAATGTCGCATTGTATTTCAAATAGTTTTCAGACTGCATGAACTTATCAATTCTAATCAACACCGGCAGTAGTGAGCATTTGCCCGCAGGTGGAAGCTGTTACGAGCATGTGAAAGAGAACCCCGAAACTGATGAAACGCTGAGCGCCGGCATATAACATGAACATGAAAATTTCTCATGATAGTGTGCATCACATTGTATTTGAAACAGTACCTCTAATGAGGCAATCGATTCTCAGAGACAGACCTTTTTCGTGTGAAGCAAAAATTGACAAAAGGCAAATCTTCAGGGGGTTTAAAAATGTCATTTGATCAGATTTATGCTTGTCGATCTCACAAGTGCTGACGACTATTTAAAGGGCAACTTTGGCTATCATTTTATTTGTCTCGTAATGATCAAGGATGTACCGAGCAAAACAACCAAGCAAACGTTTGAACAGCGAGGCAATACGAGGTATCTGGACAATGTAGTGTTGTTATAAGTGCAAAGTGTGTGTGGAACGTGAAAGAAAAAGACCTCTCAAAATCCTGGAGGTGTATTTGCAGTAAGAGGGATTTGTGTGACGAAACTATTTCAGGTTGGTTTGTGTTCATATTTTTCTCGAAATGTCCATCTTTCCGGTCTTTGAAACCTGTATTTTCTTCTTTCAGGTATACCCAATGCAACTTTCTTTTTCAGTGCTATCGGCACACAAGAAAGGAAGGGTAATATAAAAGAAGACGAAAATTGTGACAGCGACGACGACAACAAAGAATATGATTCTGTGCCCAGTACACAATCTGAACAATACCTTGATGGCTCTCCAACGCTTGTTAACAAATCGCTTTGGCCAGCGATCTCCTATTGGTTAGCATTGACAATGCCGAACGGTGCCCCTGCAAACCCACGCGTCATTCATAGGGCATTACTGGAATGTGGAATTAGTGTCAAAGCAAGTCAGGTATTACAAAATATAATTATCCTTTAGGAACTCTGTTAAGCAGGCATGGTTTGCAATTTGACAGTAGACGTTGTTTTACCTGAAATTTGTCTTACAGTTTCGAGCGTTATATCAAAAGTTTTGGTCCAAGGAATTTTGTGCACTCCGACAATCAATTGATCAATCAATTTATTACTTGAGTTGGAGGCTCATAGCAAATTGTAAGATCTTTTGGATAAATGGGAAATGAGAGCAAAATTACAAAAAGTCAGAGGACCGAGCAATTTCCTTGGTACAATTAAAAAGCAAGACGAGAGCTTGATCATTCCTTCTATATGTAAGTGATTTCACGGTTGCAATATTGAGTTATCACGCAAGCTATCTCCAAGCAGATTAAAGTTTACTGTTCTGAGTTTTGCTGATTCACAAAAAAACGTGCTCTGCAATATTGTAGCTGGAAAGCATGAAGGCCACGTGCAGTAACAATGCGAACTCTGCATTCACAAGCTATTTTTAATCATCTCAGACTTCAGTTCTATGTATACCTCTATGAAGAAAAACAACAACAACAACAACAAAAGAAAAAAAAAAGAGGGGAATGAGTGGTCTTCAAATGTGACTGCCAAGAATTTTTAGGGTGTACCTATAATGATAAATAGCTCTTCGACGGAAGTCTACTTTCCTAACTTTCATTGTTATAGGTCCAGTTTCAAGATGGAAGAGAATGCCCGGCCATTAACGACCACAAGAATCCATTTATGCAAGAACTCGTTGCGGCCAGCTATCAGTACAGCTACATAAAAGAATTCCGCAATTTTCTTGGTCCATCCCCCCCGTCAACCCAAGAGGTAGAAAGAGGTGGAGGAGAGAACGTCGTGCATGTCACTTTAGTCAATCCAAGGTTTCAGCTGACTTTGAGTAAAGCACTAGACAAGATGATTGAGGCGAAATAACAGATTGACAAGTTTGGGTTTCATGTCCCCAATGCAGAAGCTTTGACTTCTGAGTCTGAAGAAACGCGACTTCCGGACAAGCTCACAATCCTGATAAACAAAACTAAACACAACACTAAAGGACCATTTTGTTCCGTGTGTTTGTAAAAAAAAAAATACGTTCCCATGTTATCAAAAGGAACACATTTTTAGGAACAATAGTTAACAAACCGTACCTAAAGAACTAAATTGTTCCACTCCGAACAACTGGTTCCCATGTAATAGAAAAGAACACATTTTTAGGAACAATAGTTCTCGAATCATCGATTAAGGTCCAATTTTTTTCTCGGGATTTATTTAAAGCTACGTACCTACATGGAAAGGAAAGAAGTCGAATCAACGATGCGAGATAGGGAATCGAACTCAGGACCTCTTGCACCAAGGCCGGGTAGTAAACGACTTTACCATTCTTGTTCCTGTTAAAAAGGAACACATTTTTGGGAACAATAGTTATGGAATCATCCATTAAGGTCCAGTCTGTTCCACTCGGAATTCGGAACTTGGAACAATTGGTTCCCATGCTGTAGATAGGAACACATTTTTGGGAACAATAGTTATGGAATCATCCATTAAGGTCCAGTCTGTTCCACTCGGAATTCGGAACTTGGAACAATTGGTTCCCATGCTGTAGATAGGAACGCATTTTTTTTGGAGCTATACTCCTTTTACTGTTTATTTACGCATTTCGAATAAACGATTGTATGGAGGTGCCATTGATTGTGCGTCTCTATGCAAATTGATTATTTTATGTCTCTAATACGCCATTGATTGTCACACTATGCAATTGATTTTCTATTTCTGTCAATGATTAACCATTGCGCGAGATTGAAAGTATATTTGTTATCTTTGATTGTCCAAAGGTGCAATTGTTCATCTGTTGATGCTATTGAATGTTAATTCACATGCAAATAGCGTTATTGAAAGTTCATTCGCGTTATTGAAATTCATGGAAGTGCTAATGAACGTAGTTTCGCCTGTTGACGTAAATGAATGTATCTTTTGTGTAAATGAACAGCAAAGGGTGTAGTTCCCAGATGAGCCATTAAGGTCCAATTTGTTCTGCTTGGAATTAGGAATTCGGAACAATTGGCTCCCTTTTTAACGACAAAGGACCATTTTGTTCCCAAGTAGTATGAAAGCACGTTCCAATTTCATAAAAAAAAAACACAAAAAAAGAGGAAGAATCTGTTTTCGCTTTTCAAGAGGGGACTGTTCCAGAACCAAGAAAAGGAACGCCTTTGAAAAACAAAATGCGCTCAAAAACATCGTTAGTTAAAAAGAAAGAAGCCAAAAAGTGACTAAAAGATCACTTTGTGGAACACACTCAAATGCCAAAATCTTGCTGACAAAATGCAACACAACTCAAAAAAGGAAACAAAATTGAAATTTGGGAAATGTTATAGATCATTTCCCTGATTTCTTGGTTCCCTTCTCATTTCGAAATGATAGGCGAAAAGAACTCGCACCCAACACCACTATCACCCAAGATGCTTTGTGCCCGCATCCTGACCAAAACTGACGGCAGTGAACCGAAAACACTGAAGATCCAATCAGGAACAAGCTTGTCATATTAAAACAAGCATGTAGGGTAGGGGAGGGCAATGAAGGATAAGGTAGGGAGGATGTGTTGGAAATAAATTAATAAAATGATATCGAGATATCGAGAGCGTGTGTGTGTGTTTGGATATATTTTGGGCATAATCGCCATACACACCAAATACGCCATACATGTTGTATGACAATGAAGAATGCTGTCCATGCACACTGTAAACTCACTGCTGGGAAGGTAGTAAATCAAGGGTGATATTGGTTCCTTCAATGTATCATCCAAGATGCATTGCACGCCACCTTGTAGTCGAAAAAACTCTAAAACTTGTTATGCAGTTAACTCGACACCCAAGTTTTTTTTTAGCAAGGCGTGGGTGGCGTTTTAATATATTTTGGCCATACTCGCCATACACGCCAAATACGCCATACATGTTGCATGACAATGACGAATGCTGTCCATGCACACTATAAACTCACTGCTGGTTCCCTCAATGTATCATCCAAGATGCATTGTGCGCCACCTTGTAGTCTAAATTAATTATTGTTTACTCAATACTCTCCCCCCTGCACCTAAACCAAAGGTCACAAAAAAGCAGTTTGCAAGTGATTTATTTCAAGTGTGTGCGGACACGTGTGGCTGCCACTCTCCATGCACAGACCGGGACAAAAAAGAAAAACGTTTTGGACTAACTTGAACCAGACATAGGAAATGAGGCTTTCAATCAATCTTTTATCCATGACAACTTTTTGCAATGCTTCCATTGCTTTTAGAGTC
>NC_090892.1:24331893-24354393 GCF_036669925.1 Montipora capricornis | reverse complement strand
TTTTCAAAACTCCAGCTATATATCTCACATATATCCAACAACTTGTTTTAACATTGGATATCTTTAACTTTTTTTCAGACCCTATAGGTCATCATTTACTTCCCTCACCCTCCCATTAAGGAGTCTATTGAATTCTTTTGACCATGGACTATTACCTCATACTTGTTAGACTTGCATGCGACAAGCCATGACGCAGCCCTCCCTCCCCTAGGAATTTAAAGCTCGCCGTCGCCATTTGACCTCAAACCGAAATTTTCGGATTTTTTGGCTACATGGTAAGCACCCCAGAGGTAGCCCTCTTTTTCCGTTGAATGTATGATATCAAAAAAACTATTTAAAGGAGTGGCAAAAGTTGGAAATCTGTCTCTTTTTAGCGACGCTACAGCGGTTCAAAGTCGATGAAAATCTCATACAGTTACTGTAAATTTAGCCGTGTTTGCCCCCTAGCCAAGATGGCGGTCAAAAACCGTGGAAGGGTATATTGGCGCTGATCAATTGCAAATTCATACTGAATGCAGTAAACAGTGAACTGGCAATAGAGAGGAAATTATCACACATAATTTAACTCTTTCACTCCTGTAAGGGCCACTGAGACTTATAAATTTTACTCAAACGCCAGACTATTTTACTCGTCAATGGGGAACCCCACAGGAGTGAAAGGGTTAAACTACGGTAATTGTTTTTTTTCAAGTAAGGGAGAATGATTATTCTTAAAGTGTTACTACAGTCAAAAACCACTTCTCGTTTTTCTTTGCAGTTCGAAAGTGCTTATGCTGAATACTCGAAATGCGAGATTTTATGCAATGATTTAAAGAGAAAAATTATTTATTTTGAGCTATATCCAAGGGAAAGTGACGTCATTTACTCACTAACTTAAAAATGCCGTGTGTGAGAGCGTCTTAATTAGTAAAAAACTCTCGTGATGCATAATTATGCCGTATTCACACTTCATTTTTAAGCTAGTGAGTAAATGAGGTCACTTTTCCCTCAATCCAGATCATCTAAGAAAGAAGTCACCATTATATAGTCACAATCATTCTCCAATTTACGTAATAAATGGAAGACAAACTCAGAGGCAATTTACTGACTTTCAGCTCTACGCCCTTGTTAACTTTCTTTAGCTAAAGTTAACTCTCGCTTAGTTCTGTTTAAGACAATAGCGATATTCACTGTTACGTCACCTATTGTCATTAATGTGCCAACCAAAGATCTCTATTGGCTGCCGAAACAAAGGATTCTTTTGTTATGTGGTTGGCAAAATTTAAATAACAAAAGAATTGTTTATAAAGAGTGAAGTTTCCTATACATTTATTTACTGCACTATTATGCTGTTTAAACTGGTTCTTGAGTGTTAATTATGGAATAACACAGATATAAAATTGCTGAAAGAGTCACTGCTATTTAAAATGCCAAGAGAATAAGATCCACAAAACGTCAGAAGTGAAGTCCTTAATAAAGTTCAGCTTAATATTTACCCTGAATTATTAAATGCGTTTTTCACAAAATAGGCAACAGCTTACACAATGATTAGATAAAAACGCTCTCCCCTTCCCTCACTTCCTCCATAGACTCGCCAAAAATTAAAATCATAGCCAAGACATAGGATACTTGTTAGGTGTCGATTGAGAAAAGTAACGGTTTTAGGAACAGGCGATCATGTTCAAGGGCACCTGGCTGTGTGCTTGTAATTCAGAAGCAGAGGGCAATATTCAACTCATTGCTACTCTATGATCCCAAAATTTCAAATTGCTGTATTGAGAAATTTGACCTACGTCACCTCTCAATATAAAGTACTCGTTCTTGGTGCCTCAGAAAAATTTCTTCCATTACCTTGCTATTATGAAATATATGAATGACTGCCAAAACAAATACTTTTTTTTACTTTTAGCTTTCGCCATCATTTTTATCTCGAGAGGTACCTATTAATGAGGCGTAGAATGTTATTGCCCGCTGAGACAAAATATTTTTCAGCAAGCTTCAAACAGCTTTGTTTTACATCATCGCGAATAGCTTTTCTTTCTTGTGTTACTGGAACTACATGTATCCGTTCACATTCACGATCCAAATATTCATTCAACCCGGTGCAATATTCATTCAACATTTTCTGCGCACTCCCTTTGCGCATCATTAGGTCCCGGCTCCCAGCGAGCTCTCCCTTTTTCCTTCGGTCAGCGGATGACATTGGAACAAGTGACATTTCTTCATCTGGCAAGATGGCGTCTCAGCCGAATGGTCGTCCGGATGATGAATCGGAGAGTACTATCAGGCGTTGTGTTTGTGAAGAAATGAGATCTTTCAGCAGTGGAGCACAAAGTCGTATGGATTGGACACGACATCTAATTCAAGATGCTACAACCTCAGCGGCTCGCGAGATCGAAACGAATAAGAATGTGGCTGGAGTAAACAGCGTACTGAATGGTGGGAAACGAAAATTACCTGGCCATCCATTTCGACCGTCTGTGTTCCGTTCAAGCAAATAAAAAAACGGCGTAAAGGAGCAACCCTCCATACCGAAAAGTGTTCATCTTATTGACTGTCTTGAGAAAGAAAGCGACGACGAAGAGATGGAAGAGGAAAGAGATTCATTTTCTTTTAATGAGCGACATATTATTCTTAAAGGAGAGTTTGACCTTACACCAGGACACTCTGAAGACGAAATACGCAATGAACTAGTGGATTTGGCCCTCTTCTTTCTTCCATTGCCTCCCACACCCTCACGTTTTCACCCCATGATCACTTCACACCCTTGATGGCCACTCAAACCTTTGTGTCACTGTGAGGAACAAATCTAGGACACTGTCACTTATGTTATTAGTAGAACATTTCAAGGAAACATTTAAGCAAGAGAAACCATGGATTCCTCCATGTATGACAAAACCTCATGTCACCAGGCTATGCTGTCCGTCAATATGCCATAAGCTATTTGGACCAGCCACAGAATATGCTGTCCCAGAAATAACGACCGCCCAACGGATTCTAGAGTTTCCAGGGTCAACGCGGGCAATACTCTCCCTGATTTGATCCCATTGAACTCTGTGACCTAATGATCGAAGATGTTCGGACACCAAGGAATACCCAACCAAAGTCCCATGATCACTCATGAAATGTTCTACGGGATTGTCTAGTTGCGCATCCGAAAGCATGGAGAAGCCTGTCATCTCATCTAGTCCATACTCCACAATACAACGTCTCAATATCCACCCTGAAGCAAAAAGCATTTGAGCTATTTTAGTTCACCTGAAACCCGACAATCTTAGGTGGAGAAGAACTTCCTCCAATATTAAATACCTAGGTCGCCTGACGCTTCCAGATCGGAAGACCTCAGGGCTTTTCAAAGAAAACACTGCAAGGTTTGTGCAGTTTGAGTCTTGTCGTATCCATTGTCCATGCAAAAAAAAGGAAAATTTCCCAGTATTTCATTCAGTACAGTGCTATTGATACTGACGAAAGGCAAAACTTGCTGGAGAGCTACTGAGATACTCAAGCCTTATTTGGATGTTCTCTCTCACTCCTACTGCCGCAGTGTTCCATTCCCGTTCACACTCTTGTAAGAGATCGAGAGCTGCAGATAAAAGATCTTGCCAGTGTAACACTTGTGTTTGGGGTCTTTGGTCTACCACTAAACTGGGCCTTCCTTCGTCTGCCATTTGCATTCAGAAAAGAGCGGGAGCTGGGACCTAATGATGCGCAAAGGGAGTATGCAGAAAATGTTGAATGAATATTTGGATCGTGAATGTGAACGGATATAAGCCGTTGAATGTGAATGAATACATCCCGTAAATGTGAGCAAATATGTCGTTAAATGTAAACAAATATATTTCTTGAATGTAAACTTAGTTGTTGAATGTGAATAAATATATTCGTGAATAACAATGACAGCCGTGAATGTGAATGAATATAAACTTTGTGAACTTTGCACCATTTCACCAACCGTAACTGATAGCATTGGCGTGATCATTGAAGGATCTGGGAATCCAATATGCTATACCTGAGGACTATTTTATAGATAGACAAGGTGAGGTGGTGAAGATCACGCTTCATGCTAGCGGTGCAAATGGTATATGGAATATTACGGTTATCAGTAAACCATTGAACTGCAACCAGATAATGTTTTAGAAAAGCTGGAAAGGCAAACATGGACCGCCTGAAGCTCGTGCCAGGTTGAACTACGGCCTGCCTCATCAGGGGACCAAGGGAGGTGACAAATGACACCGTCGCGACCCTTAATAACTACCCCGGCACCAACGTCGCTCACATCGGAATAAACAATAGTACGCAAACTGGAAAATTGCTAACCAATTGGCCTTCCATTCAAACACCGCACATTTTCTTTCCAAGATAAGTTCCTCCTTAACAGAGGGGGGCAGAGGAAATTTGGAATCCCGGCCGGACTGAAGGACGATGGACATATGAAGAAATTTTGTAATGAGGGTGGTGGCGTTACCAACAGCTACAATATTCGTCAACAATCTTGAAACACGTGTGGCTGTTTCCGGTTCCCCAATGTTGATTTGGGTATCATAGTGGTCTCTCAACATTGGGGAGGGAGAAGGCACATTTCAGTTGGGAAAACAGTGTGAAGTAGAAATCTCAGGATTTTTCCAGAAAATTCGAGAGAAACGGTGTCTGTTTCAACGAGTATTGTATTTAGTCTGAAGAGAGAAAAGAATAACAGTTTCTGTTGAAGACGAATTTTTCCATCATGATGGAATATACCTGCTTGCCTTGTGCACAGATGAGAAAGAGAAATTTAGGATGTCGGATTATTGTTCAGTCATATTTGAAAATAAAAGGAAAAGATAAAAAGAAGGGAATTTAAAGCAATGTGTGACACATACAGGCAGTAATTATGACATGCAGGAAAATGTGAGGTCGCTGGTGAAACTTCACTTTCTGAAGACATAGATTCCATTTTTTGAGAAGGGGAAATAATATTTACCTAAGCTAATTAGATGTTCTCAGCGCGATAAATGAGGGCATGTCTGTTGCTAAATGTTGTTGATGACAGGGAGACTCAGATAATGAAGGTAAGGTGGCGGGTCTTCAATCTCTTCCATCAAGTACCCGAGGAACAGCAGAAGTCAGTCCCCCCGTGTGGGAAATGATTTAGTCGACTTATTCTCCCACAAGACGACTAATTCAATTACGACTGATCTTATGTAAATACCCCCAAGTTTGTTGACATTTTTAATCTTTGGTATGGCTCAAGTGTTACACGATTCACCATGGTGTTTGGAATATTCTTTGCCCTTTTTAGGAACCAAAAACAAAGGCTACTGCATCTACAAGTGTTTAAGTGATAGAACAGATCACGTAGCATGCACCTTAGGGATAATTTTCTTGATTAAGCTATTCAATAAGGCTATTTGTAGGGCTTCACCATGGTGAACCGATAGTTCTTAAAGTCTATGGCAGTATAATTACTTTACTTAAGAACACAGTGGTGAATCGTTGAGTTTCAGCGCTAAGAAGGTCGACAGGTCGTGACAACAAATGATCTATTTTAATAATGTAATTTTATATTGTTCCGTTTTCCTTGACACCATTGTGTAGTTATTTGAGATAGGACTAAGAGGCAATGTACTTCAGTCTTCTTTCTCAGGAGCTCCAAGAGAAATAATGTCACAATGAATGGCGAATCAATTTCATACAATGACTGGAAAAAATTATTCTGCTATGTAAAAATCGCTAAACGTCGTCTTGATGGCCATCGGAGCAATTTTCGCCCCTTCTGTTTTGAAATATGCAACACCACCCCTCCCCCCTTATCTTTGGCGAATAGTGCGATAGTTAATATTGTCTCTGAAAGTTTACATTGTGCGAGAAGAAATCTCACGCAGTTATCCACAAAATGGAAATACCGTAAACGTTCATGTATAAGCCGCACCTTTTTTCACAAAATTGAAGCCATAAATCAAGGGTGCGGTACATCTGTGTTTGGAGTTTTAAAAAACCTAATTAATATTCATACAACTTCTTAAGATCTCAGTAAAAGAAACTGAGAGCATGTTGCTGTTGTTCATTGACTTTTTAATGAGTCGTGGCTCCTAAAGGAGCCGTTTGGGTCTTCGAGTGTTTATCGGCGAATCTTGCTCTCCAAGAGTTCTTTCAAGTGATCAATTTTCGCTTTACTCGAACAAGTAAACACCAACCTACAAGGAATCTCCATTCCTCCGCACAGCTGTTTGCAGTGACCTCTTTGGCCAGTCACTTCCACGCATAGCTTTCCGCCACGTGCGATAAAATACCACAAAATTCGCGAATACTTGCAAGGTAAATGGCCGACTGTTTTGTTGTCCTTGACCACCTTCTCGGCAAATTTATCGACTGCATTATCAAGCTCCTGTTCTGCATGAATTGTTTCGCCTATTGCGGGTACAACTTTATAGACGTGGTCACGATACCCAGGCCCTGGCCCAGACTCCTCCCCACATTTAAAGCTTGGCTACTAAGCACTCGTTCATTTTGTTTCAATATCGAAGGAATTTTAACTTTATGTTGAACCCTTGATTGTTTGTCCTTGTTGGTTTATAACAATAGAACGTTACTGGAACTTCAAACTTTATTGTATTACATTTTTTTCCAAAATCTGCACTTCTAAATTCGGGGTGCGGCTTATCTACGGATGCGGCTTATACATGGACGTCTACGGTAGTGGTATTTCTTTAATATTTTATATGCTTCCCCTATTTCTAATCACGCTATCAATTCGTTTCGGCAAAGAGCGTATTAAATTGTTCACAGTCTCAACAGATATAGAGTAAAATGTATTGATAACATGATTCTTAAACTGTTCAAATGTTTCTCGGCGTAGTTGTTGCTGCACTGCTTGTCATGTTAACATCCTACTCTCCATGGGAAACACATTTTCAATGACCGCCATATCTGAAGATCTTGGACACAGTTTGGTTAAGGTACTGTTTGTGCGTTGCATCGCTGCCAGTGCTAATGCCGAATTTTGAGGGGGATCCCCATCTTGTAAAAACGTTCGGCTACATCCTTTGTCAGCAGCTGCGAATAGGCGTTCAAAATGGTTATCTATAAACGCAGCGAAATAAGATCCAGTCATGTTCTCGTATGGTTCACAGCAGATAACTCCTTTATTGTAAGAAATTGCCACCATCAGTCTTAGTACTTTGCCCCCAGTTCCCTCTTTGTGGCCCTTTGCTACGCATTCTGGAGCCAAACCCTCTGATTTCTTTCTCCAGACACGAGCTTTTGGTGCAGGAGCCTGATCTAGTGGATGTCTTCTCTAAGTAAATCCTGTTCCATCCGGATAAAAGGAAATTCCTTTTGTCCAAATCTCCTGGCCGTAGTTAGCTTTCATGTACTTTGCAAACTTAACTCTTTTGCTGTGGTCTTCTGCAAATAGTAGTAATGTTGTGAATTGAGAAAACGAGAAACTGTTCTTACAGATACGTCCCTTTGTTGAATTCCGGCTTCCTCCATCAGTGCTTTACAGGTAAAGTTTCCCTCTCTTTTCCTCAAAACTGTAATGCATTGTATCAGTCGTCTTTTGTTGCGGTCACTTAACCTGTTCTTGTGACCTCTTTTACAGGTCTCCTCAGAAGTGCGCCTCTCATAAGTTTTCTCGTGTGCAATTCTATAAACACTGGCCGCAGAAATTTTGCACATGCTGGCAACTGTTCGCACAGATAGGCCTTTAACCCGACATAGATAATACGCACGTGCATAAGTCACGCTATCGATTATACCTTTAAACACCATCGCAATATGCTAATAGGCAGAGCCAATCCACAAAACTGTTTTACCACAAAAGTACCTTAAAATCGCTATATGCAAAAGTCTGCATAGCTTCTTTATAACTTCTGCTTCATATCTAGAACAGTCAGGACAAGAACACTCCACACGTAAACACAGCAGGCAACAATAATTACTCTTCCAACGTTTACGTTACCCGTCCATGCCCTTCAGACGCAAAGACAATACTCGTCAAAAATCTTGAAACACTTGTGGCTGTTTCCCCTTCCCCAATCTTGATTTGGGTATCACAGTGGTCTCAGTGCTTAAAAACTCAACATTGGGGAGGGAGAAGGTACATTTCAGTTGGGAAAACAGTGTGAGGTAGAAATCTCAGGATTTTTCCAGAAAATTCGAGAGAAACGGTGTCTGTTTCAACGGTTTGTGACGAGTACTGTAGGCTAAAAGAATTGATCCTGCCTGCAACGGCAGAGAGTTCCCAAGCAGAGGAACAAGTAGCTTCCAAAATATAATTAATGTTGACAAAACACGCTTGATTTTCTTCCCTGGGATAAAGAGCAAACCCTGGAAGAGATCGATGGTGAAACCCAGCCAATCAATAAGAAGAGTGGGGACCCAAATAGATTTTACCGAATTAGAAACAAATCCAGAGTGCACCAGGTCTGACTTTACCTTAGTGCTATGATCCAAGGCAGCCCAAAACGAAGGGGCTACCCCAAAACCGTCGTCGAGGTAAACTAAAATATGGATGCCTTGCTGCCTCCAAGAGGCGACAAGAGGCCTGAAAAGCTTGGTGAAAATGTAAGGGGCTGAGGAGAGCCCAAAGGGAAGGATCCGGAAACAAAAGTAGCTAGTCTTACCCTTCTAAAACCAGGAGAACCCCAGGAAGGACTGGTGAGGAGAAAAAATTGGGACATGATGATACCCACTCTTAATGTCAAAGGAAAACATGAAATGACCCTTTTCTAAATGATTCAGAGCAACCCTAAGATCTTCAAACTCAATACTCTGTTTCCATAAATGCTTATTAATGAATCTGAGATCCAAAATCAAACGCTTCTTCCCTGAGGACTGGACAGAAACGGACAGGGATTAACATTACGAGGAATAATGTCCGTTTCGAAAACCCGATAAGTAAGAGGCAACTCAGATATAGCCTCCTCAACAAAGCTCAGATGAGCTAGGGCAGAGTTCTTGTTCCTTGAAAAAATAGGCGGAGGCGTAGAATGATAACATCTAAAATAAACTGACTAGAACCAATCGAATGCCAAAGCTGTATATGGTTCCTCAATCTATCTGGAACAAGAATATTACAACACAACTAACACCCTGTTCATATTCGTAAAAGTCTAAATTGTAATGTTCGGAAAAATAATTTGATGACTTATCTCTGTTCTGTCGGGATTGGGAGGGGTCACAGGCCATCACATGCGCTTGTTAGGCTGATGTGCTGAAGACTGGTAGTTCAGGACGGGGCACTGACTGCGAAAATGACCAAACTTTCCACACACGAAGCAGGAACTTCCTCGCAAGCCAAGAGATGCTTTGGTCCAGCTGCCAGTGTACGGATTCTGTAATGCTATAGGAAAAACTGAGGGTTGCAGAAGAGGGACGGGAGAACTGGCTCGCGGAGCACCGGAAAACTGTGGAAATGACGATCCTTGAGAGAAATTGGGTCTTCTCTTTTGGGATTGAGCGTGCCTTCGTTTCTGAGAGGCTCTTGCCTCAGCCTGCCTTATTCTTTTGTCGGCAAGATCTCTGTGTTGATATTCGTTAACTACTTCCCAACCTTCTTCGGCAGAATCCGCAATAAGGATGCGCCTGTTCCTGTGGGCAAGCTTCTTCTGACCTTCTTTTAATTCTTCGAGGGCTTTATCCACCTGAGGCGGTGTAGCTGCAAGGAACGAGGAGGCCGACTGAACGTGATCAAGCACTTGTGAATTAACTTCGAACTGCTTTTCGTTCCCTTTCTACTTAAATTTAGGCGCCGATGAAGCTGCTGACTTTAACTTCTTGATCCCCAAGTTGTTTTCGTCTGCTAATTCTCTCTTCAGCGAAGAAAAGCCAGAACATAACTCCTCGGCATAATAACAGATAAAATTTGAAAGTTCGAGAGCTGAGATGAATACATTACATCCCGACAAACCTTATATATCTAAATAACAATAGACTAATTCAATGCCATAGCGGCACCCGTGCATTTCATGCCAACAGGAAAATATTTACATTCTTTGTCGCTATCACTTACAGTTCAGCTCCTCTGAATGAAAATACATTTCATCACAGTTCATCAAGGTGAAAATGGGAAATCTTTACACACCTGTCTTCTTTTTAGGATATTCTACACGCTTTACCTAAGGAAACATTGAATTAAATCAGTTACGCAACTCAAAATGCATGCCAAAATTCTGAAGATAGTAGTACTAAAATCTCTCAACAACAAATGTGGCATGACTATTCCGGGGTGGACGGTACAACAGCTGGCCATAGTACCAGTCATTATCTAAAGGATAGTGTTTAGGCCTAAGGTTAACATTTTTGTAAGGGTTTGGAACCTTGTTTCAGTTATAGTACCCACCACCCCTGGAATAGTCATGCCGCGAGAAATGGAACTGGGAGTTATTATGATCTTCCAATAAAAGGCATGTGCCAATCAGCTGAAGATTTGATTTCAAATTAGCACATGTTTTCTAATTATAATAACAATTGGAGCCGGTACTTATTGATACACATAAAAATCACTTTCATGTGAGATTATTATTCTTTCATGAGCAATCATGCCAAAAGTGACGACTTATACTCAAAAGCGAATTGAATCTCTTCTTGGGCAAGGTCTTCATCCTGTAGCGATATTCAAGGAATTGAAGACTGAAAGCTTACCAGTAAGTTATCCAAGTGTTGCTAGAATTGTTGGAAAGATCAGGCTTACTGGATCTACAGAGAATCTTGCGAGATCAGGACGGCCAAGGAAGTTGAATGAAGCAGCAAAGGCCTTTATCAAGTCATAGATTCTTTTCATCTGAGAACAGAGAAGGCCTGGGTTTGATGCGTGGTTGTTTACAGTTTTATTAATCTTTTACAGTGTATTTGGAAGATTTAGCAAAGGAAGGGCATTTCAACAAGTTTTGAATGTGCTAAGAAATTACGCAAAACTACTCTTGGTTCCTTTGCCCAGGCCAGGGCATTAATTAAGCTTGTCACAAACATACACACGGGAATTTGGGTTACCAGGATCAGTGGTATTATTGTGTGTAATGTTTATGTTTTCGTGGGCAATGAAAATTAATTGACAAAGTAACAAAGATCTAGCACCTCACTGTAGGACCGAGTTCTTCAGTTCTTCAGTATATTTTCTCTTGTATTGGAACACTCTGTCCAAAACTCACTGCGAGTGTAGCGGTTTTGTGAAATTTCCCTGCTGTTTCGTTCCAGTGAGCACGAATTTTCACTGATATTTCGCTTGTTTGAAAATTCGCGTCGTCAGTTTTTGCGAAATTTCGTTGATATTTCCCTTCTTCGAATTTTCGTTCTATCTTACGCAATTTCGCCGACTTCCATGAGATTTCACATGTCAAATTTCGATGAGAAGAAAGCACGAATATCGTCGAAATTCGCTCTCATTACTTTTGCACAGTACTGTATGTGCCCTCACTATTATGTCCCTGGTAGGTAGATGATCATCAACAATCTTATTTAGCGGTGCTTCCCAATACTCGTATTGGTCATTAACAGATTCGAAACTGTCACCCACATGCCAAGGGGCCCTTTGCAGATCTTCTTTAAAATTCTTCTCATTAAAGTTCTTATAGCTACGCACCGTCAGAATTCTAGACTTCTGTTACCCGCCATTTGCAACGTTCTCTAGTGATGTCTTGTAGTAGCTCTTATGGTAATGTAGTCATGCATCAATATACTTTCTTTCTTTGACAGTTTCTGAAGAAAACGAATCTGGGGAAAATACAGCAGCAACATGTGTCAAGCTGAGATTGTATGTACGGACGTTTATGACGTCATGGCTATAAAACTAAATTTTCTCACATCGATGGGTTACCACATTTTCTTAGCAATACATGTAAATTCAATTATTGTGCTGAATACAATAGATAGGTATATGTGTAACTACAAAATGTAAAAAGAGACCTGCATTTCAAAGTACTACTATTGTACCTCAGACCTGATGTCAATGTGACTATTTTTTATATAGTTTTTATATTTTCAGAATTGTTTTACTTATTGTTCGTTTCGGACTTTTTTGGAGTTTGCATTTCTTGTTACAACATCATTCCTGATAATAAGTTGTCACTGAACATTAAGTGAAATAAAAATATCCAGTACAAACTTTATGTTTGGTGGTATGCTTGTTTCCAGAGTGGAGCTGATTATTTCTGTTTACCAAAAATATAAAATAGATGCAATGCAGAGGTTAGGAAATAAACTGAATTCTGGCACTCCCAAGGGGTTGGTACCTAACCTCGTGTTATTCCAAAAACAGTCCTATACCTCCGCTATTATCATCACCATAGCAAAAAGATCAAACTTGCAATGGTTGACATCTATTTTATTCCTCTTGAACACCTCATTCCATATGTCCTGTCTGAACTGGAATGTCTTTGGTCTCAGCACTCTAGTAGGGGCCATTCTGTCTGGATGCCAGGAGTGTTGGTAGAAGCGAACCGAGGAAACTTCTCGGGCAATCCATCTAATCACAGCTCGTTTTAATACACTCTGGCCTGTTGCTGTCGTGACAAAAACTTGACAACTCGCACATGTGTAGAATGAAAGTCGAAAGGCATCATATACGTACAGTGCTCTTCCCTGGTCAAAAAAATAACAAAGAAGCTGCGATCACGCAAGGCTTTTAAGCTATGTAAAAGTCTTTTACCGCTGAATTCAAAGTTTCTCATCGAATGGAAATTAAATGGAATCATTGATGTTTTTTTCACTGCGGTGACTTGCCCGGCGCCTGCCAAAAGGTTGAAAGTTATCCTGAAAATTGGTAAGTAAGCTCTTCATATATATGTATATAAGACATCATGTCAATAGACACTTCTGGTGTAATACAAATGTAGACCCGGGAACCATTTTTGGCGCTGTGACACTACAAGATAACACTCGCCGGCTCTTCTATATTTACAGGCTTTGCATTGTTGACAACAGTTTGTCCTCACAACCAAAGGATTGAAATTGCATATGTTTTGTCGAGTCTTCTCTGCCGAGAAAGATGAATAAAAACACATTACAAAGGGCGAATTTTGTAGAGAATTGAAACGGACACAACTACTGAACTATTTCCAAAATACATGTACTGATCATCAAAGTGCTGTCAAAGTGACTGCAGTTGTTTACAAACCTGAATAGCCGATCGATATGTGATCGATCTTTACAAACCACACTACGAAATTTTGCGTACAACAAGCGAAATTACGCTTTTGGTTTTTCGCGCTGGTCTCGAAAATGCGGCGAATTTTCTCTCTTTGTTTTTAGAGCGAATTTTCGCGCTGGGCTCGAAAATGCGGCGAATTTTCTCTCTTTGTTTTAGCGAAATTACGCTAGAAACATCGCGAAACGACGCTCGAATTTTCGAGCGAAATTTCGTCGAAAGTTCGCAGGGACAAAGAACGAAATTCGCGCATTTCGCTCTCATTACTTTTTCACAATACTGTACTGATAGCAACTTACCCAATCCAAAATGGCCAGATGGACCCTCATCGCATATCTATTGTCACCAAAACTGATCCTCTTCGGGGCATATTTAAGGACCACCACATGGAAGGTCTCAATGTAAAAGAAGTCACGGCACTGTAGAAAGTAAAGGGTCAACGTATACTTTTCACAATGTGTTTGGCAAGTAAATATTCCTTGTCTTATTAATTTGTTCTACGCAACAATATACACAAGGGTACGTGTGGTCAAGTTTAAAATGTCATTTGCTTTTGTCCATGCCCACTAACCAGAAGATAATCAGAAGGGTTCTTGTAGATGGTGGTCTTTGTTATAGCTTTCATGTAGGCTTCTTTTGCTTGTGGTGCGGTGATGGGCTTTTTGCTGCACACATCGCCAGGGTGTTGACATCTGGAATCTTTATCGCACAGATCATGCTTACCCTAATTACGGTAACATTTTCTGCCAAAAATTAGATTTCCTCAACATCTGTCCTGCTATAATGCTACAAATGCAGTAATTTACACCCAGCATTTTGTTGGATTGATTCCTAATAACACAATACGTATATAAGAATCCCTGGGCGAAGTGATGAGCTGTGGGGCAGCATCAAACTGCTACGCAACTACTACTACTAAAACTCCCAATTTCTCATGTGTCCAACAAAACTATGGGCTATCATACCCTTTAAACATGGCCAGTCATAAATTTCATGCGAAGTATGGTATAGGTTTGTTGTATCATACATTGGTTTACAATGAAGCACCTCTACAAACCTGGTAATGGTCCACAATGTTGAGTAGGTACTGCTGAAACCCAGCATCAGTCCCATCATTGTTCCTCATTGCCCAGTAGAAATGTGTTTTGGTGGCTTTGGCTATGTAAACAACATCACAAAAATTTCAACTGGAGATAAAAAAAACCAGCAACAAAAACAGAAATTGCAAAAATGAAACATCCCTGTACCTTTATCCGCTAATTCAGAAAACCATGAGCACCACTGCAGACTTTTTTCATGTAACGTGTCACTCCTTTAGTATCTGCAGCAAGATAGAGTTTTTGAAGTGGAAAGGCTGAACATATTTCGAGTGCTGCTCAGGCGAAGTGAAGGGTACCACACAGTCACTGACATATTAACTGTTATACCTACTTACCATGCCCGGTGTCAAATGAATTCTTGATGCCTCTTTGCTCAAACCACTTTTTCAATGTTCTGACACAGTCATGGGCCACCTTTGTTATATTGTATCCTACAAGCAAGGGTATGTCTTATATATCATGGTTTTTGCCTTACACTAGTCCTTGGTTACCAAGACAGAAATTCTACGACATAACAGCTAAAATGGCGAAACAGAGTTACAGAGTTACTAGAACCTGTAGGTGCCAAGGAAGGATATTTCCATTTAGTGAATATAGGCAATAGGCAACAAGAAATGCACGGATGTCTGTAAAACACACAGAAGCTACAACACAATTAGGCACCTTCAGTTTCTGTGAGGTTTGTTACCAGCTGTTTTGTCATTGGTACGTCTCTACTAGGAGCACTCATTTCATCTGCGTGGCTCCAATTGCAGAATTTTGTTGCTGAGAGCCAAAAAAACACATAGATGACTTGTTGTTTTAAGGCAGTGACTTGTTGTTTTAAGGCAGTGAGCGAAGATGATGTTTCACGCCTAATAGGGTCGTCCGTAAAATCGTGTAGTCTTGATCCAATTCCTGCCTCTCTTTTGTTAAAGTGTCTGGATTCTTTTTTACCTACTTTGGTGAGAATTATCAACCTTTCTCTGTCTAAAGGTGTGTTTCCTGATTCTCTTAAAGTGGCCAAACTCACTCCTATTCTTAAAAAAGCTAATGCTGATCATGAAGTTTTTTCAAATTTCCGTCCTGTTTCAAATCTTCAGTTTTTATCTAAACTGATTGAAAAGGCTGTTGCATATCAGCTTAATTGTTATCTTGCTGAACATGATCTTCATGATTTGTTTCAGTCGGCGTATAAAGCTATGCACAGCACTGAAACGGCTTTGGTACGTATCCACAACGACATCCTTCAATCTGTTGATGCTGGCAACTGTGTCATTCTGATTTTCCTTGATATGTCAGCTGCGTTTGATACAGTTGTTCTTGATATCTTGCTTGATAGACTTGCTAATCGTTTTGGTGTCAGGGATGTTGTTTTAGTTCGTACCTCACGAATAGGAAGCAATTCGTTGGTATCAATGAGTCTTCCTCGTGCCTTGTCAACCTTGATGTTGGAGTGCCACAGGGCTCAGTACTAGGGCCTCTTCTTTACTTGCTCTATACTTCTCCATTAGCTGACGTTGTTAAGCGTCATAATGTTAGTTATCATTTTTACGCTGATGATTCTCAGTTGTATTTGTCATTTAAGGGTAACCAACAGCTTGCACAATCGAGACAGTCTTTGGAGCAATGTCTCACTGACAGTTCATCTTGGATGCTTGCTAATGGTTTGAAGCTAAATCATGATAAGACAGAGCTGATGTGCATCCACTCTAGGTTTCTTAGTCGCCCTCCATTAGATGAGATCGTAGTTTGTGGTGAAACTATTGTCCCTTGTACTTCTGCTGTTAATTTGGGAATAGTTTTCGATGAATGCATGACTGGGGAACTTTAAGTCAGCAAGATTTGCAAGTCGTCTTACTTTCACTTAAGAAATCTGTCTTCTATTAGAAAATATCTTACTACTAATGCTGCTCACACTATTGTTCACGCTTTCATTTCTTCCAGACTCGATTACTGTAATGCTCTTCTTTATGGGCTCCCTAAATATCTTGATGACAGGCTACAGCACGTTCAGAATTCTGCTGCTCGTGTTGTTACGTTTACAGGGAAGTTTGATCACATCACCCCTGTGTTGATTGATCTTCATTGGCTTCCTGTATACTATAGGGTTATCTTCAAGTTGCTTCTGCTCACTTATAAGGCCTTAAATGGTCTGGCTCCTTGCTATCTGTCTGATCTTTTTTCTTATCGTTCCTCTTGCTACTCTCTTCGCTCTGTTACAAATAAACTTCTTGTTGAACCTAGAGCTAAGCTCACCACTTATGGTTTTCGGTCCTTTTCTTTCGCTGCTCCGAGACTTTGGAATAGGTTACCTTTGAATATTCGTTCTTGCTCCTCAGTTGCTAGTTTTAAGAGCAGACTCAAAACGTTTCTTTTTACATTATTTCTTGATAATAAGAAATTTAATTAGTTATTTGTTTCTTTTTAATCATTTTCATTTTTTATCGCCTGGTTTGATATTTCTTTCATCATTTGATTTTATCATTATCATTTCAATAATTGTTGTTTGAAATAATAAGAATATTTTATAGATCGTTTGTAGAATTAACAATATTTATTGTATAATAAAATTCCATAGAATTTAGTGCTTTTAAATCGTTTTTATTGTAAATTACTGTAAATTGTAAATTGTAAATTGTAAAGCGCCATGGACAGCGATACATGGATATGAGCGCTATATAAATAAAGTTATTGTTATAAGATGATTAAAGTGGAAACACCCTTTGAGAAAAGTCACACAAGAGTTACCAACTTCATGGGTCTTAGCATTCGACATAGGCTGGAATTTCGTACATGTACCTCATAGAAATAGCTGTAACTGTAGAATGCATGGCTGATCTACTTGAGTCATGTCTGGCATCTGTTATTATAGACTGTAATATGCATTGGAGTAAAAAATGAATGGAAATAAAGAAAAGTATTGAAAAAAAGTTAAGGTAACAAGTGAAGGTAAGAAATGACTTTGCACTGTGTAAGGTATTATTTTCAATTTTTCCCAATGCAAATATTAATTGCAACAAACACTAAACAGACACAGCTAACACCTAGCCGGTTGTATGTCAACTTACATCCCCGCTTGTAATATAGTCTTGTTTAGCTTGAACTTCTGCCCTTGCATCAGTCATGGTCTTGTTGCACAGTTCCTGAACTACAGACACATATCGAAATCCTTGGTCTTTACATACTGCCAAGCAAAAGGATACAGCTCGATAAGCCAAAATGTAACTGGTAGCTTCAAATGATACCCCAACAGATTGGGGCACATGCTAGTTTACTACAGACCACACCACACTGCTGTGAAATTTCAGGAAACATCACATCATAGAAAGAGTGAAATAATGTACTATAATGTATAAGTTAAAGGTCACATACTTGTGTCTATTGTTTTGTCCATCACACAACCAATGCTGGCAGCTTCACCAAAACCATGATACTGAGTTTCAGTGAGTCCAGTACATGTGAAAGCATGAACTATTCTACAAAGAGGATTTTTAAAATCAGTGTATTACTCAAATGAGCAAACAGATTTATTACAAGAGATAAAACATGAGAGAACAGGATGGTGCACACTAGCTACATGTAGTCCGGCAACGACATGTAAAAAAAAATGAAAAGCCATAAAAAGGATCGAGGAGAATATACTTGTAAGCTTATAATACTTATAATATAATTTCCAGGAATATTTTTCATCAAATATGCTTACTTGCAAAATAGGTCATGTACATATTGTACTCACCTAACATTGGCATAGTACTTTGCAGGGTGTGCCAGAACGTAAGAACTTAGCCAAGTAATCGAGTCGTTCCACACGCAGGGAACTTCAATTTTACAAACATGACCTTGACTTGAAAAAGTAGCTGAACACCATTTGTAATCTTTGCCACAAAATTCCCACAAAGGATTTGTGGTAAAGTACTTACAAAGTGCTTGCAAAGATGATTTCGTGCACACATAGCATCCATCATCAACCATAGACTCCACATATATCTGTCTTTTTCGAGTTTGTTGTTGGACGGGCACCTCACCAGAACTCGGTGATGGTTTAGAGGGAGCCGTTGTTGGCCTTTTCAGTACATTAGTCGACAGCTGATGGACGAATCATTTCAAAATACGAAAGAAGTCTTTCCATTAAATCAGCATTCTGCGTGAAAGAGGTGTTTCTGTGTACACCAAGAGCTCACTTAGCATTGTTTATTCAGTGTTTGATGGCTTCCTAACGATTTTGCTGTTCCTTTTTTACTTCAATTGTCAGACTAAAATGTGGGCTTCGTTCCGCTGGATCTCGCTGTTCATTTGCACGTTTGTTGGTTTCTGTGCGTTTCTTTTTATCTGGAGGGGGTAAGCTTTCCATTTTTTTTCAAATCGTAGAAAAATCTCATCAAAAGGTCTCTGACAAAGGAACATCAAAGCAAATGAGGGTTACTTCGTTCGTGTTTCTATGCGTCAATCTGATTTGAGCCGTGAAGAGTTAGTCAAAACGATCACAGAGAAGACAACCCCAAACCGGTTGACAGCAACATTGATCGTCTCGGAAACACAGACTGTCATTTAGTTCACATTGGTGATTTATTTGTATTTGAGATAAAAACGTAACAAAGCAGGCATATCATATAAACCGTGGCAATAAGAATTTGGATCTGAATTTTCTTGGGTGTTTTACCTGTAGTAGTAGTAGTAATGTCGGATTATTGAAGTGCTTTCGAAAGTCGCTCAGAAGCAAAGGAGAATTTCAATCTTATAAACTGAACACTCGCACATGTGGCATAATGGTGGTCGGCAGCGTCCTGTTCTGCTCTCGTAAAATTATGATTCCTCTGATCATTTATTTGCTCATGACTCAGCTCAAACCACATATTCAAGCTGATAACCATCTCGGTCACATACTTGTTGGTTCGAATTTGAATGTGAAGCCGACGTACAGTCGAAACTCTGGCCCAAGGCATGGATACTCAAAAGTTGACAAGTTGCCTTCGACATGCAAAGTATCAAAGCTGCTCAATTTGACAGAGTCATCTCTGCTGGTTCTATCGTTTATTTTATTGGCTGGTGTTATAAATCCTCATCCTGGTCCTGGCAATGTTTTTGACGTCCCAACTCTTAATTTCAAAGCTAGAGGGCTTTCGGTTGTTCATTTGAATGTTCGAAGCCTTCTCGGAAAGATGGATCAATTAAGATCGTGTGAACGCAATGGCGCAGATGTTGTAACCTTATCTGAAACCTGGCTAAATAAAGGCATAGCTAACAGTGAAATACAGTACTGTGCAAAAAGAATGCAAACGAATTTCGTCGAATTTCGGTTATTGTTCTCGAAATTTCGCCGAAATTTCGGTGGGAAAGGTGTGATTTTTCGAAAATTCGCAAATCTAACAACGAAATTTCGTTTGGAGTTCGTACGTACTGAAACGAAAATTCGCAAATCTAACAACGAAATTTCGGTTGGAGTTTGTACGTACTGAAACGAAAATTCGCAAATCTAACAACAAAATTTCGGTTGGAGTTCGTACGTACTGAAACGAAAATTCGCAAACCTACAACGAAATTTCGGTTGGAGTTCGTACACACTGAAACGAAAATTGAAGAACTTAACATTTCACAGTGTACCAGCGCCTTTAATCAAAATACCGTAATCCTAAAGCCGCGGCCACACCAGCGATTTCTGCTCTCGCCGGTGATGCCATTTTTTCCAATTTGGTCACGTTGCTAGCGCGCGATGAAAATCGCAATTGTAGCCACTCTTAAACTGGCAATGCGACAGCAGAAAACACCGTTGAAAAAAATCACGAGAAATTGATTTAGTTGAATTTGTTGTGATTTTTTCAGTTGTCGCGTTGGCAGTTCAAGGGTGGCTACACTTGCGATTTTCACCGCACGCTGGTGACACGACAAAATTTGAAGCAAATCGCATGACCGTCGCGAGCAAAAAATTGCACGTGTAGCCGCGGCCTAAAACGAAATTTTGTAAAGTCTTGGTTAGTGTTTCGCATTTTAATGAATGAATGGAATCAACAACTGTATTTCTTCTCTCAACCTTGAGTGTAGACAAGCATTACAAGCGATTTCGTTTCCTTTATTCAATGGATACTTTGTCAATAAAAAGACATAAGATTTTTGGTACGCCCAATGCATCAATCTTGAGACTCCAAGAATACAGCCATAGACAATTTAACATACCAAACCTACAATAGCAATTCTTCTTGGTTTTCACGTCACGCAAGTACCACGCAAAGAAAAAATAAAATCGCTTACCATTCAATAAATTAAGTCAAGAAATTGAGATGTTGTAGGAGGGTAATAAATCATGAGCGTGTCAAAGTTTTAGGGCTATGCGATGATCCAAACTCGAGTTATTTGGCAATAGACACTTCTCATGACATATTGGTTACTCAGAACTCGAAAACACATGGGCAATCGACACTTTCGTGACATAATTCTTAGAAGCAATCCAGATGTCATGCATTGACTGAATGCTTCCTTTACCATGACTAATCTGCCCACTTAAATAATTTTACTGTCATCGAAGCCACACGAGAGGAAGACGGATTGGAGAGACAAGCGAGAAGGAGGACATACTCGCTGCGAACTTTCACTATTTCGCTATGCCACGACGAAATTTCGCTTGAATATTCGCACGGCCGTTGCGAATTTTCGTTTTGATTGAAACACTAGGCTTTTCGAAAATTCGAATGACTTTTCGTTTCGCCCGAAATTTCGTTATATTTCGTCGAAAAGTAGCGAAAAGCGCGAAATTCGCTTGCATTCTTTTTGCACAGTACTGTAGAGTTGCCAGGGTATTCTATCATTTGACGTGACCGTAGCGAAAGGACTGGTGGTGGTGTGATAATTTATATTCGTGAAGGTTTGGTATTCACCGAGAGAAATGACCTTCATAATAACAAGGAGGCAATTTGGATACAAGTGAATCAAACTCGCTGCAAGCCTTTAATTATTGGATGTATCTATCGACCCCCAAATCAACAAGTGGACAAATTTCTTGAAGATTTTAATAATTCTTTGGCCGGAATTGAATCCCATTTTGACAAAATTATACTTGGTAACTTCAACATCGATTATTCAACTAAAAAGACAAGAAATGCTAATCAGTCAGATAAACGAAAACTCAAGTGAATAGTAGACCTTCACGACATTAAACAAATAATTGACTTTCCAACACGTATCGCTGAACATTCTGACAGTCAAATTGATTTAATATTCACTGAATATTAATATGTCCACAAAATTGTTGATTTTGGAGTAAAGGACTTGGTATCAGTGATCACTCAATGGTGTATTGTGTGTTCAAAAGTGGTCTTATGAAGGTTCCGCCAAAAACGCTTGAATATCGAAGTTTTAAGTCGTACAACAAATCATCCTTCAGACAAGATCTCATAAATGTCCCATGGCACGTTCTTAATAATCCTGAAGATTTAGAAGGCTGGGTGCAAACTTGGAACAAATTATTTCTACAAGTTGCGGAGGATCATGCGCCAAATAAAACACGTAAAGTTAGAGGAACTCTGACTCCCTGGATGACTTCTGAAATCGCAACCTTGATGAGAGATTGTAATTACCATCCAAAAAAGGCAAAAGGTAGCAAAACTAATTTTCATTGGGAACAATACCGTGCCTTCAGAAATAAGGTCACACATGAAATCAAAAAGTCGAAGTCGGAGTACTACTGCAACCTTATTAAAGACTCTCGAAACAATCCTAGTGATTTATGGAAATCCGTCAAAGAAGCAATACCTGGAAGCAATCGACGCAGAGATAACGTAACTAGTTTAGTATCAGATGGGATTACACACACCAACCCCACATCAATGTCTTCAATATTTAACAAATTCTTTGCAACTATTGGCGTAAAACTTGCTGAGAAATTTACAATGAGGAACACTCTGACAACTAACCGTGTAAATCAAGCCTCAAGCCTCAAGCTCGATCAGTTGCGAGTCTGTTATAAAGATGATAAATGAACTTAAACCTAGCAAGGCAGTTGGTTTGGATAAAGTGAGCTCTTGGTTGTTAAAGGATGCTGCTGATATTGTTGCATCAAGTCTTACATCGTTATTTAACATCTCCATAAATACTGGTTGCTTTCCGTCCACATGAAAACTGGCAAAGAGATCTCCTCTTTTTAAAAAAGGGAATAAACAAGATCCTTCTAATTACAGACCGATATCGGTACTACCTACTATTAGTAAACTACTAGAGAAAGCTGTACATATGCAACTATACTCATATCTTCATGATAATAACCTGCTTTCTCAAAAACAGTTTGGTTTTAGACTGAACTCTTCTACTGTCACCGCTTCAGCTATG
>NC_090892.1:24319393-24324393 GCF_036669925.1 Montipora capricornis | reverse complement strand
TTCTATTGTTTTACAAGATTTAACCTGATCTGACCACCAATTCTTTGGCAAGGCTTTCCGAAACCTTTGTAATTGTTCGTCATTGTCTTGATTATATTTTTTCATCCAGTGAGTAAATTCGTGTTTCCACGTATTGTATGTCCGCCTTTGGCCATCCCATGAGGGCACCGAAATTTTCTCTAAACCATGACTTTTATCATTTGTTTTCCATTCCAATATTTGGACCATTTCTTTTAATGCACTGTTCATTTGACCAATTGCCAATGCTTGGTTTTCCAAGATCTTCCCTTTTTTGGAATACTGCTTTTGATATGTTACGAAACTGGCCGTACATTTCAGATAGATTTCTTTAACTTCGACACTAACTTTTTCATGCGCTTTCACAACCGTTTCATCTTCACAAATTCCGTTCTCGATGATTTTGTCAGAAATTACTTCTAATTGCTTCTTTACAGTTCTAAATTTCGTTTCAATTTCCTTGTAAACTTTCTCCAAGGTTTCTAATTCCGTTCTATGCCGTATACAACTTGAAATTCTTCAAAGAGTTCATACAATGATTTGATTGCAAGTCACGCTTGGCGAGCAATGTGTTAATATCGGCTTTAGGAGGGATATTAAAATCATAATAGCTTCAACTTCCTTGGCGTTCTTCTTTCGTTTATTATCTTCTCACGTTTTGAAACGTATTTCCTGCAAAATGTACTTCTTCATAAAAACAGCATTCGAATAAGCCAAACAAGTAACGATAAACTTCGGGAACTAAATCATTCGACTTCAGTAACTGATTGCCACACCCTAATACTTGTTAAACGTTCCTCCACAGTTCATTAATCTTGACTCGAAAGGTCTTGAAATCTCTTATACACTCCTTAATTCACTTAGTAATTATTGTACCTTTTAAAATATTTAAAGGCGTTTCTTGCAGCCATTGCAGTTTATTTGGAATTCCGGCCTCCGTGGCGTAAGTGTCTTGAAAACGGGTCGAGTAATCTTCCAGGCCTGGTGTGACGAATACCGAGGAAGATTTTTGACTGATTTGCGAGGCCAATGTAGAAGACGTTTTTGCACTTCAGAAAGTTGTTTATTGTTTCTTCGAGTTTGCGTTGACGAAGTCAAAAATCTTGTCCTGCGTTCTTCTGGCCTGACCTTACTTTGAATTTGCCAGAACATTTATATAATTTCAATCTCCACTGGGAATCACACTTAAAAAAAAAGGAAAAGTTGCTCATTAGCGACTTCTATTCTTCTTTGTTGCTTTAGGTCCTTTTGAATGGGTTTGTTTGTTCTTATAGTGCAAATCAACTGGTTTGAATCTTACTTGTCCAATAGATGCCAAGTGACAGTCTGCAACGGTACAAAATCTAGTCCTGAAACCGTTCAAATTGGTGTACCCCAAGCCTCCATTTTGGGTCCCTTATTGTTTACGTGTTACGTCAACGATCTACCAGATTACTTGGATTACTTGCTTTCGCCCTTTCCCACAAAATTGTTTATGAACCTTATGTGAAGGCCTTTCAATATAAAATTTTAAATTCGATTCTGTATACAAACAAGAAATTATTTAAAATTGGTTATAGTGAGCATAACAAATGTACCTTCTGTGACAATGAATCAGAAACACTAGACCACCTCTTCTTTATTGCTCTTTCTCGAATATATTTTGGACACATTTTGAAAAATACTATTTTACGTTAACAAAAAAATCTAGAGTACTTAGCAATCAAGATATTATATTAGGCATTATAACTTCACCTTGCCCCTTACTGAATTATTTAATATTAATGGGTAAATTATATATCTGGGATTGCAGAAGGAAGTCCATACACCCATACATTGAGGGTTTTAAACAAAAAATTAAAATGAACTATCAAACAGAAAAGTATATTGCCTCAAAAAATAATGATCTATTAAACTTTTATAATAAATGGCCAGAAAATTTTTCTCCTTAATTTCTTTTTCTCCCAATTTTGATGTTGTTAGGAGCAGTACAGTACATTTGTCCAAGAGCGATTTCAGAAAAGGACCAAGGAGGTGGCTTCAGTTATAAGCAAGAATAAGCTTACATTGTTTAAAAGCCCTTTAGAACAGAAATCAGACAAGAAGAAAGTACAAGTTGCAGCTCTAAAGGATGATTTTGCCCTCTTCTCTAGACTATACATTGCTTGTCAAAGTCGCGAAGGAAACCTCCAAGAATTCAATAAAGATGAGAATCATCCGTGGCCCCCATCTCTGGTGCAGGCTATTAGGTTGAGAGAAGGCCAGAAGTCAGATCTTGTAAAGTGCATGGAAAAGAATTCTACACTGACTACCAAATCCCCGGAAGTGGACATTGCAATACTTGACAGAGCTGTTGTGGTGCAAATGGAATCGCCCGGGACCGCAAAGAACGTTTCAAGAGTATGCACACAATGTTTTCATGCCATACATTATGAAACAGCTTCAACAAGTCAAAAGAGTCGACATTATCTGGGATGTTCATCGACAGGATAGTCTAAAGGCAGCTACCAGAGAGAAGAGGGGCTCTGGTACATGCAGAAGGGTAACATCCTCTTCCCAGATTCTGAAGAACTGGAAGTTTCTTACACGTGAATGAGAACAAGACAGAGCTCTTCCAGTTCCTGGCGAAGCAAGTGGAATCTTGTTACATAGAAGGTAAAGAACTTTGCGCTACATACGAGGAACACGTTTTAAGCTCACCAAGAAGAGATGACATGGAAGACTGTACCCATGAAGAAGCTGATACATACATCATGCTGCACATCATACATTGCTTCGCAGTGTGGATATCGGAGAGCCATGATCAGAACCATTGATACAGATGTTGTGGTTCTTGCAGTTTCCAAGATGCAAGATATTGTTGTTGATGAGCTTTGGATTGCCTTTGGCACCGGTAAACTTTTCAGGTACCTGGTAATACATGGCATTGCTGCTCAGTTTGGACCACAGAGGGCCAAGGCTCTTCCAATGTTGCACGCCCTAATAGGTTGCGACAGCGTTTCTTTCTTTTCTGGCAAAGGTAAACGAACAGCATGGGATACCTGGAGTGTGTTCCCTGCAGTAACTGATAGGTTGGCTGACTTATCTTCAGTTCCAGAGGGTATCCCCGACGACTACATGCCACTGATTGAGAGATTTGTTATTCTTCTCTTCTCTCTTTGTTGTTCTTCTCATTAACGGTGAATGAAGCTAGACAAGAGCTCTTCTCAGAGAAATCAAGGGCTATCAAAAACATTCTGCCAACTCAAGCTGCCCTTTTGCAGCACCCAAAGCATACTGTTTATCAGGCCGGACATGTGTGGGGAAGTGCTTTGATTGCTGAACCACAAATTCCAAGTCCGCAAGAATGGGGCTGGAGAAGAGAAGGAAGTGAATGGAAGCCAGTGTGGACAGTTCTGCCACAAGCGCAAGAATCTTGTTATGAGCTGATTCACTGCGGGTGCAAGAAGGGATGCACTGGTCAATGCAAATGCTGTAAGGCAAGCCTTAAATGCACAGCTCTGTGCAACTGTGGGGGACATTGCCAAGGTGATTAATTGCTTTTGGCGAATATAGCGCAAAAGTGTGAACTGTACGGGTCTGCAAATGATCCCAGGACCGCAAATGATCCCAGAACCGCAAATGATCTCCAAACTGTACCGCAAATGATCCCCATAGTGTACCGCAAATGATCCCGAAACTCAAGTGATCCCCGTTTTGGACCGCAAATGATCCTGAAAAAAAGTGAGGAATGGCATGGAGGGTGGAATGGTCTGGACTGAGAAATAATGTGAAGAGTGCTTATTTTTATTAGAATCACTTTAAATCATGCATGGCTAGACACAGATTTCTGCCTCATTGTAGTTTAAATTTGCCACGTTTGATTATCGGATACAATCATCAAAAACTAACTTGGAGGCAATTCTAAACCGATTGTGAAGAGGGGCCTGTTTCTCGACCAGTCCCGATGACTTTAGCATGCTTTTTTGAGATAACTAAAAGCGGATTGTGAAACACTTAAACCCTCTCCCTTCGAGAGATAAAGAGGGAATTGTGACATGTGAAAAGTTTAGGGACTTTTGAGAAACTGCCCACTGATCTCTTTGACGACGCGAAAAGGACGCCACCCCGGGCCCGGCTAGCAACAGTCATAACATTAATAACTAGAACGCAATGTTTTAGCCTATAAGCTTTGGTTCAACATGCATTACTGCAGTTTTGTTTTTTCCCATGTCCTTGACTAAAAGTCGTCCATTAAACAACTATTACAGAAAATGCTAGCATTTGCGTAGACCTGCAATGCTCCACCTCTCTTAAATACACCTTGTGTGTAGCACTCGAATTGCCTTCCACATCTGGGACAAATCTCTTCTGTTATTGTTCCTTCGCCGTATTTTTGCTTTAATTCCTGGGCAATGGCTAGCTGGGGATTCTGAGCAGCTATTGCTTCCAGGCTATGGTAATGCAGCTCTGCTTCATGGCCAAGTAAGGCCATCTCTAGTGGCTTCGTTTTCATAACCCGCTCCGGGGTAGATAATATTCAATGTGGTTTCTCCTAAGCTTGATACCACCGCCACCGGGATTTGAAACATGTTAATTAGGCCCCATAAAGCAATCCAGCCACCCTTCTCAGATAGGTATCCCATGCTCCGTGAACGGAGGACGTTCAGCATATTAGCATACTAGCATATTATGGCGGCCGGCCACGTTTTTCGTAGCTGGTCCGTACTGTTTCTTTGGTGGGGTTGTTTGGCTATTCTGTCTTCTAATAACTCGGAAGGCAATTCTTGGAATGATCGAGTCGCTGTTGTGAAGGATAACTATCGTCTATCTGTGGCTGGTCCTGGAGTTGTATCATCAATTATCCAGTTTCGACATCACCGTCGAAAGCAGCAAGGATGGTTTTACTTTTATACACGGGTATCATACGACGTGAAGGGCACAAGTACATTTCATGTGAGTCGGTTGCCGCTTTGCAGAGATGTTGCTTTCAATCCTGGGCCTCCAAAGCCCAAAGCTCCCCA
>NC_090892.1:24296893-24304393 GCF_036669925.1 Montipora capricornis | reverse complement strand
ATACTGTCTTCTGCTGCTGGAAAGCCTGTTATTAGTAAAGCAAGAAATCAGAATGTAGAAAATGAAACCAATGATGAGAGTAACACAGCTGCACCAATGATAAGTATGGCAGCCTCCATTCTTCTGAAGAAGAGATGACCACAAATGAGTGCTCAGGCATACAAATTTTCCACAGTATTATGGCACAGGGGAGCCAAAAAGTAAGTGAGTTCAAAATTATCTAGATGTGAATTGGTGACATATACGAAGTCTGATTCCTACAGTCTATACCAGTACATATAATTATTTTTCCCTGTTTAAAACTCAGACTTTTAATTAAATAATTTGTTAACAGAACTTTCATTGTCTTGATCAAATAAAGTTGATAAACATTATTGTACATGTAAAAAAATGAGTGCACTATTAGTTGAAGTCAATCTTTTGGCAAGACATTCCACCACAGATTGTTTTCTGATGGATTTTAATTCTTAATGGAAAATGTTCACTTAAAATTTAAAACTGATATTTTTTCTTTTAGGTATACAACCGTGGTGTCAAGTGGGGTGTGACAGTTGGCCATACATTGGTAATCGAGAAAATAGAACAAATGGGGAAAGGGTTTGATGAGAAAGTCCTTAAACTGGAAGGTTCAGCAAGAGCACCACAAAAGGTTTACAGTCACGCTAGCAATGATAAAGGCGTGTGTTGAAGAAGCATCATCGTCTGGTGCTGAATTGATTGGTTCAAATGTTGTTGGTTCTCCTGGTTCAGAAATCCCGTCATCAACAAAAGCAGGATCAATGGCTCCTGCCATGCCAAACAGCACTGCCATTGATGAGCCAGTGGATACTGTAAGCCGCACTTCTACAGTTCAGCTTAACATGAAAAGGTCCTTGCCACTCCAAATTCCTACTGCTGTCATTCAGCAGGCCCATTTCATGGATATTAAGGGGTGGCCTCCATCTCTAGCACCTTCCTGTGTTACTTGTGGCTTGTGTAGTTCTCCATTGTCTAGAGAAAAAAGTCACCCAGGCCAAAGAGGAGAGTCACTGGTGCTAACTAACCTTAATCCTTTCAAGAAAATTAAATTGTTGGTGAAGTTTTGCCAAAGTCCAAGTTGCCAAGCAATGCACCAAGTCTTTCCCTATGATATAGGTAACAAATTATATTTTATAAAGGTAAATTGATTAACAATATGTCTGATCTGGTGCCAAATACTTTACTCCCTGGGAGTGATAGTTTGTAGATTTTACTCTGTCTAACACCAGTTGATTTTAATTATAACAGGGAAACCCCTTAGGGTTTTAAGTGTTAACCACACCTTATTTTGATACAGTGTGGTTAACAAAGTGAGTAGGCTACCTAACCAGGTTAAGGTGCCCTTTTTTGATTATCTTATATGTAGGCATGTTCAATATTTCTGACAAACTCCTTGTGTCTTTGGAAATCCTGGTGGAATGGCGACACCTTTTCCGTAGAGGAGTTCCGATATCCACAGCAATTGAGAGCAAGCTTGAAGGTATGGCAGAACGAGTCCTGGTTGGTTTTTATAACTTTAATGTATTTGGTGAATGGTTCTCAATAATGGCAAGTGTGACTGTCTTTTGTGTGCAGACCTCCCTTTATTTATTTATTTATTTATTGCTTGGTTATTTCAATGGTTGATTGCCACTGATTACATTGAAAAGAAAGAATTTCAGGACATGTATCATCTGGTGCCATTAGTCTCACAACAACTACAAGAACGATTTCTGTTTATGTTCTGTCACTTACACTTTTACAGTCATCGCAAACAACATCTCCTGATTATGAGACTGTGAACTTTAACTACTGGTACCTTAATTTTTAACCGGAAACTTATCCTGATCATCGTATTTATTTATTTATTAGAAGTATTCGTCATTATTTAGACAGATTAACTCAGCCATTTTGACCGTAATACATGACCTATGTTTTGAATTTCGTTTCTACAGGAATATCCTGGTGGAAATGAGCTTAAAAACATAGCCAATTTGCTGTATAACGGCTTTTATTGTTTTGAAGCCATAACAGATCGCAGTCTGGATGATGTTATCTGTGGGATCTGTGGAACAGTTGGAGAGCTGTACCTTGGAGATGGAAATGAGAAAAATTGTTGCAGTATTAGTGAGGTATCTTTCAAGGTTAACTATAGGGAAATGTGTGTATGCTCTATTCTTGTGTTCATCCCATTCCTTTCTTAAAGTTAGCCACAGTATCAAGATGTTCACTAACAAAGTGCAAGAGGTCCTGAGTTCGATTCCCAGATCTCACATCCTTGTTTCGACTTCTTTCCTTACCGTGTAGCTAAGTAGCTTTGAATACCCGTAAAACGGAGCACTGATGGAGAGGGGGGAGTAAAATCAGCTCACCGTCGACCTCAGGTTTGTCAGTTAAATTACTTTTACGAGTTATCAACGTTAAATATGGTTGCTCTACTTTACTTTACTTTAAATCAACCATTCATGTTATAGAACCCCGTATAAGTAAGGGTTCTGTGCAAAAAAAAATGTTAAGGAGCTGTTATTCGAATAGTCTCACATTATAGTATTTGTGCCACATGGCCAAAAGTGAACCTTAAGTTGGTCACATGACCGATGAGTGTTAAGTGGTAAACTCACAGCTGCAGCTATATGAACTCCACAAAGAGACAGACCTTGTTTTATTAATTGGTCCGAATGCAAATTTTCAGACGAACATGAGCCTTAAGGTTGAGTTATTTTATTTCTATTTGAAAACGCAGAATTCATTATCTTGATTTGTATAGAAGTGAGAAGTGTATGCTCTCCAGTGAAATTTTCCAGTTGGGAGAACACAGGCGAAAAATTTATGTTCATAATCCTTGATACAGCAATGGACACATTTCTCTCTTCAATAATTTTACAGTAGGTAAGATGTACTCACTCTGTGTCAAAGGCCAAGATGAGAGTCATACATGTACATTCTTCCCCATTAACCTATTAGAATTCATGTGCAATGGTTGCCAAGAATGTTTAAAAGTTCATTGAATTTGCAGTGGTTGTTTCTGTATCAGATCAACTATCAACCACCACAAGGTGCAACTGATAATCCCTTATCTCTGGAGAATTTTATGGTGCAATTAAAGGAAAGATGGGTGGAATGTACCACTTACACACGTTGCAGCAAAAAGTTTCAAGTCTACCAGACAGCAATTCCTCCAATTATGGCTCCTTCCATGCAAAGTTCTGTAGTGCTTAATACAGAGGGTAAGAAAAAGAGCACTGTATTGAACAGAATGAAAATAAGTATCAAGGTTTGTAATTATTTGAAAATATCAATACTTATGCTTCTTGTCTCATTCCTGTCTCATTTTATGCCTTCACGACAAGGAGCGTAAAGTGAAGTGAAGTCAGCGAAGCCACTTACCGAGTCTTACTGAGTGAATAAAATTGCACAAAATGGGCCCATAAAAGATTGGCAACATGTTTGCTTTTTCAGTTTCACAGTGATGAAATAGAAAACCAAATCAAATTGCTGCTACCAATATTCTATCATTAAATTTATACCATGCATTGAATTCAAAATATGAATTGACTGTTATATATGAACCATTTCAGGCGATCCAGCCCTCCTACATGACATGATTTCTAAGGAAGGCGTGGACATTTCAGCCCTTGATCTGATGAGTGCTGAACATATTAAAGATATATGTGAAAAATGCAACATTGCAACATCAAGAAAGTCATTGGTAATTATAGCAATTTTAGTATTAATAGTCTAACCTACTGACCCATCATTGGGTAATTGCAGAATCGGATTGGCTATACAAGAGCCATTGAGCAATTGGTATCTAGGAAGTTGGTCAATTTTTGAAAGTAAATTCATGAAGTAAGACTGGTGAAATTAAAGTGTTTTAAGTGACTGTGCTTTATTGTTCAAAGGTTTATACCAAAAGAATACTGTACTTTGATCGTGGGTTTGATTTGGACTACACCAAACTATCAGCCTATGGAGAACTTAATGTCAGTTGTCATCTAATAGTTTCTTGTTAACTTAACAACACAATAAGGTGCTGCTTTGTCAGGGCTTGAAATTGCGACCAATACATTCGCATTTGTGACTAAACTTTTCCCCTTGCGACCAAAATATCTGGAGAAGTCTTCATCCTCTCCATTGGTGAAGGAGTACGGTATAAAGAATTTGTAATAGCTTGGATCTTGAAATAATAATAACATCACTGTTTTTTAGTCCACAACCTGTTTTATATAGTGTGTACAATTATTACCATTACGAAACTATTGTCCTGAAGACTGGGCGAGTTAGAGTCACTGAGTGAGCCTCCTTTAAATTAAAATCTGGCCAGATAATGTGGTCTCCGTGGTTCCCTTTATTACTCCAACTATTTAAAGTTTTTGTTTTGGTATATGATGTTGTAATGTTTGAAAAGGAAAATAACAAGCAATAAAATTGTATATTTTCTGTTCTTGTTGTTATGATTTTACTCAGGCAATGATGAAGATTGACATACAAGGGTTGTATGAGTCGCTTCTTGTTGGTTCATGTCCATGCCATGGATTTACAAAGGTCGATGGACACACTGGTGGTTTCTACCACATTGTTTGTAGACATGGGGTCAGTGTAAGATAGTAATTGTTTACTTAATGAGTGCCTTACACATCTTTCCATTTCACTATGGCTATGAACACAATACTTTTTCAGTGTAAATGTTGGTATACGATGACCAATCAATCTTAAAGGCATTCTGCATAATATAGTATCATTAAGAACTTTTAACTTTTATATTTTAGGTTACTGCTGCTTCAAAGTTTCTGACACTACAAGAATCTGTACGTGATCCTGCGGACTTGTACCTGTCAATCAAGCACTACCCACTGCTTTTTATCTGTGATACTCCATGTGGGTTTGTCAGACACATGGATTGCAGGGAACCCACAACAACAAAGCAGTTGTGGGGATCTTACAGTGGTTGTCTGGAACAACCCACTCTTGGAAAGAAACCTTCCAAAGTATGTTTTGAAATAGTCCAATGTGTTACATGTACTTCCTTCAGTTGAACATGCTACATATTGATAATAGGTCATTTCTCCACATTGTCATCTGCATGGGGTTTAGTCAGGAAGTTTTAAATTTTGGAGTTTTTATATACCAGTATCTGTATGATAAAAGCAAGTGTTTACAACCAGTGTTATGTTAGACCTTTCTTGTCAATCTGGTGTTAGAAGTCTAGATGTAAAGGTTCACAAATCAGTTTCTGTTAATGATCTCCCTTCATCACACCAAGATTATTTCTTATTCTGTTTACATTTGTAGGACATTAGTGTACCTGATATTGTTCCAGCAGAATACCGGGATGTTTCAAAGCCTTTACCAACTTCCGATACCGGGAATGCCCATCCCCTCACTGGGTCAGGAAGACGGTATGTGCTGGGTGACCGATTCCACAATTCCTCCAATCCCTCCAATCCCCACAAATCCCATCTATGTCAGTTTCATGACATAAATTTGTGTCTTCAGTCATGTGTGTTAAAAACCAGCTATCAAGAGTCAGAAAATCATAGAAAGAATATCCGTAGGCTGCGAAGCTCATGTGTTCAAGGCTTTGGAACTCATTTCTTTTACAATTACCTTATGGACTACTATCAGAACGAGACCATTGTAAGAAAACAACGAAAACTGCTAGAGAAGAATCTTGCAAAGGGTCAGTTTGTAAGCAGGGACCAGTTTTCACGATTTCAAGTTAGCAATGCACGAAATTCACATTAATCAAGATTTCACAAAGGTTTTTAAGTGGTACCATGACGAAAATCGCATCTTTCCTATCAAAGCCATTTTAAAACATAAAGAAGTTGCTTGGTAATGAGGAGAAGAATGCTGTTGATAATTTTAAAATATCTCTTTTCATTCCAGAGATATTCAAGTTTTGGAAAATAATATGCAAATTAGCCTGGGGGTGACATCATACACTCAACCAAATTTCAACTCAGGTTAAGTTGTAATTTCAACCTAGTTCTTTTAGGTTTAAGAAGTAAAACGTTGAGCCTTGGAATTCTTTGTATGCCAACATTAATTCCAATTATTCCTTTACAACTAAACTGAACTTCATAGAATGTAAGAACTCTCAATAATTACAACGAAAACATCAAAATATCGGGATATCACTTTTTATCATATATTTCGAAAACACAAATAAAATTATTTTTTGACCACTCTTACATTTTAACTTCGATCAGAATGTATCAGTAATAGTTTGTTATATAAACATTTTTGTCCATTAAAAAACCTTGAAGTACATCTACTCCTTAAATGTATGGACAAAAGCAAATTCCCACGAAACACCAATTTCAACCAGAATTCCTTTTTTTTTTAAAAAAACAAAACCCTTTGCAAGAGGGATGAAGCAAGCACAAGATATCCCTGTCCACTTTGCTATCCTGTTGGCCATACAGATAGACACGAATGCAATCAAATATTCGGGCAGAACCTTTATTACTTTCTAAAATTATTTACTTTATTTGTCATTGTAATATGTAGTCTACAGACTGGGGATAAACAACAGACAGGGTAAAATTCAACCGAGAGAAAAAAGGAACGACCATTAAAACCAGACAAAAATTGCTGCCAGACTTTAAGATCTTCTTTAACTTCCCGAGTCAACCTGATAAGGAAATGAGGATGACGAATACCTATGGTCAAATCAATGAGACGACGCAGAAATGCACGACCAGGAACAACTACGGTACAGGCAAAGTTCAATATACCTGTCAATGACTGTATCTCACGCAAAGTAACCTTGCGACGCCTGAGAAAACCGGAAATTAAGTCCTGACATTTAACTAGCTTATCCGGAGGCAGCCGGCCTCCATAAGGACCGAGTCCAGTTCAATACCTGCGAATGAAATGGTTGATGAAGGGCCAATTGTTTTTTCTGGTGCCATAGGAATACCCAGATATTGGCAGAGCATTAAGAATAAATCAAGCTGTTGTTGACACAAATCATGAGAGGGGGAAACAATGAGAAAATCATCTAGCAGGTGCAAAATGTGATCGATATGCAATTTCTTTTGGGCAATCCATTCTATGGCAGAAGAAAAAATTTCAAACGTTTTGCAAGAGCTTGAACAACCCATCGGCATACAGTGATCATAATAATAAAATCCTCTCCAACAAATCCCTAAAAGGTTGTAATCTTGGGGTTGAATAGGAATGATTCGAAAGGCATTCTTTATATCTGTTTTGGCCATAAAACAGCCATGGCCAACAGTTCTGATGGTATGAATGGCATCTTCAACCGTAGTATAGGATATGCTAGTAAATTCTGAAGAAATGCCATCATTCAATGACGAACCTTGAGGAAAAGAAAGGTGGTGAATCAAACGGAATTCACCCTCTGTCTTTTTAGGAACCAAACCAAGTGGGGATATACGAAAATGGGGAAAGGGTGGAGAGGAATAAGGGCCCGCGATGCGATCAGCGGCAATTTCTTTATCTAGTTTGGCATCAACTGCCTCAGGATTTTGGATT